>NC_084991.1:4141101-4476423 GCF_963691925.1 Scomber scombrus
TGTGGACTAGGCGGTGGCGCGCCGTCGCCGTCGTTCTGCCAACGCGGGGCAGACGTGAGACAAGCTGTGTGTAGAAAGCAAAGCACCAGCGCCTGCAGGTTAACTGTGAACCCTTTTTTTTTTTTTCGCACGTCGCAGCAGGAGAAACACAAGCGATCATATCGTTAATAACAACCTAGATGAGCATGTTTCAGGGTTGTTGTGCATGCTGGTTCACTAGAATTTCACTTCTGTCTAACTTTACACTCACAGATTTTTTTTTTCATTATCAAAATATGTAGTCTTCAACTGTAAACGACGCTGACTTGAGTAACATCGCTTTAGGCAACTGATCAGATTACAGCTTGGTGTGCAGCCCTGGGTAGTATAGGTGGGATTGTTTATTAAAAATGTGATATGAATACACAGTGGTAACAAAAATGACGCAATAAATGTTTATTATTAATCTAATGAATGTTTTGTGACGATAAAATGTTTGGAGCTTTATATTTGTGTTTAAGGACAATAAAATGTGTTCATAACTTCTAAATCAATAGACAGGCCCTGCCAGCTGGGCTCTGTGCATACATTTGCTTATTAGAGATGTTATCTAATGCAGCTCCACCATGGCTATATATAGTGAACTTTTAGCTCAGTACAGCACCATTTTTAGCCGTCACACTGAAGAAGTTCTTTTTTCTTTTTTTTTTCCTCCACGAGAATGGTGCACAGTGCACAAGGAGGAGGAAGCACAACAGACATAAAATTTGTGATAAGCTGCAGGCAGTCTGGCGCTGACTGACTCAGCATTCGATCTCTGATGATGTGATAAAGTCGACTCGTGATGCAGCACTTAGGTTTGTTACACTGACAAGGACTTTTGGCTTTAGCTTTATTGACAACGCTACAGAGTACAGACACACGGAATACAACATATCAGACTAAGTGAGGGATGAAATGATTAAGTCCTGGATTTATCTCCTTGCTTGTCCCTGGTGTCTTCACGGTCCATCAACTATTTAACAAGATGCGGACAGTATTTCTTCATTGTCTAATATGAAGAAATACAACATAAGCGCTAATCATAGACCACTGAGTCCTTTTAACAAACCTTTTTTATTTAGGATCAAGATATAAGTGAACAAATTCACCATTTAGGTATGAACTAAAACTAAGATTTGTTTAAGTCGATTATTAATGTTAATATTGACACCATGGCCTCTAGTTTCATGTAGGTGTGTGCAAGGCCAGTGGTAACAACACATTTCACAGACAAACTAATGCTGTGTCTTAAATGTCATACTTCTGTACTTACACTTAATATTTTGAGTGCTTTAACACTGAGAATTGCGTGAAAATGCAGTGTGCTATGAGTACCTGGATAGTGCACTCAAAAACGGTCAAAAGGTTGAGTGTGGAACTATGGACACCGTCAATAGGTTTATTGAGTGAATTTAGCAGTCTATAATGATTTGGTACCGTGAACGGTAACGTGAATGCTAATACTAGCTTGCTAACTAGCTAACTGTCAACGGCCATGTTTGATGTGAGACAACATTAACCTGTCGAAACTTGCGCACTGTGCAAGTAAGTAAAGAGTGTACTAACAGAAGTGTAATAGAGATGTACAGAAGTGCCTTCTTTCAAGTGTGTATGCATGTGTTATGTGTGAGAGAAAGTGTGTGTGTGTGTGTGTGGCTTTTGGTTTTGTTTCTGCTTCGTTTTGCTTGCTTTTATTGTGTAAAGCATTTTGTGTTACATTTTATTGTTTGAAAACTGCTATATAAATAAAGTCTGATTGATTGATACTAACAGAAGCGTACTAAAAGACGTGTACTAACAGAAGCGTACTAACAGAAGCGTACTAACAGAAGCATATGATTTGAGACATAGTATAATATTAACCTCCAACTGCTGACAAACTTCACTCCATCATGTTAAAATAAAGAAATGTATCCACTATGTCATCTTAAAGTGGCTTTTTAAACAAAGTCCAAATGCCTTTTTCATAGAGAACATTTTGACATGTCACAGTAGACTAAACGCAGGTGTTGGTAATAAAATCAACAATGGCTGGATTCCATTTTCCTGCTTTGGTTTCAGGGTCCTGGTATTATGTGCGTTGACTCACAGTCACACTGTCATGTCTTACTGGCACACTTGAATAGACTAACGTGATCATTAGTAGTAACACCTGTGTCATTAAGTATGCCTAATATATTTCATGAAGGCAGAAGGAGATGTGTTACAGTATGTTATTTACAAGTAGTGCATGAAAAATGAAAGCTGTGGTATTAACAATGATAGAAATAAAAATCTGAGCACTAGTTGAATTACCCTGTATAATACTCATGTTATAATATTCCTAGGTAAATAAAGGTTAAATTAAAATAAATAAAAAATATGATACGATACAGCATGATACGATACAACATTACATGTCTGTTGCAGGTCAAAAGTGACTGCACTTTATATTCTATTTGGTTAAGATATAGGTTTCGGTTTTTGTTCAACACGTTTAACAAGTCGTGATTTCAAAAGTGAATTGAGAGTCTTTCTGAAATTTTAAGACTGTTCTGAATTACAAACGAAACTCTTAGTTGGCTGAGCTCTCATGAGGTTTATACTCATTGCAAATAGAGAAAGAAAAGCAAAGTCCTTCCAAATAAGACCTGAATAGATCTTTTATTCAGGAGTTTTCTCTGTTTGGGAAAAATTGGAGGGTGGTTTTTCCAGCGAGCTTCACAGAACCAGACGACTGACAGTAACTGTGATTCATCATCAATACCCCCACAACAGTAACACTATTGTTAACATAGGGGTAACTCTGAGATTAGACTTCCCGCTGTGGTTGAACCATGCTGATAACGTTTCATTAATTACACTAATATAGCCTAATATGATTTTGGCTCTTTGATATCAGTGTGTGTGGAGGAGATGCTGCTGCAGTGGTGAGCTCGGCCCAGGCCGCAGCACACAACCACATGTGAGGCTGATTTATGAAACAGGAGACAGAAAGAGAACTGTTTGAGCTTGATGCTTCCTTCCTGCCAAAACACATTATGTTCTTTCTTGCTCTGATTCTCACACACACCCATTTTGAGTATGTCAATTTCTCCCTCCCTCCCTATAGCCTCGCTGCGTCCCGATTCTCTCTGCTTGCTCGGCTGTGGCGGGTTGGGAAAGAGGTGTGTGATCAGCGAAGAGAGGAATCTATTTATATGGTGCTTGAGGTGGAGCTGAGAGTGCAGCCGAGGTATCTGTCTGTCGGGGCAGGAAGCATCCGACTGTCTGACGGAGCTTTTTAAGCACAGAATCTGTCACAGAGACGCAGACCATGCCACAAAGACAGTGAGCACACAGCAGTCTGCCACCACCACTAGTTCTTTATACTGTCTGATGGAAAACCTATTGTTGCACACTATAGGACTCAGGTGATCAAGGTGATCAGGTGTCCAAAATGGGGGCAGCAAAAAACAAAAGACAATGTGTCAAGGAATGATTCAGAGTCAGACTTATTGGAGAAAAGAGAAGAAAAAAAATCAATGATCCAGAGCAGCAGGACTGTATAATGAAATACCTACAGAATGAGCTGCATGTCAATGTGCAAAACACCAACAAAAGATGCTACTTGGAAAACAGGATATTCCAAGTAGTGACAGTATTTTAGAAGTCTTTGTGTTTATATATCCACATTTATCTCAGCAGGGAAATTCCAGCACAAATGTCAAATGTATACCTGATAACTTGAATGTATTTTGACAGTAAAGTGGCTGAAGATTCCTTTACTTGAGGAACTGGTGAGTTAAACGAAGGCTGATATAAAAGGGAGTTTTCTGACACTCTTCCACTTTCGGTAGAAAATGAACCAATCATGATGACAGTAAATATGTTGGGGTTTTCTAAAATGTCAATATGTTCAATTCATGTCAAATTATTCGAGTGTTTAAAAAAAAAATATATATATTTATTATAAAATTTAGCAGGTGACCAGCAGCTACTGTGGCTGGTAGCAGTTTAATCATCACACTGACATCATTATCATATTAAACATTCACTGCACTAACATATTTTTTTTTTTAAACTAGTCATAATGCTAATGAGTTGATTTTTTAATTAGTATTAGTTATTTATTATTATTATATTATTTATTATAATTATAACAAGCTGCGAGTAATAAAATCTGAAACCAGCTCGTTTTTGCTAAAAAATAAATTCAAAAAATCAATGGACTTATCAATTAATCACCTAATCGTTGCAGCTCTACCTTCAAGTGTTTCAGCTGTGATTGGTTGAAGATAGCAGAGCGTTCTCAATGAACATGAGCTGAGTATGAAGATTTATGTTGGATTCATGTTCAGTTTTTTTTTTTTTAATCTATCAAGTTCTTGCTAAATATGTTGTTTTCTACTGTGTTGATGTTGATTTGTTGTCTATTCAATTGTTCAATTATAGAACCTTTAATTATATATAAACTGCTTAAAATGAAGGAGTATCTGGAGTTCTGGCAAATTGATTAAAAAAAAGGATAAATAAAATGCACACGTGCACACACACAAAATGACTTGATTTACAAAAACATTTGGAAGATCTTGAATGCCTGGAATCAATTTAACATTCATTTCACAAGAATGACTTCAGCAGTGAAGAGAGGAAGTGGTCTCAACGATCACTGTGGAAAGTTACAATTTAACAAACTTATCTTCCCAACAGCTTGCTGACGTCAAAACTGTATGAAGCTGTTTTCCTTGTCACTAAATTCTAGGAAGGGCATGAAAGGAAGTACCGTAACAATGTTACTAATGTGCTATTGTATAATGAAATGAAGTGTTATTGTGTGTCACAACCACAGTGGACTTCCACACACCACATCAATAGACTATCAATTTGGAAATGTTTGGAGTTTATGGTGTCAAATATTTACAATAACCTCTTCGAAATGAGTGCTAGAATTTCCTTAATGTTTTTATCCAACAAAGAGAAGAGTGCACGAGCAATGCATGACAGATCATACATTTTAATCCAGGTATAATTTATTGGGATGTCAAGAGTGACGTTTGAGCCTCATTAAACATATATTTTATACATATATGTATATACATTTCACTATATTTGTTTATCATGTTTTCTTTTAAAGTATAACTATTATGGGATATATTATCTTCTTTACATTTATATGTACACCTGTAAATATAGAACTGGATTGACACATCAGGTGACTGTCAGGTGACGTGGGCCTTGATCTATTTAAGATGCCGTCTATATGTTCTTGTTTTAGTCTGAAGAAGAGCAAAAGGCTCCAAACTTCACTCTTGATATCCCAATAAATGATACCTGCATTGGAAGCTACAGTGTGTGGACTTTTTCCTGCCTTTACAGATTTAGTTTTTTTGTATTCCAGATGTGCACGTCTACCATATAACTTTTAAGATAAATCTTACCCATGCCCGAGTCCTTCTTGGTGCCGTCTGATATGATCTCTACATGATCTCCGTCCACATCGTAGCTAAAGAAATCATTGAGGTACGTCTTTGACCTCTGACCCCCAAACACGTAGAGACAGCGGTTTCTCTGTTTAGAGAAGAGAGAGCAATGGAAGATTCATTTAATTCATTTTATGATGAACATTCAAGCTCTAGTAATCAGGCAGGATTATTGTCACAGCAACAGAAACAATCTCAAAATGGCCTCACGGTGTGGAAGAGCATGCAGTGCCCGATGCGGGACTGGACGTCCTCTGGCCCGGCGTTACACGAGTCTTCCCGCAGGAGGCTCCATGTTCCCGCCTGGCAGTGGTAAGCGTAGAGGCCGCTGAACTGGGGCTCCGACGTCCGGCTGTCTTCCACGCTGCCGTTGCACGTCAGGATGCGACCGCCAAACGTGTAGATCATGTGCTTCTCCGAGTCCATGCACATCTGCAGGAAGAGCGGAGGGTAAAAAAAAGAAGAGGGAAAGTTCAGACGGAGGTTGAGGGGAGGAAGTGAAGGGCGACAGGATGAGTTCCTGCTTTCCGCTATTTGTGTTGAAGAATTAAATGACTGCTGGCACACTTTTGGATTTTTGGGTCAGTCCTGCCCGTATCTGACCAGATTTATTTGAAACCCTGTGCTCATATCATAAAACAATGACATTATCTCTAATTATTTTGACTTGATACATTTTTACAGATATATTTTACTACATTTCTGTTGATAGTCTTTTCAAATCAAACCTATTCTTTAGACATTTCAATTCCATTTCTACCATTTTTCCACTAATTGTTCATGTGGGAATGTTGGGTCACTTTAAATTAAATTAAAGAGTACAGTCTAGACCTGCTCTATGTGTAAAGTGCCTTGAGTATCTTTTGTTGTGATTTGGCGCTATATAAATAAAGATTGATTAATTGATTTTCAAAAGTTAGTTCAAATTCACAGCAAAATAAATGAAAGTATCATCTGCAAACAAACACATTTCAATATATATAAACCTCACATATATACAGTATTTATATACATGATAAACAATAATCAGCCTAAAACTGAGCCTTAGGCTTCGTATTTAACTTTTAATAATCAGCAATTTAATTGATTTAACTTAATAACATAATAAAACCTGTTCTCCAGGCAGAGCCCTGGCTAATATTTGACTTTTTTAATAATCTTCCTGTCATTTCACAAGGTGTATATTTACTTTTAAAATTCTAACCTATATTGTATACTAACAATAACAACATTAAACTGTAAATCTCAAGACAAGAAATTCAAATAATATTTTCATCTTCAGCTACCTGATGGTCAAAGACCAGCTTTGGCCCTCCGTCAGCTGACGTGTCCTCGCTGAGTAGCGTCCAGGTGTTGGCGTCGATGTCGTAGCGGTAGAAGTCGCTCTTCAGAGACTTGCTGTTCCTGACACTGGAGTCAAGGTAACGGCCCAGCGTGTAGATCTGACGCTGCTGGGAGTCGATGCACATCTTGTGGCAGGAGCGAGCGCTGGGACCGCTCTGAATTTTGACACACAGAGAGAAAAAGAGACTGTCACACATAGTTGTTTAACATTTTATATTCATTTAGTGTTTTAAACCAGTCCTGATGACTGGGCAGTTCAGATGTAATGCAAACAAATGATTTCACACAAATGTCTGCTATAGCTGATAACAGTCTATATGTTCCAAAGAGGGACGAAAGAAAGAACCGTCTAAACATTTTGTTCCTGAACTTATTAAAGAGTTTGAGGCACTGATGAAAACTATAAATCATACTGACAACGAAGCTCTATCACACCCCTGAACGTTAATTAAAAACAAAACTTCTTCCTGAATTCTGTCTACATTAGATGAGAGCAGGGCTGTGCCAGAAGGTAAATCCGAAAATCAGCTAAACTTTTAAACTGCAATCTGCTTTTCTAAACAAAACTAAACAAAAGAGAGTTCAATGCTCAAATGCTGAAACAGGATGAAGGTTGACAGGGGAAAAAGGATGTTAATAAAAAAAACATTCTGGGGCGTTCCCCTATATGACGTAAATATAAAAATATATTCTTTTCTCAGTGAGCAGTGTTTAACATCCTCTCACCTCTTTCTCAGTGTCCCTGGAGATGCAGGCCCACTGGTTCTCTTGAACACTGTAAGCCCAGAAGTCAGCCAGGTCCTGTGTGCCGTCCCAGCCCCCGAACAGGTACACGGTCTCTGCAGGAGCACAAACACTGCTCAGTATGTGGCAAACTGACCAATCATTTTTTTTAACCCTGATCTGAGCCTTTTAATTCTGTTCCCGTGCCAAAACAAAGCTCTAAATTATTGTTCCATTTATTTTACCTACGTAAAACTGTTGCACATGAATATTTGATCTATTGTAAACTTAGATTTAAATTACTAAAACAATTCAGATGAAAGCTGAACAGCTCTGCGTCACAGTTTTCCTTCAATGTCTCCAACAGTGTTTGTTGAAAAGTATCCAGCAATGGTTTGTATAAAGACACAGAGAGGAGTGTGGAGCTGTTGTTAAAGGGTTGCTGAATACGATTTCTCCTCTCTGCCCCACATGAAGAATATACAGCATTTTTTTTTTTTTTTTAAGTTACCAAAAGTGGCTTGGCTGTGAGTAAACTGCTGCTTTTAATGACTGTTTTATGCACTAAATGTTTCAGGAGGAAACAATAACTGATCAGAAATTGATCACATACCACATAATCAGAAATGCCTGAACATGTGGACTGCAACACTCACTTTTTGCTGCTAAAATTCTAAGTCTTTATCTTAGAGTGAACCTTTTCCAATCACTAGCAACATTCCCAACAACAAATTTGGGAAATACTTTGTAACAAGGTTACGTGTAAATATTGCGATGTTTTACCAACATGTGTGTTGCGTCTCTAATTAAGTGGCTTAGTGATCTCACTGCTGTGAAAACAGTGTCTGGGTCAAAAGCAGGCCACCACTGCTCAGGCTGAGTAGAGTTATGGGAAGTTGCGATTGGATCAGAGTCTTGTGTGGGAGGAACTAAGTTCTGCCATTACTGTTACAATTCCAAAACAGAGAGCCGACTGGGAAATGAGTTGGGAAAGCCGAAAAGTATTCAGTGAGTCACTGCTAATGATTAAAATAGGTTTGTTTTGGCTGAAGGATCACAGAGATGGTAATTATTGTATTTTTTAAATCACTAAGACTACATTGTTTGTATGAAGCGCTTCAAGGCAAAGTGCTATTTTTCCTCATTTTAAGGACACAGTGAGCGCATGTGAAGCTGCTGGGTTTGGGAGGTGGAGGTGAACCTTAAAGTATAAAAGCGGCCTTGCGTTGAGACGTACTCAGGTTCTCGGAAGCACTAAATGGGATCAGGTGCTGTATCGCGACGTGACGCACATTTAGGTTTATTTCAGGTTTTCCTGATATTGTGAAGATGGCTCGATTCTAACTGCAGTGTATCACAATGGTAACCTATATGCTACATTGATAACCTGCTCTTGATCCTCATGAAACATGACGTCAGCTAACCTACGGCAACCTGACAGGTACATACAAGGCCTGAGTTTACCATAAAGTGACAAGAAAAAAAGATCAGTAGATATAGATAAAGATGTTCGAGGCTTCCCGTGCATCCAGTCTGCTTTTCAGAGCTTCTAACAAACAAACAATAAATATACAATGAATTACAGTGTATAGTTGCATTACGTTTCTTTCATTTTCTTCATGATTTCTGACTGTGTAGATACCTTTTATCTATGCATTACTGCAACCAAGAATAACATTTTTTTTCTTTTCCTCTCCTTTGGCAGTAGAAACAGTTTTACTACTTTTAACGGTTAAAAAAAAAAAATTATAACACGTACTTTAATAGATCATCATGAGAAAAAGCAAAGTGACTGAGCATGTTGGAAATACCAGATGGTGTTAAACAGCCATATGTACTAACACCTACACTTATTTATACCCACAGCTTCACTTTCAATATTTGTTTGAGCTTCTTATTCTTTTAAACTGTGTGATTGTATTGTATGTCTTTCACTTTTTCCTGCTGCAATAACTGTTTACAGACTTTTTATTCTATTTGTTTTGATGCTTTAAAATTGTATTCTACTTTATTTTATTACTCTCATTTTATATTGTTATCTTATTGATTTTATTTGTCTGTTTCTCTTTTTTTACCTTAAACTTTTATTAAACTTAACCTCTTGTATTTCATTTTACTTTTGTTCTGTCTTTTTAATCCATTTTAGCCTAAATGTTTTACTCTAACTTTTAATAAACTTTTTTCTCTCTTTTTTATTTTCTCTATTTTATTTTAGATTTTTATTAAAGATCCTAAATCTTTTTTATTACATTTTTATCACTCTTATTTTTTCTGGCGTGCATTGGTCTCAGATTGTTCTTTGTTTTTGTTCCTTTTTTTAAAAATGTCCATGTTCTGTCTTATTATCCACTTGTCAAATCAACTGTGAAGCACTTTGAACTACATTAACCTGTATGAAAGCTGCTATACAAATAAAATTTGATTGATTGATTGATTGAAGCGTGCTTGCAGTTGGGTTAGACTAACCAGTCGATGACCAGCTTCATGATACCAGTTATCATATCCTGGATTACCAATGTCAGTCTCAGTGAAGCTCGAATACAAGAGCAGAAGCAACTGCGTCGGGTCGGGACAAAGATCATTTGGGGATCTTGTCAAACAGGAAGGACCCAAAAAAAAAAAAAAAAATAGAACTCCTTTATCAACGTCTATCTACTTCTGCTACCAAAACACAGAAGTCAGTGTGTGCTCGCTGAGACGCAGACCAGAGGGATGCAATGCCTTTCCTCAGCTCTGACACAAGCTGCAGACACTGCATCACTTTTTCACTCACACACGCACACACACACACACACACACACACACACACACACACACACACACACACACACACACACACACACACACACACACACACACACACACACACACACACACACACACACACACACACACACACACACACACACACACACACACACACACACACACACACACACACACACACACACACAATGCAGGCTTTTGTCTTTTCGAGTTGGCCGGCAGGGAAAGTACACCAACACTGCCGATGACACCCGATTCAGACGGGAAAAAAACAATAGTTGTGTGTCTCTGTCAAAACAAAAGTCGTGATTTATACGCTCTTACAAAAGAAAAAAGCCCTTAGGACAGTTTTGTTTGGGAGAAGCGGGGGCTGGAGGTGGGCGAACTGGGAGGAGAGGTGGAGGGGGTGTGGGGGTGGGGTTAATTTGATTAAACGGTAATAGAGCATCGAGTTCTGAGCCTGTGTAGGAGGATGTGAGTCATAGCGTCGGTTAAAAGTGCCAAGTCGTAACGTTGGCTGCGTGGGTCTCACCAGTCTGGACGTCAATGACCATTTGATGCCCTCCCCTCATCCCTGGCCTGTTGTCGTCGCCGTCACCTGCGAAAAAGAGAGAGAGCAAGAGGAAGAGAGCGAGAGAGAGAGAGAGAGAGAGAGAGAGAGAGCGAGAGCGAGAGAGCGAGAGAGAGAGAGAGAGAGAGAGAGAGAGAGAGAGAGAGAGAGAGAGAGGGGTGGAGAGGGAGGGAGGAAGGGCGTGTGAACATTGGATGTGGATGATGACGCAGAGGAAAAGCAGAGAGTGAGAGAGGATGGTGTGGAATGGAATGGGTGGGTGATGGGAGGAGCGAGAGGGTGGGTGAGTAGGGAGAAAGGGGGTAACACACACACACACACACACACACACACAAACACACAGTGTTTTGTTTTTTTTAGCAAAGCTGTCATATTATACTGAAATGTTTCTTTATATTGACAGATGGGGGGGGGATTTCCCTCCGCTTTGAAAAGATGGTCTCACTGTTCATGTCGTCTCGGTTGATTTCTTGGGCGCTTGTACCTTTGTTGCATTTGGGGATGATCTGACTCCACCTGGGCTTGTACTCCTGCTGGCTGATATACTGGTTAAACAAACCGTCTGAGTGAAGGAGAGAAGAGGTTCAAATATGGCAAATTCACCGTTAGCACAATTTAAAAAAAACTTGAGTCCAACCGTAACCTGTAATGATTTATTCGATACCTCTCACAGCTTTGTCTATGAGCTCCTCGCAGGCGTCGAAGTCCCCTTGCAGCACCAGCCGGTCGTGCAGGTGGGTGAGCATGGGGTGCTCCAGAGCTATCCGGGTCTTTTTCTGCAGCGACTCGAAGGCCTCTGTGTAGTTATGCTGCCGGAAGTGCTTGAGGCAAAGGCGGATGGCTTCCTGTTCTCTGTACTGCAGAGAGAGAGAGAGAGAGAGAGAGAGAGAGAGAGAGAGAGAGAGAGAGAGAGAGAGAGAGAGAGAGAGAGAGAGAGAGAGAGAGAGAGAGAGAGAGAGAGAGAGAGACAGGGAGAGAGAGGGCACAGATCCAATCAGGAATCCATTTCAAAGCACAACCTTCGACCTACTGTGCTCAATCTCAGAGCTCAACGCTGTAGCTCAATGCTTTTAAAGTACCAGCAACAGAGTACCAGGGGTATCAAATGCTGGCACTAAATACTTGATCAGATATGACCATAACAAACCATATTTTTCTATACAGGGAAAATTATTTGTGTAAAGCTCCTGTTCAGCTGTGTTAAAGGATAAATCTGGTTTATTACAGCTTGAGTCTACACGTTTCTTTTCCTGTATTTTTTTTTAATTCCTTTTTTAAATTAGTATGACATAAAAGAAGAATGACATAGAACATTAAAAAAAAAAGATATACACAACAGACAATAACATATGTTATTGATATGATAAGAACCTGGGAGTGTTTGAATGAGAGGCAGTGGTTGGTGTGTGGAGTAAGGAGTGCTGCATGAGTGTTAACGTTATAGTGATAATGAATATATGATGAAACAGATATATCACTGCTATATTATTATTAATAAAAATAAAAAAATAATAATAATATCATTCCACTATCATCATTATATACAATATTTGTGATGATAAATACTTGATATAACTGCAATATTATACTACTACTACTAACAATAATAACAATATTAATAATATGATAATAACATAATATTATTATCATATCATTAATATTGTTGCATTGTTACTTGCGATAATAAATATGTGTAACTACAATATAATTATAATATAAAATGATGATGATATAATACTACCATCATTTTCATCAGTATATACACAATACAATATAATAATAGCCATTATAATAATTAATATTACATTTATTCAGCAGTGAGGAGTGAGGCCACAGTGTCTTCTTTTTTTATGATTTTGCCTTATTCTCATATCTCAACAATTCAACATCTTATTGCTACCAGAATACCAAAACTATAAAAAAAAAAATTTGTAACAAATAAATAATAAGATTTATTCTTCAAAACAACACTGATGCATGTTAGAAGTTTGCATTTTGGTGTTAAATGGAAATGTTTTTTATAGGAATAACTTTTTTTTTTGTTTTGGTTTTGATGAAGAGATGTTTTGTTTTGTTGATGTGTTGTTTCCATCAATGTTAATAAAGTTATCACCAATCGACAGACCACAGACAAATGTGAAGTTTTATGTGGAATAAGTGGATGGACTTTTGCTTTCATCTTGTCTAAATGTACCCAAGGCTAAACAAGTGTGACATAAACTGGAGTCAAACCGAAACTTTACATGATGCACATGTTCAAGCACCAAGTTCAGCTTGATTAACTAGATTTTTTTTTTTTTTTTAAAGAAGAAAAAAAGTTCTGGGAACAAATGATGAAAAGTTGATGGAAGTCTGTGGCTTCCATGTGGCTTTAGTCTACCACTGCTTTGGTTCTTATTAAGCTGTGTGAACGCTGATCTGACCAATGAAAACACAGTGTGGGTGTGAATCTGTGCTCCACTCTCCCACCACTGACCCACATCTCAAACCTGCAGCCTCACCTTGCTGTACCAGTTAAGGCAGGGCTGCACCACATCTGGATCTTCGATACCGTGCAGCTCGATGTACCAGATGCTGAAGTTAAAACTAGGACCCCAAGACATCAGAGGCACTGAGAAGAACAAGGAGGACAGCTTTAGAACACAGCAGGACCAGCAGGGACCACGCGGACCCCCCCCAAAACCACAACCAAATCTCACCTATTTTGACGAATCGGCAGGGAAACATCTGCTCGTCGATCTTGTGCTTTAAGGTGAATGTTTCTTTGTTGTAGTCGTTCTTAAGGCCGCTGATGGAGAAAGAATAAAAAGAGAGCGTGAGTGTGGATGATGCAGCCATTTCGCTGATTATATTTGCTGAGTCAGGATGCCGAGCACGTCCGTATGCTGATACATTTCAGATAAGTCCTCCAACTGTGGCGATGGGCCAAACTTTTGAGGGCAGCTGGCACCTACGATCCGTCGCTTTCTTTAACCCAACAGGCTGTCTGCTAATATAAAAACCGGATGATTAACCAGATGGTGTGATTTACCCATTACTGAAATTTCCTGCAGTTGCAATTCAAAAATAAATATATAAATAAAAAAAGGGGTTGATTCCTTTTATATTTCCACAGAGGACTGTCAAACTCAAAGAAAGGCTTTCATATGTTTCTAATCACTAATCAGCATCATATTATCCAATTTACTTCCAATGTCACGAGACATCAGCTTCCTTGCTTTGCCCCCTCACCTCTCCCACAGACATGCAATTCTAATAAAGCTGCACTGCAACTCACTATTATAATTAAAGATCTCCTCCAAATGTGTATTAAAGTATATACAAATACTAATTGGAACAATGATGTGTGTCTGATATGATTTTGTTAAACATGTTAAAATCCTTAAAAATGACATCTCCTCTTTCTCCTGTCTCCTCCTTCACTGGAAAGTTCATTCTCAGTGTATGTGAACTGCAGGCTTCGAGTTTCCACATCACACTTGTGTTAAATTGGAATAGTAGATCAGGATTGGCTCCAAAATAGTTGTGATGTCACAAATCATGCTTGTAAACCCGCCCCCTTTAAAATCTGTTTTCCAATGAGTTCAGAGAAACTTTCTACTCTCAGCAGATGGATGTGAAACAATCATTGTACATACATCATTCTGCACAGTGAAGCTCAAACATATTTTTGGGTGGAGGAGGACTTTTCATTTTATTTCATTGCTGATTAATCTAAACTAGAGGTGTCCAAACTATTCCATAAAGGGTTATGTGGCTGCAGCTTTTCATTCCAACCAAGCAGGACCACATCAGGCTTGACTCATTTAATGAGCTGATCTCAGTCTTCAGACAGTTGATTGGTGGAATTGTGTGCTTTTGATTGGTTGGAACAAAAACCTGCAGACATATGACCCTTTATGGAAACGTTTGGACATGGCTGATGAATCTTTTGGTCAATACAAAGTCAGAAAACAATGACACTATTTCTTTAAGCTAAAGTTAAAGCGATGGTTCGGCGTAATTACGACCTAGCGTCATATGCACCATGCGGTCTATCTAACCACCCTCTCCGCTTTTTTTATTTCATTTTGTCGCAAACTGGTGGAGTTAGAGCCATCAGCCGAATGGCTTAGTACAGGCGCTAACGGACCCACCAGTGTATCTCGTAAATTACTCCACTAATAATGCCTGGGTTGTTATCAAACTTCTACAGTAGTACAAATAGAGTTTTTACTCATAAATCGATGCATTGGAAAGTTTGTAAGTACCCTAGGAGTTTATTAAAATAAACACTTACCTGATGGCTTTTACGCTGCTGCTACTGCTAAAGCTGTAAACATTGTTAAAATGGCGCTCGATCACTGAAATCCTGTGTGGTTTCGCGAGATCCCCGCACAGCACATCTAGAGATCTGTGCGGGGATCTCGCGCGACCACACGGGATTTCGACGATGTTTACAGCTTTAGCAGTAGCAGCAGAGTAAAAGCCATCAGGTAAGTGTTTATTTTAATCTCTTGGTTATTAATAGACCGCATGGTGCATATGATGCTAGGTCGAAATTATGCCGAACCATCGCTTTAAATCAGTGCAAAAGCACCAATTAACAGCTTCTCCTTGGGTGCAAAATATAAATGGCAGCAGTTTACAGTCACCAGGTATCGACAGAGCAGGTGGATGAATGCAAAGACAGAGTGTGTAAAAAAACAACCATAATTTTAACTCCAGCTCTGGAGTCTTTAAACCACACCAGTCTTGTTTTAAGAGTGTACTGAATAAAGCCTGACTGATTTATAAGTCAACATATTATCTGTAGACATTGGCCTATCACAGATACAGATGGTGTCTGTTTTTTCACTGTCCAGTATTTTAACAATATTGTTTTTAAAGATATATAGGCAACATTTTATGTTTATTTAATCCTTTTTCCTAATTCAAGTTTAATATACACATGTTATATTTACTCTTTCAGAGCACTGATTGTTATAAAAAGTGTTTGGTAACCACATTTGGGAAAAAAAGTGTGTTTATGTATATTCTGTATATATAAGATTGTGGGCCAATATATCGATATCAGTTTTTTAAAAATAATATGATGTTTTATATTTGTATATTTTTTTATTTCATTTAACAACATTCATGCAGACGCTGTTTAATGTGGATTGTAACATCTGTTTGACATCCACTCCACTTCATCAGGTCAGTGTCTCTGAGCCAATACTGATGCAGTGGATTGAAAATGTATTCTAATAATGTACTGTGTTCACAAGCAGCACTGTGAGTCCAGAGCCAAAAAAAAAAATTAGTCCTACATCTCAATAATCCAACTTCCTTGCAGATATTTGTCATCTATGAGACTTTCTATCCCCTGAAATTGTTTCCTAAGGCAGACTGTACATAATCCCCAACAAACTCATAAAAGAAAACCACATTTCTCCTTCTAAGACAAGAAAAATGTTGCAAGCGGCGCTGCAATTTCTTCATGAAAGCTGCAACTTCAGTTTTTCCTGTTTCGAAACAAAACACAAAAAACTAAAAAAAAATGTTTGGTTGCAGAAGCAGCTCCGTCTCACCTGGACAAAAGCTCTGTCATGTTTTCTTCGCTCATCCCGCCGAACACTTTGAACTTCTTCAGGTTGCACACGTGCGTCTTCTCGTATTTCCCGAAGGTGATGCTCTGAACGATCGCCGGCCTTTCCAATTTCAAGATTAAAAACTGAAGGGAAAAAAAGAGAGAGAGAGAAAGAGGAGACATGAGACACACTGAGAGAGAAGATGAGTTACGATGCTATTAGTGTGTGTGTGTGTGTGTGTGTGTGTGTGTGTGTGTGTGTGTGTGTGTGTGTGTGTGTGTGTGTGTGTGTGTGTGTGTGTGTGTGTGTGTGTGTCTGTGTGTGTAGGAAATTGCTCGTGCTTATAGCGGAGCGGCCAACCTGAAAAGATTTGCTCGTTATCTAAAGGACTGCAGCAGGTCACTCTACTGCATCAGGTGAGAGGCGTTACATAGGATGTATGAGGTGCAGCCACCACATCGCCCTGCTTTAACAAGCAGAGACATCTACTGACTAATCACCTGCTGCCATTAGTCCACAAAGACAAGATAACCACAGGACACAACACTGATTAAACATGTCAGTGGAAAACTGGTGTTTGACAAACCACACACACATATACAGAGAGACAGACGCACATAGACATCCACAGACAGACAGACAGATACAAACACAAACACAAACAAAAAAACACACACATACACACAGACTGATAAACGAAAAAACACACACGCACACACATACACAGACAGACGATCAGATACACACACACACACACACAAACGAAAAGACACACACATACACACAGACAGATAAACGAAAAAACACACACACACACACACACCCAGACAGACACACATATGTATACACACGCACACAGACACACACATACCTAGACAGACAGACAGACACACACATTTTCACCTCCACTCATAGAAGATAACAGTGATGTTTTCCACATAGAAACTTTCACCCTTTACGTTCACTAACAAATAAAAGTGGACTCTGTTTATCATGATGAGTCAACATGTGATAACCAGGCCTGATCCTCCTCATCGACTTCCTGACATGACTCACATGTTCGAGGGCATCATTTACAGATGTTGGGGGTAATTTGGCGCCGCTTTGATGGCCGAAACAAGATATCAGAACTGTTTTATTTACCTGTCAAACACGACAGACTACAGCTAAAATCATATCACTGTGCTGGATCAATATTGGGAATTTTGGGAATTTACCTGTCAAACATTGGATTGATAAAGTTATAACTGTATTACATTTGTTTGTTTTTTCCATGAGATCAATTTCCACTGCTTCCATCTTCAATACTCCACCTCACTGTTCTCCTGCATCCTTTGTCAAGCTTATTATAACTTTGGCCCAGGTTATCAGGGATTTATATATTAGTTACAGTACGTTGTTTGTTTTAAAAGTCTAATGAATGAAGGAATCATTTGCTTAGATTTTACAGACATGCTTTTTCTTTTTTTCTTTTTTTTTGGGGGGGGGGGGGGGGGGGGTATTCACTTTTAGGTGGAAAGTAAGATGAGAAGATCAATACCTCTGTTATATAGAATGCTTATATGGAATTAAAGGTAAGTAACTCTGCCCCCACCCATAATGGCAGCCTTGCATTATTATGCAATTATATAATTATTATTAAATCAGTGGTTTAAAATGATCTTCAAAATTACAATAATATCGTTTATCGTGATTATTTCTGAGACAATATATCGTACAATAAAAGCAGTTATCATGACAGGTCTACTCTAAAGCTCACTAATTAACCACTTATATCTTGTTTGTTAATCTATAGAAAATCAATGAAGTTAATTGCTTGCTAAATGCTAACTTCCTGGAGTCTCCGCTGTGTATGAGTATATTAACCCTTACATACTGTTCAGGGTGAAATTTGACCCAATTTTACATTTGACAGGCGTAAAAACACCATGTACACATTTCTTTTAGCCGGACTTTTCCTAATGTGACCTACAGTATACAAACATGGAAATAAAATGCATCTTTTTGTTTATTTTTGAGCAGCTGATACACATTTTTATATATGCAAATGTCCAAATTTGATCTATGTTTATTATAAAAGTTGAAGGTTTTCCTGAACCATAAAATGATTGTGAATGTCTTTTTTGCATAAGACGAATCAAACAGAAGCATTAATCAAACATTTATTAATGAATTAAGGGGGATTTATGAATGTGAGTTGGTGTAGAGGTTAATTATGAGTCAGTATATGAACAGAATGTAAAGGGTTAAACAGTGAAAGAAATTTGAAACTTATGAATTTAGTTTTTCATATGTAAGAGACAGAATGAGTTTTCTTTAAAACTTACACTTGTTACTAGAACACGAACGATATACGAGTCAGCCGATATTATCTTGATCTTGACATATATATGATATCACATATATATCAGTATTTATATTTGGTTCTTTTTCTTTATCAAGTTAAAATATATGCATGTTTTTTGGTCTTTGTTTTTTATTAATTATTATTTATACCTAATTATAATTATTAAATTCTCAGCTGTGTTTACAGTTTCAGTGCATTGATGTCATTTTATACATTAAAGTTTATTGTTAAACAATAAAATATCACAGTCTCCATTACATATATTTGTCACAAGTGTTTGATAACCACATTTTAGGGATCATTGCAAAAAAATGTGTTTATGTAAATATTGTGTACATATAACTTTATCGGCCAATATATCGTTATTGGGGTTTTTTTTCCCCTTCCTAATATTGGTATTGGTATCTGCCTTAAAATCCAGTATCGGTCGGGCCCTACTTGTGACATTAGTCTTGTTTACCAGTTAAGCCTTCGACTAAGGATAATCTTAATTATGGATTAATCGGATTACTATTTCCTTTCAAACACTTGTTTAGTCTCACAGCTTAAAGATATTTCATTGAATATGTTTAAAATAAAGGGATATGTCACATCATCACAGTTGAGAAGCTGTGTTAATTCTGTTTTAATTTGACAATTAACTGCTGAATCATCTCAGCTCTATTACCAATATTACTTTTCAACCACCACCACACTAGACTACACAACAAATAATCGAATAATCACACTGCAATTACATGTGTGACTGTCACTGAATTAAATGACTGAAGCCTCGAAACATCATTACAAAGTTATTATGCTGCCATTTAAAAACTTAACTAGATTTGTGTGCTGTACTATTGCGGACCTGCTGCTTCCCTGTACACATAAACACTGAGACTATTTGTGACTGACATACACAAGGTGACAACAGAGTGGTTAACCATTGTTTTGAAAGGCTTCATTTCCTCTCGCTGTCTGACACAAACTTTCACATTTAACCTCAAACTCAGGCTGCCAACATGTTCCTGCAGTGGTCCGTGGGTTCAGAAGGCAACACACACACACACACACACACATACACACACACAACACAATGAGTAACCAGTGTGTCATTGTGTGAGGGAGGTAGACAATTCAACTGACCTGGCTGTGTGCTCGCAGCAGACAACAGAGACTCTCTGCGGTGGTTAGATATGCAGATTTTCACTCATTTCTTTAATTGCTCTTCAACCACCAATTAATGATCAGTAATTGATTACTTTTTAACAGCTTAAAACTTCCTTTTCACCAAACTGGAAGCTGTAATTAAACGTGCTTTTTTTGTACCAATGCATATTATTTCAATCGTTAATTTAATCTAATTAAATAATAATAAATAATTGTGTGGAAATTCAACACACACACACACACACACACACACACACAGAGACACACACACACACACAATGTTGCGCCAACTTAACTCACGTTCACATATTTAAACAGTTAAAATCTTCATAGTGTTTAAGCTAATGTTGTTTTATCTACTGCATTAAAAGCAGTGATTATGGCTGGATGCCCACCATATGACAAAAATTTTAATTAGCAGTCCCTCGATGTTCTTACATGCACTTCTGTAACCATGTTACGGTCTGCTTTTTTTGCAGTAACCTGATTTGTTTACATGCCATACCAAAAGGACACAGCTGGTTATAGAGGGGCAGGTAGGTTTACATGTGTGCATGTGCAGGGGCAGACAGTTCCGACAAGGAGAGTTGTGACAGCAGAAAATCAGGTCACAGATACAGTCTGACAGCCAAAACTCTGGAGCTGTCAATGATATCAACTCAAACATGATTTTTCACTGCACGAAATCGACAACCGTCTTTGTAGGTTAAAGATATGGAAGAGCAAATCAGGGCTTGTGGAGAAACTCAGAAACCTAACTAGTAACTACATGAAAATGGTTGTAATAATCAACAGCAATAGACGCCTGTGGTGTAAAAGAACCTTCCTCTGAACTCTGAGCTTGATACAGGATACACACCTCCCGAGGCTTTCTCTCCTGTAATCTATCATCTCTCTCCCTGGCAGCATATTTTTGCCTGCACAAATGAGTAAACAAGCAGCAATCTTGGCAAACTGCTGTTGCACGTCAGGCTCCATCTGGAACAGTGAAGTCACAGGAAAAGACAGGTTGTGTGAGGAGCAGTGGACCTACCTGTGGAGGGTAGTTGCTCTCAGAGGACCACCTGGAAGACTGATCGTTAGGTTTGTCCACTAAGATATTCCTAAACACACACACATGGAGAGAGAGGGAGAGAGAGAGAGAGAGAGTTGACTTATCACAGCAGCAACACTTAAGACACAGCAGATGATATTTAACAATAACTTCTGACATAGGAATCACAATATACAGAGGTGTGTTTGAGAGAGTGTGTGTGTGTGTGTCACCTCGCCGTAAACAACACTACTGTTTATGCAATGCAGCAGCAGCTAAATTGTGCTAGCAGGTGCTATGAGTCCATTAAATGATATTAGCACTATCTAACTGTTGTTAGCTGGCTGACGTTAACGTTAGATATATTAGGAGCTAAAGCAGCAACAGGCAAATGTGCTATAACTGTAATAACTTCACTCGCTATTCATTTATTTTCGTAAGAGTGTTTATTTATATATGGGAACATAAAGTTAGACAGTCTGTTACACCAGTTTCAGGTAGTTAGTAGGTAAACAAGCCGATTAGCATGTGTTGCTAAAGCAGGGCTCTTTGGGTTAGATAACAGCAGCTAGTTACCTGCTCGTAGCTAACGTGGACGCTCGTTTTTCATATACTAGGGTACCAGATTGCACATTCCTGACTCAACTTTAAAAATACTATGAGTGTTTTGGCAACTCATTGGTCTGAGTTGTATTATGACTAGTTGTATTATGTACTGCTGTATAGACTGCTGATTCAAAACAAGCTCTACCGAAAAGAGGACAACATAAGTTTATGTTTAAAAACGTAGCTATGACAGTGACAGCGAAAAATAAACAAATACATACATATATACATTATATGTGTCATTAAAAATGAACTGCAGGTTTCAACTAAATGTGTAACGCCATCGAATCTTTAATGTAATCCTCAATATGCTGCTGTTTATCCGAAAAGCTGTCAATAAATCAACAGCATCATTACGACCGAGCGGCTGGGATGACCAAACCAAACGCCCCCACCACCGCTGACTGAGCTAACGCTAGCTGGCTGGGATCGCAGACGGGCTAGGCCAGAGAGAAGCACTGGTGCACTGAAGCGGTAAAGACCACCTGTAACTACGGAATCTCATGCAAACGTCTGGACAACTAACATATACGCTACTCACTCTGGTAAATATGTGGAGGAGTAAGAGCTCCATTTAAAAACGCCGAAAGTGAGGACTCTGCTCTCAGGAACGACAGCCATCTTGTTGCAGAAAATAACAAGCAGCGGGAGGCTAGCGAGAGGCGAGCGGACGGCCCTTAAAGAGACAGTACACCCAGTTTCGTTTTGTTTTGTTCGTGTAAGTATGCAGTGAAATATAATACAGTACAATTACCGAGTCAGAGTTTGCATGTCCATCGTAATAAAACATCAAATTCACCTAGAAAATAACATTATAAAACCTTATACTGTAGCTATTGCTTACAGCTTTGAAAAATAACATTGAAATTGCATTTCAAAAACAAGAGGTCTGTCTTTCCAGAAACTATGTCCAGATATTAAAGGATTTTTAAGTTTGTCTTAAACCAACAATCATGAGCCCAATGAACATTGAAGCATGTTTTTCTTGCTGTAATCATCCATCCTGTCCATACTGACCATTAGAGGATCCCTTCATAATGCACTTATAATGCATCCCCTCCTCTCTACCTGCATACTGTACAATCCACAGTCCTTGACGAAAATAGATTAAAAGTGTATCTGAAGCTAATATGAAGTTTCAGCTTTCTGACTGTGTCAAATCAAATGTTCTATGTTTCAACGTTACAGTGTTTTTAGTGCCAAAGTCCCTCTTTTTGTTACTATACTTCCACCACAGCTCAACAGAGAAACACAAAGAGGGAGTTTGATGCTAAACAGACTGTAAATGTGTCAGATATCACTTGATATGAATAACTCAGACTGATGAAGCTGAATAGAAACTTCACATCTACTTTTTAAATGTCTGTGTGGACACACTGTGGATATGGTCCTCCATCACTTCCATTGAAAGCACATTTGATACTTTAATAGCCAACAGGGGGAATGATTACAGTCAGGAAAAAACCTTTTTCAGTATTCCTGACTGTTGTTTTAAGACACACTTGAAACATTGTGAACCTATCCTTTAAGGACTACAGACCTTGCTGTAACATGGCCAGAATAACCTGGGGCAAAAATGAACTGCTGGGCCCCTAGCCGCCCTCCTCTGTTCACTGTGCACATTGTTCCTGGAATAATACATAGCCCCGTGTTTGCTTATTGAAAAATTATGCAAATAAAAATGCAAATATGCACATTAGAAAGATGTAGTAGGGATGGATATGGTTCATCATTAACCGCAGAGAATATTTTTGACGGGTTACGCATGTCGGTCCATTGGTTAATTTGCCTACTAAGATTGTGTACTGAGCTTGTTACTTCACATTATTCACATGAGATCAATCGGTTCCAATTTTTGGCACAGGGGGTATGGTGTGCTTTATCGCTTGAAATTTTGGGGAGAGATTTTGGGTGAGATTCAGATATCTGAATTTCACCTCAGGCATTCATCAATTGTCCTATTCAGATAGAAAAGCAGAAGATTGACAAGTTATACTTCATTATATACAGTATTAAAACGGTTAATAAAGCTTGCTTGCAGGGTTGTTGTCATATCCTCTAAAGTGTTGTAACACCATATCTATCCTTTTCATCGTCTCCTATCAAGGTATGTCTTGTTTCAAGTCCTATCAAGTCACGACATTGATTATAGAATCGGATCATACGTATTGTAGATGCTGTTGTAATGTAGTTATTTAACATCGAAGACGTTTTCTCAAAGTCTTTTGTCAAGGCAACCCCTTTGTGTGTGATCTCAGTGTCTCGCTGCCTGTCGAGTCATCGGCGGTTTAAAGAGCGGATGAATCATCAGATGAGTAATGGTTGTCGATTCATTCCAGTTAACTGGACCTCTTTTACTGTAGCTTGTTGTCGTACTAAACACAACTTTTCTTCCACATCCTCCCTCAACTCCCCTTCACTCTAACCTCTGCTTGTAGGGATGCTCAACCAGTATAAGAAGGTGTTAAGTGATATAAATCTAAATTAAAATGATATTCCGTCACAACGTATCGGTATCAGATGTTCAAATGTTCAATATAAAGTGTATGTTTTTTGGATTGGTTAGCGATAAATGTGTCACCAGGTTGTTTCCACTGTCTGGTTTCTGTTTGGTATTTCCCGCACTGGCTTTTATTTGGTACAGTTAGTTAACACAACACTGAAAATCTACAGCCATGCGAACATGAGCGTTGAGGTGTTTAGAGCAGCAGTGGAAGTGATCAGGTTCTTTACTTAAGTGAAAGTAGAATCTAAAAATACAATACAAGTAAAAGACCTGAGTTCAAAATGTTACTCAAGTAAACATACAGAAGTATTATCAGGGAGATATAATTAAAGTATCAAAAGTAAAAATATTCATCATGCTAACTAGCGTCTTTTAAATTCATCAACCAAAAGACATTAATTGATAATTACATCAGCTGTCAGTTGCAGTTCTACATAAAATCCCTACAAACAGGCGATAGATGTCTTTTTTATACCCTCTCAATGGTTTAGCAGCACAAAAGCAGCCATTTTTAGCTGGCAGTGTCACTTGTTCATCCAGTCAGCCCTGACAGGGGGGGGGGGATGAGAGGAACAGATAGCACAAAAACGTAGGCGGGGGAAGCGGAGAGGTGTCTTTTGTTGGCGAGAGTTGTAATCCCCTCTAATTCAAACCACAGGGGGTCCACAAGCCTCGGACATCCCGGACCTCTGGTATGTTCACACGGTCCTAACAGCCGGCGAAGTGGCCCGGACCCTCCATCACACTGAGGGAAAAAATCAAGTCAAACTTGAAAGAGTTTATGAATTTCACCAGCTGCTACATTATCTACTGTATGTGTGTGGGGGTTTTTTTAATTTTTCTGACAGCTTGAATAAATATTTGTAGCCTATTAGAAGAGGGCTATATTTTCAAATTCACACTCAGCTTTCAAACTTGATATTATTTCAAGCATGATATCCACTGGGGTGAGATAATTGCAGCTTCTCTTGTTTGCGGCATCTTCTAGAAGTGATTTTAAGGCGATAAGACAAATGACTGTGATTTTGTGTGGGAACCAACATGAAGAGGTTTTTAGATCATAGCGAAACACTAGATTACTTGTTAAAATAGAGATTAGCAGTGAAGGGAGCATAGAGGAGATAGTGTGGAGACAGGCTACTCTGCATGCTTTACTTTGGATTTGATATATATGTAAAATCTTGGTGTTAGTTTTTGATGAATCATCTGCAAGTGGACTTCTTCCAGGCTCGATGATGTGAAGTGAATGATAATGGGGTTTCTCCTAAGTGCACGTCCAGCACTTGGCAGGGCTACGCTTCCACTTACTGCAAATGGAAGGGCATCGGTCATTTATATGGATTTAAACCCCAGACACAGAACACAAGTGAGAATGGTTTTATTATTGAGTAACACTGGCAAGCGTGGCTGTGTCCTCAAATGCAAATCTGCACACGTTTCTCATAGATTTCGGATTAGGTAATATAACATGATATGTGATATGTACTGATACTCATAGCACCCTAAAGGATTTTAGTCATGCTATTTTAATGTGCTGTAACCATCTAGTTGATTGCTCGATATTTCAGTCCAAGAGGGTTTTAGCTGCAGCAGAAGGCTACTTGAACAATAAATCAAATCTGTGTGTTTGCATCAGAGTGAAATATCTCGCTGCACGATGAATAATGAGTTTTGTGACTTTGCACTACCAGCTGGTCAAAGTTCCCTCTCGTCCAACATTAGAACCACATTACTTAACTTTAACTGTCACATTTTATTTATTTATTTATTCATTTTTTTGACATTTTGGTCACTTGGGAAACAACTGCACCAGCCAGTCAGAGTCATGGGTAAGTCCCTTTAAATACAGTCTTTCCCACCATGGCGTCATTTATTCGTCATACTTTTAAGAAATGTCCATGGAAGAAACAGACTAGCTCCATACACGCACACACCCTCGTTTACTTTACATTTGGGGACATTACACTGACTTATATGTTAATTTGTTAACCCCTACCTTAACCTAACCCTAACCTTATCCACTGATCGAAAAAAAAAATAGGCTTTTTCACAATTGGGGACACAGCTTTTGTCCCCAGTTGTACAAGCAGTCCCCGATTAACTGGTCCTTAGTTTGAAATGTATTACCCTTTGTTGAACTTTATTAAGTTGACTATGACTGCTTGCTGTTATGTGAGTGCAACAGAATCCAGCAGTAAGGGAGACGGTATGACCAATTTATCAAACAGCTGTTAAAC
The DNA here is from genome assembly GCF_963691925.1 of Scomber scombrus. Taxonomy (NCBI): domain Eukaryota; kingdom Metazoa; phylum Chordata; class Actinopteri; order Scombriformes; family Scombridae; genus Scomber; species Scomber scombrus. Next base: position 4,167,398 of record NC_084991.1, read on the forward strand.
AAGCAGAACATAAACTTAAATATGACATCTTCAACTTCCAGATGTCAACGCCACTATGTTTTACACCTGTACAGACCGTGTTATACAAATAGTGAACCGCTATGAACAAGCTGAAAACAGACATTTGTTGTCTGTAACGATTGAATCTACTTAAATGAGTATGTGAAAATAAGTTGAACTCTTGTAGACATTAGGCCTGCCCCTCCTCTCTAAAAGCAGTACCTGCAGCACTGAGTCTGACCAGCAACAGCAGAGGAAAGAGGACAGAGGAGAGGAAGAATTATGCCACAGAGCTGTTAACCAGTTTATTGTAGTTTTTTATCTAGGTCATCCATAATCACTAAAATGTAGTTTTCTCTACATATTCCACACTCTCTGGCTTTACACTAAATATGGAGAAAACCACATTTATAAAACTTTCAATATTTTATATTTAGCATATGTGTGTGATACACGGTTGCCAATAAAGTTGGAATAAAATGTTTTTTACCTCTTTCCATGAAATGATTGTGACAATGTGATGTATTCTTGACAGATAAAATGTATATATACTCAAAATTGTATTGATCAATCTCATTATACCTGGTCAAAGGTGATTACTGATGTGTATAAATAGAAAATAAAAAGAGGAATGTGTCTGAAAACAAAATTATTCCAACTTTATGGGCGACCGTGTATATCAACATTAAACGTGTTGCTTATATATCGTGTCTTCATGCATGTTTTATGTAAAGCACTATGAATTGTCTTGTTGTTGAAATGTGCTATACAAACAAACTTGCCTTACCTTGTTGTATGTATTAAGATTACAATGAATAAATCACCAAAATGATGGGAAAAGGAGTTAGTTTCATTTTTTGGCAGCCAGGCCAGTGAAAATATCCAATGAGCCAGTAGAACTCTGATCTACTGGCCAAAGAAATGTTATGTTGGACACTATCATGTGCTATTTATAGTTCAAATGTAATGTTTATTTTATTACCATTTTTTCTTTCTTTTCTCTTCTATTTATTGTGCTTGGCTAAGTTGTTGACTTGCCCATGGGCTACAGATAAAAAAAACTAGCTTCTTGGCTAACTCTGACACATTCATATTGCAGTGTGAGCTAAAATGTTGAATGATGATTGTCCCTACCAAATAAATCTTAAATAAAAATAAATAACATTAAAACATATGGTATCACCTTACTAAGTGGGAACAATGAGCCTGTTAGCAAACGTTAACTTATTTAGGCTACACATTGAGCAGACATTATGCTAGCCATGATGTTAGCTTAATATTCCCTCTTAGTCTCTCTTCTCTGTTTCACTTTCAACAACTCCTGAGGGAAACATTGTTGTTTGGTGCGGGCAGGAAGCATGAAGTGGGTTTTAGAGGGTTTCTTTTTTTTTCTTTTTTCTTTCTTTTTTTTCTGTCTACTGCTTCTGAAAAACAAGGTTGATGGAAAAACAATGAAATCAAACCAAAACAGCGGGCTAAAAGATGCTAACACGCTTGACGGAGTTGACAGGAGAATGGCAGAGTCAAATGATAATCCTCTGTGAGTTTGTCAATACAAGTAACACTACACATAATCATTTGTATAATTAATGTAAAAGTATTATTGTTATTATTATGGTTTATTTAATAGGGACAGATACAATATACGGACACAGGCTAAAACAACTGTCTGATGCAAGTATCACAGTGTATATAGCTAATGCTAATTTGCAACACCTGTCCCTAGCAGGCGGGGAGTTCCGGTCCTCTGAAATGATGCCAACGCGGAAGTAACTTAAAACTGCATTATATCAAAAGGCCACCAGGGGGCGACCGTTTTGGTGTCAAAAGGACTTCCGTCTCTATACAAGTCAATGGAGAATTCACCAACTTCTCACTTGATTTCTAACCTCAGTAAACGTTTTCAAAATGTGTTTATGGTCTCAATCGCTAGTTTAACCCTCCTGTTGTCCTCGAGTCAAGGAAGGAAGGAAAGATGGAAGGAAGGAAGAAAGGAAGGAAGGAATGATGGAAGGAAGGAAGGAAGGAGGGAGGGAGGGAGGGAGGGAGGGAAGGTAGGAAAGAAGAAAGGGAGGGAGGAAGGAGGGAAGGGAGGAAAGGAAAGAAGGAAGGGAGGAAGGAAGAAAAGGAGGGAGGGAGGAAGGAAGGGAGGAAAGGAAAGAAGGAAGGGAGGAAGGATGGAAGGATGGAAGCAAAGAAGGAAGGAAGGAAAGATGAAAGGAAGGAAGGAAGGAAGGAAGAAGGAAGGAAGAAGGAAGGAAAGGAGGGGGGAAGGGAAGGAACGAAGGAAGAAAAGGAGGGAGGGAGGAAGGTAGGAAGGAAAGGAAGGAAGAAGGGGAAATAAGGAAGGAAGGAAGGAAAAGAGGGAGGAAGGAAAGAGGGAAGGAAGAACAGACGGGGTCAATTTGACCCGGGAGGACGACACAAAGGTTAAAGCCTTCTTCAATGCAGTCTGATGTTCATTTGGGACATTTTGGCCTCCCTGATTTTATATGTGATGATAAAGCAGGGTATGCATTAGGGCGAGGCGACGTCGTGATTGACAGGTTGATTGGTTCACAGGTTCAGGAGGGCGCCTCATGCCCTTCCTGATGCCCATATAAGTAGAATCCTTGTTTTTATTTTTCCCGGCATGCACATGAAATTTTCAAGATGGCGCTGCTCAGATCCGATACTATTGGCTTCTGAGCAGCAGTCCACAAACCAATGGGTGACGTCACAGATGTTAAGTCCATTTCTTATATACAGTCTATGGTCTCTAGGAGGGCTTTTGTGAAAGTAAGAGATGCAAATATTAAAAAATAAAAATAGAGAATAAAAAGTTTTTAAAAAGGAAGTAAACCTAGTACATTAGCACAATAGATACAATGTAGCATAGATTAAAAAAGAAGTACTGATTAGAGCAGCTTTAAGTTCAGCATGCCTTTAAACCCAGCATGCACATTCCAGTTAGCCTCAGCTTTACTTTGAAATGACTGCTAACATGTTAGCCAGCATGTTAAAGTTTAACACACAGTAGAGGTTGACCTTGGTGAACATGGTAGATAGGCTATGTCCAACTTTTGTTTCTTGTGAATAATTAGCATTACATGTGCTCACTGGTCTTCTTGTATAGCCACAGGCTTGTTTATCACTATAAAAGTATCTGAGCTGGATGTTTCTCACTACTAGAATAGAAACACATAAGTTTCATGTTCAATATCTAGCCAGTTTGGTCATCCTGGTCGTGTGTGGCATCATAAGAGGATGTCGTAGGTGTCTGTCTCTGATATGAGATAAGCTGTGTTTCCCACCAATGTGAGTCATCCCATAGTGATGTCACAAACAGCATGACCTCATTGTGGAAGGAAGAAATGGCCAATAAAAAGGCATCGTCAATCTCATCTTCATCACTATCAGCACCATAAACACCTAAGCCAACACCATCATCTTCCTCATAGTTACCACCACTGATTTGACTATCAGAAACACCTTCAAAGTCACCATCATTATTGTAGTTAGGACTACCAACAGCTTATACTATATCATCATTACAATGATTGACAACAATAAAACACTCTTCATCTTCCTCAACCCCATTATCATCATCATCATCATCATCATCATCATCATCATCATCATCACTTCTACTAACGGTTCTCTTCATCTTCATCTTCATCACAATCACTAACAATCATCTTCATCCTGATCATCAACACCTTCACCATCATCGCTAACAGTTATCTTCATCATCATCAGTATCACAACCATTAACAGTCATCTTCATCATCATCATCAAAACCCCTAGACCCAACATGTATCTTCATGATCATCTTCATCATCATCATCACCATCATCACAACCACTAGGAGTTATCTTCATCATCATTATCACAATCACTAACGGTTATCTTTATTCTGGTCATCATCACAACCACTTGCAGTTATCTTCATCATCATTATCACAATCACTAACAGTTATCTTTATTCTGGTCATTTTCATCATCATCATCATCATCATCATCATCATCATCATCATCATCATCACAACCACTAAGTTATCTTCTTTCTGATCATTATCATCATCACAACCATTAACAGTCATCTTCATCATCATCAAAACAACTATGCCCAATATTTATCTTTATAATCATCACAGTTATCTTTGTCATCTTCCTCATCATCACAAGAAGTAATCTTCCTCATTACAACTAACTCACTAACAGTTATCTCCATGTCTTTCACTACTGCTGACATCACTATCACAACAGCACAATTCCACAGTAATCATCATCGTCATCATTCCGGTAAAAACACGGTAAAGCACCGTGAGTGGTTTCAGGCCTTCTGTTTTACTTTTATTAAGGGCGCAGCATCATATTTCCCCGGGACGCGCATTACCCGCCGTGAGCGCGCAGAAGCGCCATCACGTGGGAGGTCCCTTTAAGTTTCCATTGACAGAGGCCTGAGCGTGTCACATGGACATGATATAATGAAAAGGCAGGAACAGAGAGCCGGAGTGAGCTGAGCTGTTGGCTGATGGAGAGGAGGTCAAAATGTAGCCTACGCAGTCATCTGCCGACGACAGTCAGCAGCCCTGCGGGGAAAGGGACAGCGGGGCCGAGCACAGCCCGCAGCCGATCCTGGTCGGGGCGGGCTGAGCTGGACTCACTGCGCCTCATCGGACGGGACCTCTCTATTCGCAGCTGCACCTGCCTGGTATAACACGCACTTTTAAAAAAGCGGAGGAACACGTCGCCTGTAAGTGCGCGCATTTGGCGTCCCGGTCCCGGAGCAGAAGAGGAGCGTCTTTCAGCGTGAGTCAAGTTATTTCTAATAGCTCGGCTGATGTGGGATCGGCTCTGTCTTGCTGCTGCAGGTGCGTTTGCGCGCTTGTGTTGTTGCCTGGTAGTGTGCTATATATTCTAGTGAGGACCCGCATCTCTCAGCTGTTTTTTTTGGGAAAGTGTGTATCGGTTTGGAGAAAGCACAATCTTCATGCTGATGAGATTCCTGATCATGTGTCATGTGCGCTTTTCTCGCACTCGTGCGTTCGCCAGTGTCCGCATTCCAGGTGGTGTTGCGCACATAGAAATTGAAGTTGAAGTAAACAAGTGGGAATAAGGCCTCGAGATGGAGCTTGAAAGCTGTGTTTTGATGTTCAGCACTGCGCTCCGGTCTTCACTGGAAACATCCCGCCCCTCTTTTTTTTTTTTTTTTTAACCCAAACCCAACCTGAAGCTCTTGTGTCCAGCTACCGAGAACAAGTGAAGTTGTTGATGCTTTCTGTGTGACATTTACAGGAAAGGATTAAGCACAGATTTAATGCTGTGTCGGTTTCATTAAGAAAAAGTAGGAATTTAAATGTCCACAATTTAACAGGCAGTGATGCCGCAAAGTCGGATTAAAGATTTACAAAGTGGCCGTGTGTTAACTGTGAGAATGGAAATTTTTTTTTCCGAGCTGTGAAAATAATTGATGAATGTTGGAGCTTTTAAGCAGAGGCTCTGTTGTTTAACAAAGACATCGCGTTTTCCTGCGGGATGTTTGGAGATGTGCCTGTGAGGTGCCCCCGAGCTCTTCAATATTTTAATACGAGCCAGTGAGGAAAACAAAACAAAAAAACCACCTGCCTGCTGCTCTGACTACTGCGCAAACACACACACATACATAAACACACACGCATTCTATCACACACAGCAATCAACATTTTTTGCTGATTCATAAGAGCAGCAGCCACATCTGTATGCGCACTGACACAATACTCTAATTTTGGCCCATAGTTTCAGTCTTCTAACGGTGAGGGGAAACAATTGAGTGGGTTAATGCAAAGTGTCTCTTCCGGAGAATGACTCTCACACTGGGCCGACTGGAGGAGGTATCAGCTGATGTGCAGAGATGTCCAGACATTTAGAAAAAGAGAAGTACCCTTTTTTTTAGATTCTAGAGTTTCTTTATGACACGATTTCGCATCATCTGGTGATTAATGTGAGATTATGTGGAGGATCTTTCGAGAAATGGTCATCCACGTTCTTTCCATGACAATGTTTGTAAGGGTTTTGCATTTGGATCCCTAATGAATCATCTACAACCATGTAAGAATCACATTTATCTCTGTATTTTTATATCTTAAAGCTGATATTCTGTAGTAGAGAGGCAGTAAAGATTTTTAGCAGCATTTAAACAATTCCATCACAAATAATTTCAATCTTGAGCTGAAACAATTCAATTAAAAAATCAATTGACAGAAAAATTTAATGACAAGGATTTTGAAAATGAATTTAGTATTTTAAGTCATTTATTTCTTTGCGTCCAGCTTCTCAAAAGTGACAATTTACAGTTTTTTCCGTGTTAATATCATTTTAGACTGAATGTTTTTGGATCTGACAAAACAAGCATTTTGAAGATGTCACAAGCATTTTTTCACAGTTTTCGGAATATAGACTAAACAATTATTGGTTAAAAAATAAACAAATAAAATAAAAAATCGAGAGATTAATTAATACTGAAATTGATCATTAGCTGCAGCCCTAACTGAAGTACTCTCTGCTATTGCCTGTATTGCATCCATGGCTGGATAAGCTTGTTAGGAGGGCCCCAGGGCAATAATTTCTTCTTGGGCCCCTATCGGCCTCCCCACATAATTTTCAAATATCCACAAACAGAGTACCATATAAACTAAAATACTATAATAAATGCAATAAAACTAGTGACTGAAACAATCTCACCACAGAGTCCTTTTAATAACCGTGGCAGAGCTTTCGAACATATCACGCAATGTTCCTCTGCAGGGGGAGTTTAGCTGACATGGAACTGTAGGTGTCAAATTTGTATTTATCTATAAGGAATGTAAAGTTAAAGTTTGGAATTGAATGTTTTGTTCTGATGTTGTAGACTGCGGCTGACAAAATAAAAGCATAAAAGTAGATTTCAACACTATAGATCAGGGGTGTCAAACATAAAGCCTGTGGGCCAGAACCGGCCCATCAAGTGTTCCAATCCAGCCCACTGGATATCTTTGCAAAGTATGACAATTAGTAAAGTATAGTTTTTCAATTAAACATGGTGATATTCTCATTTATTTTCACCCACCATTTATAGTGAAGTCTTCTGATCTTTCAGTGAACGTTTAATTTGAAATAACAATTTGATTCAGATTTGAAGGACACATTTTTCCGTGGACCCGTTTTTCTCAATATCTCTTACCAAGGTGCCCCTAGATGGTTTATTATGGTAAAGTTATAATATGTATTATATATGTATATTATATATTATTCATGGTTTTACTGGTCCGGCCCTCTTGAGATCAAATATGACTGTATGTGGCACCTGAACTAAAATGAGTTTGACTCCCCTGCTCTAGATGACGGGGCCACAAGATTAAGAAATAATGCAGGACCCGCCTTAATTGAGCAAGTTCCCCAACAAACAATTACATCAAATGAATCAATCAAATTATTCAAGGTGACAATTTGATGAATTTAGGCTGAGATTTTTTGGCTCTGGAACCACTGGGTTGTTGCCCCATTTTTGATGTGAGAAATATGATGTATGAGCTTTAGAATAAAGGACAGGCATTATGCAACAGCCAAACAGTGAATCTGTAATGTATAAGGAACCGACAGCAGATTTCTGAACGCCGTTGTTTCTCGGTATGAGTGATATCAGGAGTTGCGTATCTGCTTTATCAATGCTCGACTGTATCACGTTATCGCTGGTTCCTGCTTCACTAGAAGTCAACCGGTTTTGGGATACCTGTTAATTCACGCCTTCACCTGTGAATCCTGCACTTTTTTTTGTTGTTGTTTTTTTTAAATAAAAAAAACCCGAACGTGTTGTGCTTTGAGTCGAGGCGTTACGTTTCATTCCCTGGTAAACAAACCGACAAAATGTGCATCGACGTGTACGAGCAGGGTAGAACATGAGCTTTGCTGTCCTCCAGTCCCTCGCATGATAATGAAATTTGCAATAATCCTGCAGCATTAACCATTAACCAGCATTAATCCTGCTGTGTTTGGACCTTATTAGCCGAGAACAAATCCATCACCCTTTTGAAGAGAACTTTGAGAGCTGTAAGCTGTTATTTCCGCCCTTGAGAGCATTACTTGGCAAACCTATATGCACAGAATTCCACCAATGAGCTTGAACCTCAGATTAGCGACATGCTTGAGATGACTGGAGTGTGTCACAGGAGTCCAGAAGCGATAACATGACCTGTGCATGCCTGTTTTTGCATGTGTGTGTGAGTGTGTGTATGTGTGTGTCCCTGTATATCTGTCTTGTTTTTCTGGGTGCATGCATGTGCTCACCAAAAACAGACTTTCTCCATCTGCGTCACAGGCTGCCCATGACGTCTGTCAGATGTTTTTAGATGTCTATGCTCGCCCTCAACAAATAGATGTTTCGTTCTGATTTAAATAAGCCTCCCTTACTCCCGACGTATGCAGCTAAACCTTCGTCCTTCCATTATTCTCACTAAATCTCTGTCCTTTCTCCTCACCAGCACCGCTACAAAAAAAAAAAAAAAAATCCTTGCTATTTGTAGCCTCGGCATCAGAGGCTAATCTGAGAAATGAGCCCATTACTTTTTTTTTCTTCTTCTTTTTCCTCTGGTGTGCGTTTGCTGAATAATTGAAGTAAATGGTGCGTTTTTGTGTGTGTGTGTGTGTGCGTGTCTTTGAATTATGTGCTTCGATGTGTGAGTGCAGCTCAAACAGCCAGCTGTGAAAGTTGTATTTCCGCTGGGTTTATGTGGTCATAATTAGCAGCTCCCATGTGACTGGGTGTATGTGTGTGTGTGTGTTTGTGTGTGTGTGTGTTTGCGTGTGTGTGTGTGTGTGTGTGTTCGAGCTTGTATGTGAGAGCACGCCTGTGAGCAGGGGTGTGCTTGTGTTTACATGACAGCCGACCAGGAAGGGAAGTGACGCAGGAGGCAGCGGAGGGGCGAGAGCTGCAGACATTATAGTGCTGCAGAGGGAGAGAGTGAGAGAGAGAGAGAGAGAGAGAGAGAGAGAGAGAGAGAGAGAGAGAGAGAGAGAGAGGTGGTGAAGGGACAGGATAAAAGAGTGAGACAGGAACAAATAAACTAATGAGCGATCACCTCCTTCGTTACAGCTGTCGACAGCAGGATCCCCCCCCCCCCTTTTTGCTGCCAGATCCACAAATCAACAAACATGCAGCAAAAATGAGTCAGTGTCCGTGTAGGTTGGGCAAGTGCGCATTTGATTATGAAATGTGTTTACCCTCCGCTCACTAAAAGTAGTGACACAGGCTTTTGTTTGTTCAGAGCTTTGCCTGTTCCAGTTCAGAGCCAACCTCCCTGGTTGCTATTCACAGTGACCTCATCATCTCTCTGGCCAGCTGCCCTCCCAGACTGAACACACTCGAACTTTCTTGGCTGTTGGAAGACTTTCATAACAGCTTCGGTAATTGACACTCCTCAAATATTTCCTCAGCAAACGCCGGGCTTCCTAAGGGATGTAAAATGGACATGGGAAGAAGGTTCTCAAAGCAGGTCATGAAAGGCCCCGTGAGCCAATCTGACAGAATGTATTATCTGGGCAATTGGTGGAGGGAAATGACTACGGAAAAACAGTTTACCCACGATAAGGTTTAGAGTGTACTAACCTATTCAGGCTGACATCAATAAGGAAACAGGGTTCTTCTATGGCTACTTGACATTTTATGATGAAGCCCTGCCGGTGTTCCCAAGAGGCTGCAAAGCTTATTCAGATTCATCCTCTTAGAAGCATGCATGTACTCAGTAAATGTAATAGCAGTCTGCCTGTTAGACTGAGAGATACACAGTATGACACAGCTTGCTGCATGTACTTAGTAAATTTAATTTCTGTTAGCTTGTCTAGAGAGGAAAGGGATCATCCTTTGTGGAGCCTGAATATGCTCAATAAACTGGTCAATGTAGCAATGAAATATCTTGTGTCCAAAGTCGATACATTGTTTTAGGGTGCTGATAGAGGACAGGTTATTTAGGGGCCAAAATGTAAAGGGTTCATCCCCTGGGGAGCTTGTAAATTTAATGCCAGTCTAGTCTGTTAGATTATGAAGTTTGTAATATGAGATATCTCATAACAATTATATCCTGGCACTTGAGAAAAACTCATTTAGTGTCTAACATGGATTGGGTTCATCCTCTCAGGAGCATGAACGTGTGCTTAGTAACTTTAGTAACTAAGTCAGTAGTAGTGACGACCAGTAACTAAGTTAACACAGTACTTAGGCCTGTGACACAACAGAAAAGAACAGCGTTCAGAATGAAAAGGGTTTATCCTCTGGGAAGCATGAATGTATTAATTACATTTTCAAGGCAATCTACCCTGTAAGTTTTTGTATTTTATTTGTACTAATGGAAATTCTGGGTGGATGGTGGCACTACAAGAAATATCAGAAGGTCATAGAAAGTATTACTATGTGTTCAGACAAAACACGAACCAGATTTTACACTTTAAACAATGCGTGGATTTGTATTTGCATTTATGACTTTATATCTAATTGTGCCATATAAAATATTTGCTTTGTATGTGTTCGTAACACACCGTAAGGGGTTCATCCTCTGGGGTTCCTAAATGCAGTGAGTACATTTCATAATATCTGGCCATTACTTTTTGAGAAAAATGTTCGTGCATTGGACGTTTTGACCTATCTGTGATGGCACTGAAAAGGTCAGGAGTTGCTCAAATGAATAAAAATAATATTTTGGGGATTATGCACAATGTATTCCAACATTAATGACTATCTGATGCATATTTTTTAGAGAGACATTAAATTTAAGTTTGATCCTGAAAATAAGAGAACCTTGTAATCACATAATTATACTTAATTTCATGCCTAATGACCACAGATTGTGATTTATTACCCCTTTTTTTTTGGCCTACCACCATGTTGATTTTTCCTACCGTGGTATATAATCTACTAAAGGCTTTAACTGCATTGCGTGCCTTCCAGGAGGCGTTGCGATAAAGCTGAATGGAGCTGGTCTGGTCAGAGGTGAGCGGTGGATTGCATTGTTAAGCAGCCTGCAGGATGGAGGGTGAGTTGGCAGGGAGACTGTGGCCTGGCACTGAGCTGCTTGGCATACGACCGGCCTGGGGAGGACGTGAAATGAAACCTCAGCAGGGCACGGGGTAATGGAGGAGAAAACTGCCCCACGTCTTTATTAGAGAGGAGGAGAGGACGGGAGGAGGGAAGGACAGAGCGACGGAGAGAAAAAAGACTATTTAACATTACAGTATTTTGTCTTTAACTGACTGTATTTTCCTCTACATCTTCTCATTTGGCAAGGCTGTGGTACTGTAGGGACATCAGGCCTGGCTTAAACAAAGATGTAACATTTTCTGGCAACGGACCACTGTCCATATGTCTGCTGGTCACGGCAATTAAAGCATAAGGAGAGGGGAGTAAAATGAGCTGCAGGGGTGAATTATAAACACAGAAATGTAAAGAGAGAGTAAAAAAAAAAAAAAGGTGATGGTCTGTGTCTTAGCTGCGGTTTAACAAGGATATCTTGATTGTTAGTGTGTTTTCTTGCCCACCCCCCAATCTAACCACTTCCTTCTTCACGTACACATAAAGCACACACACACACACGCTCCCCCTTGTTTGCTTTGATTTGCTCCCAAGAGAAAAGGAACTCGCATTGCGGAGCATGACCGAGAGAGCTCCGCCACCAGGAAGTATTTCGCAGGAGCAGAATGGAGAGCGATGGAAGAGTTTAGAGGAGATTCGAGCCGGTTTCAGGGGGGGTGGGGAGAGGGGGATTAGTGACATGATACAGTCTGAAAGGATGAAGCTGCAGAAGACGGATTTCAAAGCAGGTTAGAAAGAAAAGAGGTGCAGTTGGAAAACAAGTTCGCTGGAGATGAAAATGTTTGTAGAGAAGCTGGAGGAGAGACGACAGGTAGTTCTAGGGTAAAGGGTGGAGGGGGGTTGTGTGGGTGGTCGATGACATATAGGAAAACCTAAATAGTTTTTAGGAATTACATGAGATTTTGAAACATCCAAGGAAAGATGAGAAAATCAATTCTGTACAGGTAACTAAAAAAATTAAAGTTATTTTACAGGGCAGCTTTAAAGACAGTTGGAGTAGAGCTAGATTGGTGGAAAAGAGAGTTTCTAGGAGATAAATGTGGATGAAGAGAAGGGTCAAAAGAGTACAAGATAGAGGAAAGTCGTAAAAAAAAAAAAGAAAAGATAGTTGCAAAGGAGTTTGTAGTAGAAAAGATCCTCAGGGAGGAGCTTTATTAGAGGAGATATTTACAGTAGATGTAGTTACTGTAAGTAAGAGTTATTGAGAGGAAATGAGTGGAAAAGTGATAGTTGCGGGAAGGACATTTGGATTTGTAGAAGAGTTCACTGGAGGAGGTAATAATATACTCTGGAAAGAGATTTTTGAGAATAAACGGGAGAGATATTTGGAGCAATATTTGGAGGGAAGTTAGTTGCAGTTCTTTAAATATTAAAAACACTATTCTGACAGTATTGCAAGTAATGCTGATGTGCTTGTTTCAGTACTAAGTGAAATTTAAATAACACTATATCAAATTGAAATACTCAAGATGTCTTGTGTGTTTTATTCTATGGCAGTTCAGAGTCATTTCTTTATCTTAGGAAATGTATCTTTAATAGAATTTAAAGTGAGACTATGTGAGTTTTAAAATGAAATAAGATCTTCATCTTAAGTGAATTTATAATCAATTAAATGTTGAATTCAATACACTAAGATGATTAGATTTTTCAGTCTTTCTTGGTCTGGTAAGAGTGTAGCCGGTCTGGCTAAAAATCAACAAACAATACATCTAAGTCTGATCGTATAGTTACGATTATGTTTTTAAAAGTTATTTCCCCCAACCACTGGCGGCAATATTTGTATTTTATAAATGAACATAACATAACCTGTGTGAACATACATTCAGAAATACATAAACAATATGTATAAAAATATGAAATTAAATAGTAAAAAAATAAATGACATAATTACACAAACATAAAGAGGGAGCTCACATACAGGTGTATAACATAAATATCAGTACAGCCACTTCATCAGTCTCTCACACACATCTTTAACGGAGAGGTGGAAACAGCAGTTAGTTAGCTTAAAATCATAACTTGCATGCTTCACCAAAATGTCATAGGTCACACAATTAAAACATAATTAACAAAATAAAAAACAAAATAAATAAATACAGAAACAAACATACACTAGAATCAACCACCAAATGTGAACAAAAGAGGAAAATGGATTTATTATTTGTGAAATTATTAAAAAATTATAAAAAGAAAAAAATAATAATAAAAATTACTGAATACATCGGTTACATGAGCAGTATCTTATGATAACTAACGTTAGCTAACATTTGATGGATATTACTTTGTAGCTAATGTAACTGGCTCAGTCTTTTATGGGTCTTCTACTTTGCTTAAGATACTGTTACACTATATTTTATTACTTAGCGTTCATCCTCTGTCACTTGAGGACATATTGGCCACTGTTCACAAAAGTTACGTATGCAGGCTTTAAAAGTCCACCACAGAGCCTCTTTAATTGTAGAAACTACCTTTAACTGCACTGTATTATATAATATATACAGCAGATATACCAATATGTGTATGTCTACACACCACCATTTAATATGTCAAAATATTTAATATACATAAATTCTATCATTTTATTCCCCAATTTCAGTCTGATGTATTTGTTATCATTGGAAACTGTGTATCTTTACCAGAACTTAAGTAGTAGTAGCTTTATTGTCATTGTATTGATGGCAGACAACAATATAAAGACATTTAGATAGAACTCCCTGAGGCATAAGAATATAAAGTTGATGTATTTGAAGAAATAAATTAACTTATCTTCACTTGCTCTGGTAGGACCAGTAAAACATACGGTTGTTAACGTTAGCTAACGTTAGCTAGATTACTAGAGCTGTGTAGCTGACATTGCTGAGTCAGTTTGCTGACTTTACGACTTTGTTAAAGCATGACACATATAAATGTTTCAGTGGTTTTATCACAAAAGTAAAACGGGAAGTAAACACTTTTGTACCTCAGCAAGAAACACGCTTGTTTCCGGCACGTTGCGTTCCACTTACTCTGCACTGCTTTAAAGATGATGTTTGTAAGGTTTGACGAAGACTTGGACGCACAACAAGAGTTTGTTTATCTGATGCAAAGGTGGATCAAGGAGAGAAATGAGTCACAGACATAGCTTTGGTGGTTCTACTTTGATTTGATCGGGGAGGTTGGTTGGAGAGGAGTTAGTTAAAGGAGATTGTTTTAGAGGAGGTACAGACTGCTACAGCTCCGCTAAGTAGGCCAAAGGCACCGGGGAGTGTCACATGAACCAACGCTGCTATGTTAGCCATTCTCCAGTGTCTTGTTCAGCCACAGATGGAAAGAGATACAGCGGGAGGGAGAGAGAGAGAGAGAGAGCTTAGCGTGCGTCATGTATCCCATGCTGCTTGGCGTCTGTGCATGACACCCAAAACCACATAGCTGAAAAAGGGGAAGTGCTCATTTCCATCAGCTAGTAGACCACACTGACCTTTTCCCCTAACCGCTTTAACCAGCGCTGAAGGTCAGCAAAGCCAGGGGAATTTCTCCAGCTTGGGGGGGGGGGCGTCCAGTTATTATCTGCTAGGTCACGAGGGCCACAGGAAGTTCGAACTGTTCCTGTGTGTCGTAGCATCCCATGGCAACCGAAACTCCGACCAGCGTCTCGTCGTCTGTTTACCGCCTGGCATGCTCTGCCATCTCTCACCACCACCTCCTCATCCTCCTCCTCCTCTTCCCTTGACACACTCTCACACCCATCAGCCTGCGAGCCCACTAAAGTGAGATACATCCCCGAGGCAACAGAAGGGATGGCGACACCGGCACTGAATGGAGGCCTGGAGCGAGAGAGATTGGAGGGGGAAATATGCAAAGAGTTGGGAAGGGTTAGAGAAACAGTTGTGAGGTCAGAGAAGTGAAAAGGGAAGAAGATGGAGAACAAAAAAACAGACAGACTAGTCGATGATACCCGGTTTGGGGCCTCTGCTACTGACACGGCTGTATTTGCTCGTGGATTTATTCCTGCCGGTTTGTACATCCGTCTCTGGGTGCCGGCTGGGAGAGTTTCTTTGGTGTGTCATCTGTGTTTGTCCAGCCCAAGAAGAAGGTGGGGGGGGGGGGGTCTCTCCATGGCACCAGTTTCCTTAGTGACTGGAACCAAGTATACAAGCCATACCAGTTCACTCTGCAGGAGGAAGTGCCAGGGGTTAGGTGTGGATAATACAATGATCTCAAGTTCCTGCAAATTCAGAAAAAAAACCAGCACACAGAAGGCTTTGATTTCTCAGAAAGCCTGTTGATGTGGTGCCGCTGATGCTGCTGACATTGTAGTGTTTTTACACACAAACATGAACTTGTTAATCCCTCATCGACCACATCCACTCGTACATGTCGATGAGCGATGCAACAGCTCCCCTCTTCCTCACTGGCTTTTTTACGTCAGCGTGACTGGCCTAGATTGTCCAAAATGAACCTGGAACACTTGCCGTTTATAGCCTTTTCCTCTGGCTCTGCCTGATGTAACAGCAGAGCACGACTTTCCCAGAAAAAAAAAAAAAAGAAGTTCTGCTGCCCTCAGATGCAGAACTATAGATAGGAGATGGAGCTGCTGTTTTTACATGCCAGACCAAGGATTCTTCTCTCTGTGGTTTGTCCAAGAAGTTAAATGTTACTTTTCATTTTTGAGAGTGCAGTTGTCTGTGGACTGTCTTTGCTCCTGTAACACACTCACACACACACTCCAACTCAAAGCATCCTTTTTGTGCCAAAGAAGCAGACACACAGGAACAGAGAGTTGGCATCACTGTATATTTCAGCCAGTTAAGTAACTGCAGTACAACACTGCCAAGTATTTGGAAAAAAAAATCTGAAAGTACAGTCATAGTTTGTTCTCTATAGAGTGTTGGTTAGTTGCATTCTTTAAAGGAACACTTAAACATTTTGGGAAATGGGCCTATTTGAGATACCACTTTCATGCCTGTACTTTAAAGATTGAAGCTATCACCAGCAGCCAGTTTGCTTAGCTAAGCTCAGCTTGCTGTTTGACCCTGTTTCTTACCTTTCTGCTAAGCCACACTAATAGGCTACTGGCTGATAGCTTTATATTAAGTGTCCAAACATGAGAGTGGTATTGATCTTCTCATCTAACTCTTGCCAAGAAAGCAAATAAGAGTTTAGATCTTTTTAGATGTTGACACCGAAGCATTTCTTAGTAAAAATAAGTCATTGCTGTACAGTAATGCTCAATCTATATAGTATATTATATCACTTAGCAACACATTAATACAAGACTGGTATATTATCGCTAGAGCCCGACCAATAAATCTGTCAGCTGATATTATCTGCCTATATTGACTTATCTGTATCGGTGACTATGTTGTCCGATATGTGCTGATTGTGTTTTGTTCATAGCTAATTATAATGATTGAAATTCCCAAAGAAGTGTGCTGTTTCAGTGCAATGATATTATTATATCAATAAAGTTTATTGTTAAACTGTAAAATATCACAGCCTCCATTGCATATCTAAACCACATTTTAGGGATCACTGCAAAAAACATATATTATCGGCCATTATATCGATATCAGATTTTTTTTAACTTCCTAAGTATCGGTGTTGACTCCAAAAATCCAGTATCGGTTGGGCCCCTACTTATCACATTATTAGGTGTTAGCAAACATGCCTATATATGCAGTCACAGAGTAATGTAGCATTCATTTGGAGCCTATTTCTGGTTACCTGACAAATGTAAGCCTGATATTAACTCTCCTTTTAGCTCTGTTTTGGTCTCCACCATTTCAAATGTAAATCACCTTGAGCTGCAATTTACATGTGAAAGGTGTTATATAAATACAGTTATCATCTAGAAAAAAACTGATGAGAGGCAAGACTGAACAAAAACAGTAAAGCTGCAGGTTGTAAAACCCGACAATGAGCTTCAAGAGGCTAAAATACCCTTTCATATTACACACAGTCAGTTGATTCATTGTTGATATAAAAAATATTGAGTGCAGCTTCGAGAGGCTGATTTAAAGAACAAAAAAAAGTTTGTTATCATGTGGGAAATGATCAGCCTTGTTGTGGCTGTCATGGCCCTCTAGCTCTGCACGAACCATCCCAAGCATGTCATGAGTTTTGTGACAAGGGCGTAGGTTTGGTTTTAACCTCGATAAGGACATTTTTTTGTCAGATGGCGTAAACAACCGTGTATGTGCACTTGCTTTCTATCACTTTTTCTCTTTCATTGGCACACATGCACGAACGCATACACATAAAGAGCCTGACTCTGCAAAACTAATTGATATGCATTTATCCCTTTGACTGGAACCAGACTTTTATCATGATTTTTTTCCTCAGATTTTTTACATTTTATTTTCCTGGTAGACAATTTAATTATAAATCTCACACCAAATGAATACACACTATGTTAAAATAAATGTATAGAAACCTGCAGGTAATATGCTACTCAGTAACTAGCTGCTGTAAGCAAACCTCACCTCAAGAGTTTCCTGACAGAACCACAGTGATGCTCAAATCTATCTTTAAATCAGCTCAAAAAAACTCTATTGGTACTATTTTCTATTCATCTCTAAACTTATGTTGACACCAGAGCTCACCTGAGAGTCTGCAGATCACCTGTCTGTGTGTGTCTGTGTTTCTCAGGCTGCTGCGGACAGGATTTTCATGATAAAATGATTCCTGACAGTACTAACAGTACTAACAGCTTCAGATTCTCCACCTGTCTGACTCCACTGTTGTTGCTGCTGCTGCTGCTGCCAGGATGCTGCTAGTCTATAATGCATACAGCTTGAAGCTGAGGGGTAACAGATCATCAGCTTGAGTATCTCACATATCCTGCTGTTTCATTCTTTATCATGACCACACAAACCTGGCAACCTTGCAGAGATTTTATTGTAAACGTTAAAGCAATTAGATTGTTTAAGATCTATACAAATCAATCCAGCAACACCTTGATACTGGTAGGAACATGAACCATCTATAACCAAATCTACGCCCATATGTGTGTGTGTGTGTGTGTGTGTGTTGGGAAGGGCCGCTTTAAACCAGCAATCTCGCAGTGTCATCATATTGATTTGATACTCTTTCTCTCTCTCTCTCTGTCTCTCTGTGTCTGGTCTCTCTCTCTCTACGCCCTGACACCCCGCTCCTTCCTCGTTCCCACGGCAACACGTGGCTATTGGTTACATAACAGCAGTGCTCGCGGTGTGTGTGTTTGTGTGTGTGTGTGCATATGTGTGTGTGTCACTGTAGCTGCCCCTGGGCTTGGGAAATCCAACATGAAACATGCAGCTTTCTGCTCTTATTATCCTACAGGCTCATGTGAGTGGATTATTGATAGTGTTAACACTGATTGCACCCAAGGCATAAATACACCCTGCTGTATGTGTGTGTATGTATGTGTGTGCATTTAATCCACCTATAGCTGCAGTCCTTTTTCAATTCCACTAGATGGGAATAATGTACAAGTAAAAAAAAAAAAACACCTCTCTGTTCTGTTTGCATTTATGCATGTCAGGTCGCTTGTGCTCATTATGACTTGCGTCAGTTCATTGAGGTGTTAGATGAGTGATGGATGATGGGGAGGATGTTATTAATCCAAGATGCTGCTGGCGCACAACCAGCACTTTTTTTCCTATTTAACATTTTTTTACAGCTTCTCCTAAACAAGAAGAGTGTGTGTGCTCCGCCTCTGTGTGTGCGTCTGCTTCATTCAATAAGTGTCCTTGCTGTTGTTTGAGGTATGAATGAGGATTAGTGTATGATTAAATAGTCAGGTGGATGTGTGTGTGGGAGTGTCAGACGAACCACACGCACACACACACACACACACACACACACATACACACACAGAGCCGTGCCCTCAGATCCCCTCTAATGGCATTAGGCAGGCCTCGGCAGGGGAGGGCCAAGCTGCTGTTCATTTCAATTAGAGCCATGTCAAGGAGCGATCCCACACAGCATGCTCGCCTTAATTGAGCTCATTTCATATTTATGAGGGAGAAATGCAAGCGATTCATAAACACTCCACTCTGCTGCTCCCAGGGGGGGGGGACTTAAGTCAGTTAAAATATGTGTTTCCAATGGACGCCTGTGTTTGGTTATGTGAGAGAATGTGTGTGTTTGCTCATGTTTAGGAGAAAAAGGAGGAAGAAGATGAGGGATGAGGTTAAGTGATTTACTTAGAAAAGACTGGGTAATGTATTTGCATAATTGGTTGACGTGTGTGTGTGTGTGTGTAGCACCTGCAGTAACGGAGCGCACCTCTTCAGAGCCCTCGGGGCCTCAGAGGAGAAGCTGCATGTACAGTATTGGACTGTGCAGTGGGGCAGTAAAAGCTATTATTCGAAGCTGTCTTATCTTTATGACCCGCACTGCTTCCGTCGTGTCAGCAGGTCCTGCGTATGCTACCAAACTGGCCTCGATAAATCCTCTACAGTATTGCCTGCAGCTCCTCTTTCCTATTAAGTAATTCCTTATAATGGAGGATGGCGGTGGCCTGAAATTTGACTCATTTGTATTGAGCAGGATTGAGCTGATTCGGATAAACCAAAACATTTTCTAAAAACGAGATAGAACAACCATAATCACATAAGTCATTACTTTCTGCTGTCAAAAATACTACTCAAAGGAAGGAAAAGTCTCTGATGATGCTTCAGTAAAAGATAAGCCGCTGAGTGGGCTGCCATCTATGTGTTTAATTGACAGCTAGGAAACAGAGATATCACAACAAACAAATGCGCTGATAACTGTAGCTTACAGACTAAAGGCAGACAGTGTTTTGTTCGCAGTGATATCGAAGAATAAAGATCACAGCGTTAAAGATTTATATAAGTTGTCAATCAGAGATCAGCTACAGTAACGTTCAAGATTGTCCAGATCACCTGTCACCTATCATTCTGAGTCAGCACAGTGATATTTTAGTTCTTGTGATTTCAACTTCAAATATAAGGCATATAAACAGTACCAGTTGTTTTTTTAAGCTTTCATTAATTATGTAAAGCAGGACTTTGTGGTGAAATACTGTGCAATGACACATTGTACAAATGCAGGTCATTGCAGGACTTGGTCTATAAACTTTACTTACTGTCTCTACACTGCCCCTACTGTTCATGTGCGTATTGCATCTTGCACACATGTAGAGTTAATTTCTGTGGACGTGTACACATGGCCGTAGCTAACATTGAGGACACCGAGGTCATGTCCTCTGTATTTTTTTCTTGAAGTTTTGTTTCAATGTGAAGTGAAAATAGCCGACGAGACAAATATCCTTGCATCAACGGACCGTCACGTGACACGTACTTGCAGATACCGCTGCCATGTCAAAACTAAAGTAGTCGGCTATAGCAGCTGTGTAGTGAGGTCTTGAAATCCACCAGCCCTGGTGTTATGTCCCAACTTGTTTCCAATTAAATTGTTTTCCTTACCGAACAGCTCCAGCTGTGTTGCGCTTCCGTCAGCAGATTCGTCACAAATTCACAAATATACACAGCATATTACTGGAGATTTGTAAGTCGCAGTTATATAGTGCTCACTTCCAGAAAAAATATTCGTGAAAATTGCCAGAAATATGTTGTCCACTTTTGTGAATTGGACTTGACCCGATTTTGCAAACTGTTCATTCATTGGCTGAGCCCTTTTCTCCCTTTCCCAGCAGGCCGTGCATCATTCCACATTTTAAGAACAAACTAAATAATATATTTAAGTTATACGTTTTTTAAATATACAACCATGGAAGTTGTAGAATACTGAAATAGGAGTTGATTTAAATTGCAAAATTGGAAGTGATAAGAAAGAACTGGACCACAAGAGTGACCATGACCGAGAAATGCACAGCAAGAAAGTGGTGTAAATACAACATGGATTATATTTCACTTCATTAAGTTGTGGTCTTATTTTTGACCTCGGTATTTGAAAAATCCTGGCTACGGCCTTATGTGTACAACCGATGCTCCAAAAGAACAAAGGATACACTAAGCAGCTATCACGTAAACACAAACACACAGTTAAAAGCAAGTATATCTCCAGTCTTATAGGTGAAATTTTTGTTGTTGTTTATTAGCTGATTTAATTGATTGTATGCGTTTCTTAGGTATAAGTCATTTGTTCTATTTTGTCTTGCACTTTGGTCCTGAGTAATGCAATTTCATTCCGCTGTATTTATTTAATAGATATGGTTGGAATGACAAATAAATAAACTTGAACCTTTGATTATTAAAGATAGACTATGTAACTTTTGAAAGAAGAAAGTAACACAGTCTTCCTCTTACAGATGAAAAGTTGCAGTCTTAAGCAATATAGCACACACCACTATTTTCAGTACACTGAGAGGTTTTGCTGCTACAGCGCTACGTGTTCTGGTGACCACAGGGTGGTTAATTTTAGCTAACGTTAGCAAACTAAATATGATGTAGCTGTAACTGAAATATTACTACACTTTATAACGTCTATTTGTGCCACTGTTACATTAGATTTTCGCATGTCACAGATAAATAGGTGAATGGTTTTATCATCAAAATAAAACAGTAATGAAACACACAGTACCTAACCGGTAGACCTGTTCCTTGCTTTGTGACTCAGTCAGATAGCTCAATTATGATGTCTGGCTCAGGAGACGTTTGGGAAATAAAGGGAAATGTAATGGTCCATTATCATGCAATGGCCACTGTGGACACTTGTAACTGTCCAGCACATAAAATCACATGTTTTCCTGACAAGCAGCCTCATACTGTCCTGAGAGTGCTTACTACCCTCTCTAAGTTAGCAAAGGGGGAAGTAGCGTGCAACTGCTGTCGCAAAATGTCTCAGTCGAGTTTCTAATTTGGACTGAGGTGGCTGTTTGGATTGACTCAAGAGACTCCAGTTTACGTCATATATTTGACATACCCTTATTTTTAATTATGAATGTCACTTTACCTTAAGTAGCTTTAGCTGCATAAACTCAACCTAATGTCAGAAACCAGTCACGAGTCCTTTTCTGGAACTGTTCCATGGGCCATTTTTAGAAAGCAAGTATTGTGTCAGACCTACCTGCCTAAAACAGTAAGTAACTGCACTACCGACCTAAAAACTAATATAACTATACATTATTTGTTGCAATTAGGCTAATACATAAGGAAACAGGTATACTCCATTTAATTAATTTCTTTATCATCCAATATTAGCCTGGTGTCTCAGAGTTTAGCTCTGGATGAATTACTTTCTGGGGAAATAACCTGGTTATTGGATTACTGACCTAAAGTTATAACAGCTTAAGGTCATACAAGCATAAATGGTTAATGGAGTAAACACTTTTCTTTCTGTTTTGACATTTAATGTGTTCCAGGCAATGTGTGACTGAGAGCTATTTATTTTTGTATCACTTCCTCATTGCGCAGAGTTAGAGGTGGTGGTGACCTGTGTGCTTTAATAACCTGCTGCCAGGACTATTTAACCTGAGTCATTGTGACACACAGTTGCAGTTGGGGATGGCGTCAAGAGGGTCGAAAGTGAGAAAAAACAATGACTAAAAGAAAAAACAGAGGGAAAGGGAAGCTCTCATATCTGCGTTAAACCCACGGGTGATGAGTCAGATGAAAAGCAAAAGTTGTGAAGCGTTAATCTCTATCATCCTGATCTCGACACACGATTGGCTCTACGAATTGGCCTCCTGGCAGTCTCTGATTGGCCTGGATCCTCGGGTTTTCTTGGTGACTCAGTCCACTCGGAGAGGCAAAATCACTGCCTCTTGTGGCGTGTTTCCATAGCAACCGCACTGGGTTTGTCGTGGGGGGAGGGAGGTGGAGGCGGGTCAGGCGGCGCCGGCAGTGAAGCACACAGGAGCCATTTCCTAATAAACAAGGTTTTATTGTCTCTCTATTTTTCTCCTGTGTGAAATGTAAACACGTCTTCATCTAAGAAGGAGAAAAGAGACAGAAAAGAGACGAACAGGACATTGAATTAGGCTCACAGGGTGTGGGTTTCCTTTCTCTTTTACACGTGTTTCACTCACTCTCATTAAGTTTATGAGAGATTGCTCTGTCCTTGACCCCTCTGTACGTAGTTGACATGGGAAATGTACATAGCAGATATGAGCTGACTCTGAGCTGACTCTGCAACGAACTGACTTTCAAATATCCTCTGGTGTTCATGTTCAACTGACAACTGAGTTGGTAACTGTGGCTTACAAGCTTACAAGGACAGGCAGCATGTTGTTGGTGGTGGTGTCATGTAGGGCTGGGCGATAAAACGATAGCGATAGATATTGCGATAGACACGTTATCAATATCAATAAAAAATACGTTTGGTAGAAAGTTCGATAATTTCACTTCATTGGAAAAAACCACCGAAGAGAAAAAAAGGTGAAGCAAGGTTGGTTGCATGAACAAACTCACTCGCTCTCTGGCAACCTAGCAACGTATAACTATAAAGATAACGATGTGAGCGTCCACACTTATGAACTATAACGTCCTATAAACAGCGCTGTCTGCAGCTAATGAAAATAGACCTGTTAATTCTGTATGTTGTACAGAAAGATGATTTTGTTGATCAAAAGTATTTCAGACACCGGTTGCTGTGATGTTTCAGTATTTACAGACCAAACTGATGTTGAAACGCGATGTACAAAAAGCGTGACTCGGGTGCAGTAGTCTATTTACACACAGTGACAGCTCTGATGAAGAGTTTTTGGGACTCGAGTAAGCACACAGCTACACACTGTATTGAATAAGTAAACTGTGTTCTTTTTAAATTTTTAATTGAAACTCAGCCTAACGCAAACCCGGTCAGAGTTAATATACCAGTCCAGTTCTGTTAAATCCTTACCGGACCATTAACCATTAACCCAACACACTGTTTCAGGTGTAATCTGTGTATTTTAATTGTGTTTCTAATAAAAGTAAATTGAGAACGTTTTGGAGTATAAAAATATCTGTTTATAAATGAATAACTACTGGTGCATTCAAATGAATAGTCTTTAATAGAAAAGCATTTTCCCAGCATAAGACCCTCCAAAATAGGTTTTTACAGTATGTGTACATTTATTTATTTGAGTGCTTTTTATGGTTGTGTTGGCCTTTTATTTTCCCTGTCTGCCTTGATTGATAACAGGTGATTAAAATCAGAGGAAGGTTAGGTTTACAATAAAAATGTTTAAATTGAATATTTCCCCCCCTGCTCCTTATTTTAAATAGGTCATTAAAAGAAATCAATAATTATTGATATCGACTGATATGAAACACTTTTATCGTGATACAGTTTTCAGCCATATCGCCCAGCCCTCGTGTCAAGAAATAAAGAGTACAACATTTAGACATAACTGAGCAGTCTTGACATTGACAGGGAGATTTTTTATAGCTTTTCAATGCTGTTCATCTACAATCACTCAGTAAGAAGAGGTAGCATAAGATATGTGTCCATAAATGTAGATAGGGAGACACTAACTAGAAAGTTAAAGGTGCAGTGTGTAGAATTTAGCGACATCTAGCAGAACAAACCTGGCAGAAATGGAGTATAATATTCATATTATGTTTTAACTAGTGTATAATCACCTGATAATAACAATTTGTTGTGTTTTCGTTAGCTCAGAATGAGCCCTTTATATTTACATATGGAGCGGGGCCTCTTCAATGTTGCACCACCGTGTTTCTACAGTAGCCGGGAATGGTCAAACCAAACACTAGCTCTAGAGAGGACCTTCCATGTTTTTCACAAGTTTCATGGCTACATGCTTGGGGGGAGTAAGGGGGAGCTTTCAGTTGTTTTTTTTTGCAATCTGCACCCTTACCAGTAGATGCCACTAAACCCTACACATTTGTCCTTAAATGGTCCCCCCACCTCTCCATCACCATTGATAACTCCACCCTGTCTCCCTCCCCTCACATCTGCAACCTCTGCGTGATATTCAACACTAATCTCACATTCGAACCCCACATCAATCAGATAACCAAAACTGCATTCGTCCACCTCCACAACAGTGCCCATCTCCGCCCATCTCTCTCTTTTTCAGTTGCTGAAAGCCTCATTCACGCCTTTGTCACTTCCCATCTAGACTACTGTAATAGCATTCTCTTTGGTTCCACCTCCAAAGTTAATAAACTTAAGTATATCCAGAATTCTGCTGCCTGACTCCTCACTTAAACCTGTTCTAATGACCGCATCACCCCTGTCCTTCAGAACCTCCACTGGCTCCCCATCCCTCACCACATCCAATATAAACTGCTCCTCCTCACCTTCAAATCCCTCCACAACCCCCTCTTACCTCATTGAACTGCTGCACCTGTACACTCCCTCCGATAACCTCTGTTCATCAGATGCTAACCTTCTTTCCACCCGTCTCAGGACCAAGCATCGTACCTGGGGGGGACAGAGCCTTCTCTGTTGCTGCCCCCACACTCCAGAGTTTAGTGCTACTTATCTAATGTTAGTATGTTAACACACTAAACTAAGATTGTGAATGTATTAACCATACCTAAACATTCTAAGTGTAACATCACACAACTAGCAGCTGTGGACTCTTTCTCAAAAGGAAACTCAGGACATGTAATTTGCAGAGAAAATGTTGTAGCAGAAAAAATATGCAATTTGTTATCAGTTGGACTTAAAGTCTACCTTAAAGCAATGTTTTGTTCTTTGTCAAAATGTTGTGGAAATTTGATTTTTTTGGCCATTTAAATGCAGATTACTTAGCTCCTTGTTTCCCTTGTGTTTGTGAGGGATTATATCCATGAAAAGACGTCATTTTCTACCCGTGGGTGTCAGGTGATTGACAGGAATTAGAGCGTAACATAATGCAGCACTGATATGAAAACACTCAACTGAGGCACGATGAAATAATGAGAAAACAGAAACTTGACGGATGGACCATCTCGCTCTGGTGGTTTTCAAGTCTATTGGAAATTGTTTTTGTCGATATGATCTGCTAAGCCTGTAATTCATGTTGCTTTCTCATTTGTGGGAATTCCTCTGAAGATGGAGGCTGGATGGCCGAGTGATTACGGACACCAAAGACCAAAGTGAAGCTTCTTTTACCACATGAATGATTCAGGTTTTTATTTACTTGAGTGTTGTTTTATATGAGCGTTTAAGGCTCGCTTAATCCAGGCATTTAAGGGATCTTGGAATTTTAGTGTTTATTTGTGATTAAAGCAGTTAAGCTCTTTTACGGGATGTCTTCTGGTAGGTTTAGCCCTTTTTTATCACCATAGAAAAGCAATTTTAACCGTACGCATAATGACAAGATATCAACTGAAGACACCGTTATTGAAAGCTGTGACTAAATACATATTCCTGATTCAGCCATTATAACAGCTGTGTCTCTTCTGGCGACACAAAACCAACTCACTAACTGAAAGCTAAGCTGAAAGCCTTACATAACATATATACTGTATTATAGGCAGCACGCCTCCACCTGAATCATAAAGCTGAGTGATTATCAGGAGTGTCAAGGCAACAGTGTTTATGTATTCGTCCAATGGTAAGGCTAGGACTTGTCAGATATATAGCTTTGCATTCTTTATCTATTCATAGTGTTTCTGTCAGTTTCCAAATGAGAAAAAAAGAACACAAAGTCTTTTTGGATAAGATGATTCATTTGACAGGAACACAAGAGGTTTTTTTCTTAAACAGTATTCTGCCTATGAGTAATCAGTTTCTGTATTAGCTGTCATTAGTACTGTGGCCACGATGCTTCTGTTCAGTCAACCCACTACGATGCAAGAGCATGCAATCAAATGCACATTGTATGCGTTTGTGTTCTGGGCTCCCGTCTTACCCATGTGTCAATTGTTGTCTTGGACACTTTCCTCAAAGACCCATTGCTGCCTCAGTTCCTTCCTGCTAACCCTGCTCAAGAATGGTGTTATGTGGCCAATCTGGGCAAAGGCCTCCATGTCAAGCACTAGAGCGGAATTTCTTGTGAATTCCCTAGAGGACTGATTAAAGGGAAACTTCTGCAGATGCACAGGATTCCTAGGAAGCCTACTTCAGATTGATTGCATGTTTGTGCTAGGTATTTACAGGCTCTTAGAGGTCTAAAATTCCCCTTGAAGTAGGTTAAGAGATTCAGACCAAAATGTGACAATATTTACATTTACTCATGACCCCATTTTCTTGCAGACAGAAGTTCAAGTCACTGTAAAACACCTTCAAATGTGGAAATATCTAATTATATTTTGTATATTTTCTTCTATCTTCAACTTTTATCCACCCAGTCATATCTAAATATTCTCGTCTTACTGTCCAGAAAAAATAACTTGCAATTGAGCTTGTGAATTCACTCATAAGGACAAAGACAATCTGCATGAATCTTTGACATAAAGTTGAACTTTGGTGAACTCTGACTTGCAAATTCCTGCTATTGACCATTGCAAACCATCTTGAAAGAACTGACCTTTGAATGAACAAAGAGTCAGAGAGTTTGAAATCCACTTAAGTATATACAGCATATTTCCAGCTAGCTAGCATGTCACTGGTTTGCTTGCCAGCTACAGTAGTTCAACTAACTCAGCAAGATATCTTGCATCATTGCCCATTCATGAGGAAGATGCCCTGAGTTGATAAAAATGTTGGTATACTCATCTAGGTCACTTTCAGTTGTTACAAAGCACTTTTAGAAAACAGCTTCAGGCTTCAGCAGTTTATTGACCCAGGTTTTGTCTCTGAGGCTACATTTCAGTTGTTCTATGTGTGGGACTTTTTCATAGGGATGAACCAATCCAGCCTTTTCTCAACAATTCCTCAATTTATCTGCTTATCTCAATCAAGGAATGCTTTTGGATGTCATGGCCTAACTAATCTTTTGGAGGATTTTTTTGCCATTGCAGTAACTGATACCTATGTATCTGAAATTTCTATAATTACATGGAAAAAGAAACCGTATTTCATGTTCATTGGTTATGTCTTGCATATACCCAATCAGTTTCATAGGCCAGTAAGGACACCCGTACTAATCCAGTGTATTAAACTGGTGCTTGTTGAGTTGTATTCCGCCTTAGAAACAAATTTGTAGATGCTCTTCAGGTTTGACAGCATCTCCTGCAACCTTCTCTGCATGTTGTAAGCAGAGTTAGTAATCAGTAATACATACATTCATCACGCACGATAACGAAGCACAACAACTAGTTTCATCATAATGTGTTCTTTGATATACATAAGATGTATGTGCAAGCAGGAAAAACCATTCACATAGTTTCAGGTTGCTTTTCTTTGTGTCAAAACACTTCTGAAGCTACATATATCCCATGGTTTAAAGAACCAGTTTGGAAGATTTAGGGGGACATATTGGCAAAATTGCAATATAATATTCACAAGTGTTTTTTTATTAGTGTATAATCACCTAAAAATAAGAATAATTGCTTTTTTGTGACCTTAGTCTGAGCCCTTTATATCTACATAGGGAGCTGGTCCTCCTCCACCATGTTGCACCACCATATTTCCACAGTAGCCCACAACAAACAAACCAAACACTGGCCGTAGAGAGGACCTTTCGCGTTTTTTGCGAATTTTTACGGCCACTATAAGTTATCCTACATCAGGCATGCACAAACTTTTCCATAAATGGTCCTGTGCCTCCAGGTTTGTGTTCTAACCAATCAAAAGCACACACTTCAACCAATCAAATGTCCGAGGAGTGAGATCAGTTGATTAAATGAGTCAAGTCTGGTGTGCTCCTGCTTGGTTAGAATGAAAACCCCCTATCACATGAAGTTTATTGCAATCAACAACCTCACCACTAGATGCCACTAAATCCTACACACTGGTCCTTTAAATGAGTGGCTTTTTGTACTCTGTTCTGTAAGTGCAGTTTTACTGGGGTACAGTAACCCACTGCAGCACAAATTAAATCACATCCATCAGGGAGACATTTGCAAAGAGGCCAAATGTGGAGATATTAACAGTGCGCAACTAATTAGTTGAGTAGAGCAATCAGTCTTTGTTTGTCCACTTTCTTTTGAAATTTCAAATCTTTCTAATTAAATGAATGCAAGTGTGAACTCTGTAGACTTATCCTTTTAGAATCACACAGAGTCTCT
This sequence comes from Scomber scombrus, assembly GCF_963691925.1. Classification (NCBI taxonomy): domain Eukaryota; kingdom Metazoa; phylum Chordata; class Actinopteri; order Scombriformes; family Scombridae; genus Scomber; species Scomber scombrus. The sequence goes on from NC_084991.1 coordinate 4,196,472, forward strand.
GGTTGACGTAGCTTGTTTAGCTGTTGCAGAACAATCCCTTGTAAGGGCAGGAGAGAAACAGTACATCCTTGTTGTAATAGGGTATAATGTTTTATATGAAAGCGTGTCTCTCACTGTAGTCAGTTAGAAACCTGTCCTCAGAAAGTTTCTAACGGTTGACCAAACTCACATTCACCTCTCAGAGCTGGTAATTACTGGTTAAACCACACCAGCGGAGCAGACATCTGGCTTGCTGCTCGCTGCTGCTGAGAAAGAAAAATATATGAGCGCTAAATGTGTCAATAATAAACCTTTATTATTAACTCAGTCTCTGTTTCTCTTCTCCTGATGTGTCATTTAGTCCCCTTAATGTCTTTTCATATGTAGATGAGTTTTGATTCAGAGTATGGGGTGATTTCAAGGTAGTTTTATTTCACTCAGCAAGAATAGAGATCGTCTAATTTGGTCATGTCAGTTTCAGAATCGGGTCTTCAAAGCACCATATAAGTCAGTTTCGGTTTAAGTCAGTGATGAACCAGCACACCCACGTATTGTACTAGAAAAGATGACAAGGACCTGAATTTTATGAATTGGTAATGATAATTATAGTTTTCATTCTAATTTTATTTTGGGTTAAAAGGCTAAAAACAAAGAAAGGAGATTATAATACCAAAAACTAATTTGCATGGATAGGAAAAAACCTGAGAACAAACAATAATTTGAAAAATATATGTAATATGTATAAAATCTTTTTAAAAAAAAAAAAACAACCATTCTGTAAATCTTTAGGTGTGGTCATTTTAACCCAAAAGAAAGAAAAAATAATTTCAGTGAAAGACAGAAATTTGACCTGTTTGTAAGAAATTAGCAAATATGAAAATTAAATGACTAATTGATAAAAGTGGATGCGCAACTTTTTGAAAATGTTCCTTGTAACTTGTAAATAAAAGTATTTAAATGAACAGTGATATAAACTGTTACAGAGTCGAGATTCTGAAATAAAGGGAGCAGATGTAGCCACAGGTTGGTTGTATGAAGACATTTTATGAGAGAAAAATCTTAATGAATTATTCATTATGATTAAGTGTTATAGATACTTTGTCCATCAGGTGAATGAAAACCAAGAAGATGGAGTGGTTATTAGAGAAAGAACAGAGTTGGAAGTTAGATGAAGATGACTCATTATAGGTACAGATTTGATCTATTCGCTCAGACAGAATGAATACTGATCTGTAATAACACGAGTCACCAGCTTTAAGCAAATTGGTTGGCTGTAATCAGTCTTTTCAGAGGTAAAGAAATAACATAAAATGCCTTCATTAGGTTGTGTGTCACTTCTTTTACATGCTGAAATAGATCTCAACCAGCTTAGAACTTAGTATTTAATCAGGTATCTAGAGGTTTAAACAAAGAAAATTAAACTACAACTGTGTAATCTGTGGAATTTTGGACAACATACATTAAATTAAGAGATGTTTGACTTTTATGAACTTGAATGATTATTCTACTGAACTTCTTTGCGACTACAATACTAATTTTGAAATTTTCTATTCTCAGTTTTAACTTGATTTAAACCCATATGGATTTTGTCTTGATTGACCCATAAAGGGCAGTGTGCCTGCAGGTTTTTGTTCCAACCAATCAAGAGCACTGTCTGAAGACCAGTTGAGATCAGTTAATTAAATGAGTCAAGCCTGGTGTGCTCCTGCTTGGTTGGAATGAAAACCTGCAGCCACATTGTCCTTTATGGAATAGTTTGGACACCTCTGTCTTAAGTGGTCTTTACCAGCTCACCCTGCTTTAACATATACCTATTAGCACTGATCAATATTTTTACTCTAACAATGAATCAATTGGTAACTGGACTGTACTTATATAGCGCCTTTCTAGTCTTTACAACCACAAAGCGCAGACCTGCCAACCTTGAAAGAGTACAATTTTACTATTCTAAATAGGAAAAGAAAATCAAACCATTTTTAAATTTCTGCTCATCACTATTTGACCAGGAAAAAGAAAAATGGATGGATTCAATTAAATCACTCTTCTTGGTTTTTTACTCTGGTAGCTTTTATTGTACAGTAACGTAAGGATGTAGTTGTCACCTCCAGTTTTCACCTGGTTCACTGTGTGAGCAGCAAACACTGATGCTCAGCCCCACCAGATGATCCATACAACTGTTTAACACAGAGATTATCATCATAGCCATAAAGAAGATCTCTCATTAAGACTTTGCTTTCTTATATTGACCCAACCAAAACCAGCAAAATGTCGCTGCTGTGTACTTTTAAACAGCACACAGGTGTTTGAGGCTGAGCTGCAGGGTTGAGTTGAGGTGTGTGGGGAAGCTAACAGCTAACACAACAGGGTCCTACAGCCGCTACCTCTGTAGCCGCTTACTGACGGAGCAACTCTGTCCTCCATTCAGTGTCCGGACCTTTTATACAGAACAGCGAGGCAGAATAGTCTGCCGTGAACAGACTCTCAGAGGAGAGGAGCGCGATGACCGCAAATAGCAGCAGAGGCTAACGTTAGCTGCTCCTCTCCTCCGTGCAGCAGACACACACACAGCAGTGGAGAGCTTTGATAAAGAGTTATTTCCATCAGGAGTTGGGGTCCAGATTCTTCATCAATAGAGACGTGATTGAGCGTACAGTGCAATTTACCATGACGTTAGAAAAAGCTTCAGTCGCAAGATAACCATAAATACCTCCAAACAAGTGTACTCTTGCATTAATATAATGAATAATAGTCATTTAAGTAAATTTAGAGGGGATAGGACTCAGGAAGAGAGGGTGTTGTGATTTGTCGAAGGGTTCAAAGTCAATGGTTCACAGGAGGTAAACCAGAACTCAGGAGGAGTCCACTTGGAAACGTGGTTCAACACCAGCAAACTAAGAAACCTCAGACCATTTCCTTTCAGCTCAGCTCTTTTGTTTGCACATCACACACACTTCCTGTCGGTTTAAAAGATCAGACAAACCACCCATAAAGTGATCAATATATGACCCTTGATTTGACGTGGACTAGGTTGGTTATGATGTGGCGTTGAATCAGTGGTGAACATTCAATGAAGATGCTGAACACACCCTCAGTAACCGTTAATGCAGAGTACACCATTGAAAAATATAAATAGGACAAAAGGTAAAGGTAAAATTGATAAAAGAGAATCCCCACTTCTCAAATATGTGGTTTTGTGCAATTATTTTTTAAATTTAAGTGTCATTTGATGAACTTTAAAGGTCATTCTCGCCATTTCAGTCCCTTACTTTAAGTTTATGGGCTGTACATAAGAATCATACATATAACTGTGCATGCTTTACACCTTTAAATAGAAAAAGTTACTATTTTACAGTACTTCAAGCGTGTTTTTTATTGAGTAGAGATTGATAATTGTCTTGGAGACCTTTAAATATTTAGACTGTTTTTTAAAATACATTTAAAAAAAACATTTTTTTATGCAGTTGTGATTAGAAACTACCATCAGCGTCAAATACCTAAAGCAATGTTAAATATAAATGGACATAGCAAGGTGTGACATCATCCATTGGTTTGCATTGGAGCTAGTTTGAAGCCCAGAGTTGCAGCTTATGGTCGGCACCATCTTTTTTGTTTGGAGCCAGGACCCTCCAAATTAAGAGTCAAGTAACATCAAATGTACAGAAATATTGCAGCAATAGTCCAACTCACTGTGGAAGAAGTGAACTGTCAATCACAGTTGTCAATCAGTGCCCACACAGCAGACATCAAAGCTTCTATAAGTCTTCAAATCCTATTACAGCGCAGTAATTTCCAAAATGATCACCAACACACTAGAAATTGAGACCATGACTTGTTGAAAAACATGTACTGACTCAGTACTTCATGAGAAAAGTTTTTTGAATGGGAGTTTATTAGAGCCTTTGAAGGTGCTTTCAATGTAAATGAATCCACACAGTCGTTTAAAAGTAGATGTGAAGCTTATATGAGTCCTCAGCAGTCTGAGTTACAAGTGGTTATCTGACACATTTTTTATTTACCCTTCATTTCTTCACAGAAACATGAATTAAATGAAAATGGAATGCTGCTGTTAAGGAGTCTTATTGCTTTGGCAGGTATGGGGGTGAGAGCCACTGGCCTGCAGTCATTTAGGCATGTAACTGCAGTCTTTTTCGGTACTGGTATTATTGTATGAATTTTCATGACAGTGCAAAGTTTCGATTTGAAAATAAACATTACAGACAGAAAATAAAAGTATCTTTATGTAATGCAAATTAAACTTCTAAAAGCTGTAACCAACCACATCTTAATTTCTGAAAAAAGGCTTAAGACTTGACTTGAGTAGTTCACAAGTTGTTTTTCACAATGGGCTTACCTGTCTCTAACAGAAATGAGAGTGGTGGTTTCGTAATCTGTACAGAGTTAAATATGTTTTTTATTTAGCAAAAGACAGACAGACTAACATCTTTTAGGGTGAATCGCATATGCTTATGCCGTGGGTCCGAGTAAGAGGCGAGGAGAGACACCTTCAGTGCTGTGTAAGAACTTTTGGGTACCATGCTCTCTTTCAGTGACAGGCAAGTTAAGCTGTTCTTGCTTGGTTCTCAGTGCTTGACTAGCCACTGTGCTACGATGAAGTGGGATACAAGTCTGCTGGCAGCCGCAACAACATGACTTGCTGTAACAACTTTGAAGCCATCGTTTATTGTTAGTTGCAATGTATGCGCAAAGCACAAGCTTGAATCCCATTCCAACAGCTGTTTGTTGGTCAGTACAATGTTACTTGCATAGTCCAATTTTTCCATTCAGACCCAAGTCCTCGGCAGCTGTTCTCAGTACTTCAGTCTCTCGGACATCGATTGAGTTTGTAGTACTGTGCTTTTCATTTCCCATTCTTGGTTTATGTAATGGCACGTAACTGTAACGTATGATTCCATAGCAAGGGAGGTCCATGTATCCGTTGTCTCTTAGCAATCTTAGCAATTGTACGTCATGGTTTTCTGAGAAGGTACAGTCTACTCTGGCTTCACGTATGCCATCAGCTGTCTGAATCCTTTCACCTCTACACAGCTAACAGGCAGCATATCACTGGAAATCATGTCACACTTCTGTCACACTTTTGTTGAGCTGATGCAAATGCTGACAACTAGTTTGGCGATTACCTTTAGGTCCGTCTCCTTCAGTAGCTGTAGCAGCAGATGGATGCCATGATAGCTCAGCTCTGTCCAACATATTTCACACCTGACTGTGGTTTTTGTCCCCCATTACTTAACATTGGAAGTGCTTTATGGTCAGTATGAACAGCAGAAACAATTACAGCAAGAAAACACATATTTTAATGATCATTTGGGCTCCCAACTGTCGTATTAAGTCAGACTTGAAAACTATGAACCCTTCCTTTAATAAAACCTTAAACATAGCATTGTCAGATTCATGAATCCAGCAGTGATTTGTGGCGGTTTTGGAAGGTTCTGACAAATGATATCATCCTTCTGGCAGGTGCGTCATATTATAAATATTTTTATATGTGGGATTTCATTTGAAGGACTTGTTATGTGTACTTGGAGCTTTGCTAATCCTTTTCTAAGCCAATATGCACACATACCACATAGTGTATGTTTGTCACCATTTCTCCTGGTCATTGTTTGCCTTTTCAAAGTGCTTGATCCACCTGAGCCACAAAACGTGGTGATAGGTGACCCAGGAGTTTTACAGCGGTGCCTCTGATTTCACGGCTGAGCTGCTGTGTAACCTGCCTGTTTGTGCTGCTCGCTGTAAAGATGCCAGATTGCACCATCCCTGCTGCAGGAACAACAAGTTGGGGTATTGTGATTGGCAGGTTGCTGAGTCTCCACCCTAACTGCTGCTTATTGGTTCCCGGGCCCCAAAAAGCTGGTGTAAGACCTGCCGCTATGACTGATATGACTGCTATGCTTTTTTCGTAGCTTGTTGCAGGATGCTCAGAGTAGTTTCACAAGAAACTGAGACTGTGTGTGGGACTTTCCTCCGACTCAGGTTCAGATAGTGTGGATGATGTCGACTGATCTTTCTTTTCAATCAAAAAGTTGACTTCCTCTTGTAATTAAGGATGTTTTTTTGTTCATTGTCAGTGGAGTTTGAAGTGACGTTGGTCAGGCAGAACAGCACAGGTAATTATATTCTGCTCCTCTGCTCTCTGTTCTGTCCATCTATCTGTTTATCATCATATGTGTGTGCATGCGTGTGTGTGTGTTCAAGCAACACACACCTGACCTTGACCTAAGCTCCATCATCTTCCTCTGCCTCTTTGCTCTGATTCATGCAGCCATGCAGGTGAACGTCACGCTTCAAAGGAACACAGCGTACGCATATACATATACGTAAGCACAATCGGGTTACTTAGAATTGTATGTGTGTGTTTTGTGGTCTGTGAGTGGGACTGCTATCTGTGAGTCATGTTCCTCTTTTCATTCATGTTCGCACGAGGCAGAGCGAGCGAGCGCCGTGATGTCAAAAGCAGTGTGGAGAGGAGATTAGAGGGAGAAAAAAAGAGAGAGGAGAAGATTGGTGAAAGCAGCGAGAATATGGCAGGCTGGTGGAGCATTTATTGCCATTGCTCCGTCACCCCCCCACCTCCTGACTGCTACACGCTGGGTAAAAAACACAGCCGTGAGTACTCTCTGAGATCACGTAGGTTGTTATGTCTGCTTGGTGGCTGTTTTTCAGGCTGTTATTTAAAGATCAAAGTGTCTTATCCGCTGTCGGAGTGTGTTTTTCTGCCCCCGTCGCCTCTCGGGCTGGTGTGACTGGGAGACATGGGAGTAGGGCGACAGGGTCAAAGTGCATACATGTGTTTGGACGCATCAGTGCTTTTTTTTTTTTCATTTTGCCATAAACGTGTTTATACAATGTTTCTTGCTCAGATGTGCAGCGCTTTGCTTTTTAATCGACTTCATATTCTTTTCCCCGAGGACGTTTACTCCACTTATTAGGAACATTGTTCTGCAGCTGTGCTAATACAGTTCTGTGTAATGTTATTACACTTTTTAATAAGCTGCAGCATGGAGGATGTTGCCATATAAAGTGTTTGTTTTTCAGCTGATAGCGGTTACAGAGGCTCTGCTTCATGCATTTCACCTGCAGAGGCTGAAAGTTACAACTTCAGGTATTGTCAGTTCTGTAATTGAGGAGCTTGCATGTGGAAGTGCATCCATTCAGTAAATCACGTAAAAGAGCACAGATTTTGCAAATATTTGTATATTTTCAGGATTTTTTTTTAATCATATCCTGTGGTGTAGGGCTCTAGCGCCCTCTACCGTACAGTGCTGGCATTTTCTGTCTTCGTGAGACTGTTAAGTTGCGTAATTTTCTCCAAAACAAAAAGAACTAAGAGAAAATCTAGTAGTGGCAGGTACGTAGCAATATCATGCATATGATATGAGACAGGTAGACGGATAGACCAAAACATTGCATATCATATGTCTGATGAAGGTTGGATAGACTGAAACATTACAACTTAATATAACAAAAAGCAGTGAGCGAGACAGTATGCCGGAGCTTTTTTCAAAACATGATTATACCAAAGTGGACAGGTGTGAGCCTCGATTAGACTGTTTGACATTCAGCTCCATTTGAGGAAACTGAATTTCAGAGCGGCCAATATTTCAGCGGTCAAAGCTCAATCAGTGGAAACTTCTATTTCAGTTTTCTTTGAAGTGCTTTTTTTCCTAGAAAGGTGATCAACAAGAAAGCTTCCTGGTAAAGAGAAATCAGTCCTAAACTTAGAGTGGGGTACAGTGACATTGAACAATGAGTGATGATCTTCTAATCAGTCTTCAGAACAGCTTCTTTGCTACTTTTACCTGAGTAGTTTTTGACGCAGCTCTTCTCGACTCGTCCTGAATGTCCTGACGGAGAACATCACTGTCTGGTATGGAAACAGCACCGAATAGGACTGCATGGCCCCGCAAAGAGTAGTCTGTTCAGGTCTGTTTCGGTGAACATACAATAGGTGGTGCTGATATTTACACTAGGTGCTAAGAGAATCATTATGGTTCCCAACCACCCAGATAATGACCATTTCTACCTGCTGCAGTCGGGAAGAAGGTACTGGATACACCAGGTCAGCAGTGATGGCTCCAGAAGACCGTCTGTCCTCAAACAACCAGGGTCCTAAATGGTGCTACATTTGAAAAATATACTTGTTTGACTGATTGATTGATTGATTGATACAGTAGCTATTCTACACCAATATGTAGGCACTGAATTGTGAGATAAGCATTAACCATCAACTCTGGCTCAGTTACGTATGACAATTAAGATGATGGGAATCATTAAATCATATTTTCAGATCCAACAGATTGTGAGAATGTAACTTAATAACATTAGAGACTAATCCTGCCATGATCAGCACCAGTGCCGATCTGGCAGATTAGTGCAATGTGAACTGAGACTTCCAGACAAAACTAATCTCCAGACTGTGCTCCCAAAAATAAAGCTCTGCCAGTTTGCTTTACCTTCATGTTAAGGTTGAGGTTAGGGCCATGGATGTGGTTAAGGCAGACTTTTTGTACCTTTTCTGGCCTCCTTTTCAATTGTAGGTCTCAAAAATCTTTCAACCACTATTGGCTAAAGCATCGATGAAGTATAAGATAGGTCACCTAGAAACATTTTATAAAAAGACACCCAGGCCTCTCTACAAAAGGGGCAGATTACTGTCTGCTTTGGCACTGAACATTGGCATTAGTCTTAAAGTATGAAGTAAAATTAATAATTGTCCAATATAGATGTCATTCTTAGACATATTGAGCCGTGTGTGCAGGCCCATCTTCATTTTTTAAACAGCTAGAAATGCAAAGCAAGAGACTTGTTGAGTCCAAAAGGTACAGATATTTTGCTATGAAACTGGCTGGAAGTCAGTTTTAAAATCCTAGCATCAGGTGAAGTGATTAAATCAAACCTTCTGTAGATTTATTTGTGTAATATTTCGTATAAAGTCATCATTATAAGTCACTGTTACATTTTTGGACTTCTAAACATAATAATCACCAACACCTTTAGTATAAATTACTAGTAAGAATCAACCCAAATGTATCTCAGTCGGCCAGGTTTTGCCTGATTCTTCCTGAAATGGTTAGACTTCATCTTCTCTTGCCTGGTTCAGTGCTGAAAAGTGAGAGTAACATTCATAAGCAGACAGCCGTAAGCGAAATACTCTATTGAGTGTCAGAGTTCATCCGTTGTGTTATGACTCAAACTGTGCAGTCGCTTGTGCTGTGTGTCACTGTTGTAACACATCAACTGCCTGTGCGTGCCGTGGGGTTTTCACCTGGGAGTTGTTACGTGATGATCTCTGACTACACACACATACACACATATCTTCATTGATCTAACCCTTCACAAACCTTCCTCTGCCCTCAAAACACACATGAAAACACAAATCTACGTTTGCCTTAGTCCAAGTACTCCACTGATGATCATTATGAAAATGACATACCGTGAAGAGATGACACAGAGAGGACTGTATGCGAACTGACGACAACACACGAAACATGGCGTGACAGTTTAATGGGAACAGTCATTCTCTGTATCTTAATTCGTAACTTGCACTTTTAGTAAAAAAAAAAATCCCCTTTGAAGGGGATTTTATTCAGTCTGATTCAAATATTAGTCTATCAGCTTTGATTTAAGACAGTGAGATTGTAATTCTATTTAAAGGAAATTCCAACCTAAAAATAGCTGTGTCAGGTTATACAGCATTATCGGGACATGTAGTTTATAATTTCTTTCTGATTCTTGTTATTCCCCCCACAAGTACCACTTTTAATCAACAGCAAAGTAAATTAAAGTCCAGTAAGTTGCATCACACTAGATATATGTTCTATATATGTTCTTTTAGAGCCAAGGAAACTCAAATTTGCATGTCAATCAAGGCAAACATGTCCCCAAAATGAAGGTTTTTTTATTATGAATATACAGTTTTGTTCATATACAACATATATCACATTAATGCTGAGCTTGTATTCAAAAGTTAATGCTCTGTTCAGTCCATCTCGTACTTCTTTAAGCGATTTGCAAACCTCTTTTTAGCATATTTTTGTTGCAGCTTCTTCTCAGGTTGTGACATTTTAAGGCGCATTACCGCCACCAGCTGTCAGTATGTCTCACAGCGCTCTGAAGTAATGTGTATGACTCGTGAGCGTGCATGTTCGGCGTCACCATGCGCGTTCTGGTCAAGCATGAGATGCAAATAACAAGCTCTTTGAAACTGCTCTCTACAGGGTGCTTCATGTTAGCATGCCCCAGAAATAATTGAAATCTTTGTGCCAACACACATCAGAAGTGAAATTAGCAATCAAAACCAAAACTGCTTATGAAAAACATGTTTTGACTTTTTTTTCCTAAAGAGAAGTTTGGGGGCTTTCCCATTCACTCTAGTGTAGTTGTAGTATTTACTTAGGCCCCATCTAGTGGCCATGAGACGAAATGCGTCCTGAGTAACTTTGTTATTTGCTTCAGCACTGAGCTCTGGTGGTTGTGGCTTGGTCTGTGGAAAAGTGGTCGTTAATCATGTTGTGATGAATGACCACAAATGAATGAATGTCAACAAACAACAGCAGGGAGAATTATAACAGCAATGGAACAGGATGCAGTGCAGATTTGTGTCTGCTTTTGGCAACAAATGATGAAATGCATTTTTGGACTATGTAGGAAACTCATCATGGAAACAGAAGTCAGTGACGTTGTTGTGAGGAAAGTGAATGAAACCAGAAAGAAAATTAAGACAAATAATAAAGCACTAAACATCATAAATGAGGGGTAACAGATACTAGAATCTCAGAGAAGATTGTTGTTGTTTTAAGTGTGTGTGAGTGTATCAGGTACCAAGCAGCTGTGTGTGTTGAATAGAGGGAAAGAGAGAGTGTGCGTGTGTGCAGGCCAATCAGAGGTCCGGGCCTGTGCCAGGAAGCACATTCTTTGGCAGCGTGGAGGGCTGCTGTCAGACGCCATTCAGGAACACGATGTACGGTGCTCTGGATGCAGCAAAACCAGCGCCCAGAAATCAAACCACACACAAACACACGCACACACACACACACACACACACACACACACACACACACACACACACACACTGCTGAGGTTGTTGGCAGAAAAGAAGCATTGTCATAGTGCTGCGGTTGCATCATTAAGGAAACTGCGGTGATTGATGTTTCCCTCCAGCCAGTGGGATGCAGACTTTGGCCTCCTTGCTGCGGTCATGTTAACCCTGCAGTTGTTATATTATTTTAATGCTCAAGAGTCCCTCGAGCAGTGACAGGTCTCTCAGCCAATCAGATTCTCTCTCTCTCTCTCTCTCTCCTGGCTTTGCAACCCGTCTGTCAAACCCTGTGGATAAATGTCTCACAGTCCAAGGGCAGTGGGAACAACGCCGCCAATGCGTCTCTGCATCCTCCCCTCTCTGTCTGTGAGTCACATTCTGCATGTTCGGCCCCTCAGTGTGGAAAGCCAGTAGCCAGGGGTGATGATTTTAGATTGACTGTAAAGACCTATCTTTCAATACCCCACTGAGTGATTTATACAGGTTGGATATGAGAAATGAAGCTCCCTAGAGTTTCAAAGTGAAAGTATGAGATAGTATAAGATTTGATAGAATCCAGCAGTGAATCTCCTAGTAAAAGTGATTGTGGCTGCTGTCGTAGTGTCCAAGGAGAAGGTCCAACATTTGGCTCTAGTTCTACATAATTATGAAAACGTATGTGATTTGTATTATGGTGATTTGTCCTTTAATTGCCTATGTAACAATGTATTTTGAGTTTGTACAGTACATTGTTGCTTGTGGATACAGTTAAATCTCCAGAGCACCAGCAGTAGATTTTACTGCTCTGACTGCACACACACTGTAAGCTTATACAGTTCTTACTGCAGTTCCCCTAAGCACAGTTAAAGGGGACCGCACACAAAACACTCAGAACTATGAGATCTCCACAAAAATTACTCAGCAGACAGCTGGCAGCTGAGTTTTTTGGAGATATATGACCACGATTGCTATAAATGATAGAACTAGCCTCGTGGAGTGAAAGGTTTCTGTTTCAAATTCTAATCGAATCATAGAGGTGAAAGTATTAGGCAACTTTGCATGTTGATGCCATCTAGTGTCACTGCAGTGTTATTGTCATATTTACATAACATTCTTACCGAAGCTGTAGCTTTAAGACTAAGTGATAGAAAATGTCTATCTGCTCATGTAAAATAGGTTTTTGCTAAGTTAAAATTATTTATATTCATCCACTAGGTGGCGGTGTGTCTGCGAGCCCACTGAGAGCTAATCTTGGTGGAGTGGATTTTTAATCAGTCTGCCTGGTTGTCACTTAATACGACCAGGTGGTGTGATACGTGTGTGTGTTTGGTGTGTGATTGACGTATGGAACAGCTTGACATTGATGTGACTATGCACACGCGCGCCCGCACACACACACACACACACACACAGAGTAATTAAGGGCATTACTAGTGCATGAACCAGGCTGCTTCAGTGTGGTGTGCAGTTGTCAGTAATGAACTTGTGTGTAAGTGTGTGTATGTGTGTATGTGTGTGTGTGTGTGTGTGTGTGTGTGTGTGTGACCGGATTTGGGTATCATGGGCACATTATGCAGGACTGGTAAGGAATGATTACATCAGATTCAGATGATGCAGAAGAGAGATGTTGATATGTTTTTGTGTGTGTGTGACAGGCTGAGAAACAGACTTACACTTACATGTGACTTTCAAGGGCATTTCATTCACTGATATTTCATAATATGAGGTGTGCTGATAGAAAAACTCCCTCAGACCACATTATCATATATTTCTCATTCTCACTCTCATGTGTTGTGGTGGAATAGTTCTCCCAACAGTCTCCCAGAGTCCTATCGCTGCTGGGAGTCTTTGACAGCTCCCTCAAAGAGCAGAGTCTTTTGTGGTGAATCTAACTTGATTTGTATTTGCCACTAATGGTCAGTTCCTTCACTTAAGTGTCTCTGACTGAATGACAGTCATTGTTGTAATTGTATTCCTATATATTTACCTTTTCATCTCTTCTCTCGTTTCCTATCATCTCTTTACTATCGCTATCTGAGTCAATTTGGTTGTATCCAAAAGGTGTAAAATATTGCCCACAATATATAAAATTAAATTTTAGCCTGAGGGTGTTGCTAGAGGTAAAGTTAGGGGTTCATCTAATTCCTCCAAATGTTATGTCAGTCTGCAGTCTGGCTTGTAGTTGCTGTGATGGATAGACTGAACTACATCAGGCTCTCCTCCAGCAGGTAGCAGGGCACAAAAAGCAAAATTCCGAAAGATATTCTAGTTTCATCTGCGAAATGATCAAACACAATCCCAACAGACACCACTGAAAGTAGATTCTAACCATCTCCTCTATCACTCCAGGCTCTTCAAAAGGTCAAACAACACACTGAGTAATACTTTATCTCATCCCATTTCCATCTTCACTTCTCCTAAACAAACTTGCATTAGTCCCTTTGCAGTCAGCAGTGAGTGGGTTAAAGGTCAGAGCTGATGATCACATTCCCGCAATGCTGAGATGGATCTTGTAAGAGAGAGAGAACTGTCGGGGATAGAGATGAAAGTCAGAGAAGAGATCAGGGGGAGAGATGCAGATAAATTGTTCTGTTATTCTGTTTACAGCAGGCGTATGTGTGTGTGTGTGTGTGTAATTTATGGCTTCGTTTCTCGCCATGTGTGTTTATTTACATTTAATGGCGTTTATGTAACCGCTTGCTCTATGTCTTTTTTATTTTTTTCCTCTGGGACTTGTGAGGCTTGCTGGCTGTTGATAACAAAGGGCAGGCAGTAAAGAGACGCTGTCCATCTCAAAGGGGCTTCTTATGTAACCATGTGCTCTCTCTCTCTCTCTCTTTCTACAGGCTTCACTGGATGTTAATGTATGCTGCAGACGCCTATAGGCTTCAAATAAGCTGGCAGAAATGGAGGCTAATACTGGAAAGAAGGTCTGTATCTCACTCCCTCTTTCTCTCTCTCTCTCTCTCTCTCTGTGTGTGTGTGCTCAAAATATGTGAGCAAGTGATGAATCTACAAGGGTTTCTTGTGATCATCTGTCATTAATTTCCAATTTACAGGAATCCAGATTAAAGTGAAAAGCATGTTAGTATTAAAGCTGAAGATGCTCTGTGTCTGTGTGTGTGTGTGTTTGTGTGTGTGTGTGTGTGTGTGTGCATGTTTGTGTGTCTTCTCACTGTTGTTAACACTTCATTGTACTTCTCCTCTCTGGACTAAATTTGTTTACCTGACTGTGGAACGACAAGAATGTGTGTGTGGGCGAACAGCGTGATCCTACCTGTTGTGAAAGGTTGTGTGTGTGTGTGTGTGTTTGTGTGTGTATGTCTCTGGCCCTTATACACCATGCCACTCCCTCTTGCTGTGAACTTTGCCTCCTAACCACATTGTGTGGCCTTCACAGCTTCTTCTGGGAGTGTAGATGTGTATATTTTCTCTCTGCCGTCGACCTGACGTTGATGTATGTTGGCAGGCGCACGAGCGGGATGGGAGGATGAAAAGGCTTAGAGATAAATTGGGGGAGATGAATGAATGGAGGAAATGAGGAGAATGAAGCCTGTTGTGTTGGATTTTAGGTCTTGTTTTAGTAGCTGCTTTATTTGTTCTGAGCTGATAAAGTGAAAAGGAAGTGGTGATAAAATGTCACTGTGTACTTTTGAATTCTGTTACTCATTAAACGTTGAATCATAGAATCATCCGTTTGTAAACCGGTAAATCATTTACTGTGCTGTTTCATGCTACCGCGTGAGTATACATCATATTTAATACAATACAGAGCAAATGTAAACCACTAATATTTAGTTTTTGCCATAACAAAAGCATTTGTCATGAGACTAGCGTGCTAGCTGCTAGCTTCAGTTTTAAAATGTAACTACACAGCCTAACTTAATTTACAAAGTGACAGTTACGGGATGGTAAAGTGTTGTGTAACGGTAGCGGAAGATGAGAAGAGTAATTCATTAAATCAGTGGAGCATCTCTGTTAATGTCAGTGACACAGCAGTATCTATCCTTTTGCTAACATTAGCTACCACAAGCTAGTGGTCATACCTAAAACCATCATTTTATTTCATATTTAAAACATAGACTTATGTGGGCATCAGGAGGAGCAAGAGGACGGAGCGGGGGAGGTTGCTAGGGCTGGATCTACCACAGTCTACACCCGCAACCTGATGATGCTAACCAAGTTAGCTGTTACAACTAACTATAACCACAAAAATCCGGAGAAAACTGTCGGTGTGAAACAAGTTCAAGGCTATTTCCTGCAGCCTATCTGTCCGCCCTCCTGAACCTGTGAATCAATCAACCTGTCAATCACGACGTAGCCACGCCCTAATACATACCCTGCTTTATCGTCAAATATAAAATCAGGGAGCTGTAGCCAAGTTTATATTTATATCAAGGCATTAGTGTAATTTGTGTAATTCTTATAATACTTGATGTATGTGAATTAATTAATGAATTAATGAATATTAATATTAAGTCCCAGGAGATATCCAATAATGGAAATTAAACAACTATATACGTAAAAAAAGAAAAGAAAAAGAAAAAACATTTAGAAAACTTAACAGCTGTGAAAGGGTGGGGAAAATAATCAAATATTGTTCAAAGCCAAGTCAAATAAACTCCCCATAATATACCAAACTAAAGTATAAAGATTTTTAGACTCGGGTTTTTGGTAATATGAAGATATCTACCATTATTCTGCCAGTAGAAAACTGGAAGTCCTTGTCACTGCTAACTGATCCTTTAGCTAACCCATTGCAGCTGCTAAAGTGGCGACAAGGACATGATCCCTCACTGGCTTCCCACAATCACCACTATTGTTGGTGTCCATTGGGCTAAGCCATAATTACTGCATTGTGGGCATTTTCCTCTGCAACACCCAGATGCTCATTTTAAACTTTAAATGGTGTGTGCCCAAGGTTTGTTTAAAAAGGGTTTTAATATCTAGAAAGGTTTTTTTTATAACTACTATAACTATACTGGGGTTCCATCCTAAATGTTAACCAGCATTGTCATTACACACGGAACAATGCAGGATGACGGCATAGCAAACTACAAAGTTTACAAACCTAATCTCATAATGACACACCCGTCAGCATACCTGTAATGGAAACAGGAAGTAAGGTAATGGAAAATCTGTAGGAGGGAAGGCAGGGCGGCACCTAGTGTGCACCTTGTCCTCAACCTGGTACCTGTATTCCTAACCAGACCAGACCAGACTGTGGCACTATAGTGTGTTCACCACTTGAGCAGACAGCGCCTTCAATAAATAACCTTTTTTGTGTGGAATGACAGACTCACCTGGATATTCAAAGCATCCGCTGAAACTGGAAACTAGGTACAATATCTTAATTTTACATACTGTTATGATGCAGCTATGAATAATGAATGGCAATATTAGCAATCAATGTATGTATGTAATTTAACTTTGTTATATACCAACTTAAAACGACGATGATGATGCTGTTTTAGAAAGCGTAGTATTTACCATTTAGTACATTTTCAGGCTGTTGAGGTATTTCCTCTTATTCAATATAACAGTTTAGCACCAAGCTAACAATCTTAAGGCAACATGTGGATGATTTTCATGTCAGTGACTAACGCATCAATCTCTGGTAATACCTTAAAATAAGGGAAATTCCTAATTTGAATAAAAGCTTTTTAGCTATGATGAAATTTTGTCCTTTTCCCACATGTGAAATGTTGTACATGGCAGCTTGGGATTATGGGTAAAAAAACCTGTGACCACAAGGGTATCAGGTGATTTGGGATGAGGATGGAATGATGCAGAATTAGGTGAAAGTTCATGATGAGTAGGGGGATGGTAGGACACACACACACACACACACACACACACACACACACACACACACATAAAGAGTTAGCTGTGACTCATGATGATGAATATGTTGAGTGGTCCGTGAGTGTGTGGGTGTGTGTCTATATATACGTACAAATTGCCCCTTCGGTTTCCCGCCATCGAAACTGAAGGCACTTCTCTGAATTCCTGATCTCTAACTCACTTCCTATTGTGCACCAGCACCTGTCAAACACACACACACTCCCACACACTCCTACACACACAGCAGCCGCAACGTGTGGGTAAACCACAGGCATGCGTTTCATGTTTTGTGTGTTTTCTTGTTGTGCTCTGTGGTTTTTGGGGAATGAAGGTGAAGTTCTTTTGACATAGCTCTCTCTCTCTCTCTCTCTCTCTCTCTCTCTCTCTCTCTCTCACACACACACACACACTTTCAGAAAACAGGAAACGCACCTTCTCCATCGTTCGGGAAGACAGATAGATTAGATAGATAGGAGCTCTCTTGTAGTTGGTTGCCTGTTGAGTCAGTTCTGGTGTGACGACACTTTTAATGGTGTTGCATTATGAATTACAGTGCGCGCACACACATACACACACTGACACACTCAAGTTTCCAGTGAATCATTGGCTGTGTGACGGACGCAACATACTCTGTGTTGAAGGGAAGCAAGAGTCTAAAGAAGCCTTCACTTGGAGTACAGCCTTTTTTATTTCTTTCTCCTCTCGTCACATCTCTTTTTCTACAAATCTTTCTTCCTTTTATTCTGCCTTTAATTTCTTTCCTCCAGAATGGACCCCAGACACAGTAGGAACCTTACAACTTCTGCCTTGTGAGTGTGTGTTGAGCGTGTTGTACTGTTCTGTCAGTAATTTGCTGTTTTATTTGAATTGTGTGATGTGTTTGATGGCATCAGGTTACAGTGACCACTGAAGTACAAATTAGCTTAATTTGCATGTATGTAGCCACTGTATGAAACAAGAAAGCCACTTTATATTACATCACTCTCCATTAAGGGGTTTATAAATTGCAAATAATTATTTTATTATTGATTAATAAAAAGATTAATCAGTTACGAGCCATTGATAAGGACAGCCTTTGGGTTTATTTGACTGGTGTGTACCTTTTTCTAATATGACACTTGTTCTGTGTCTTAATTGGCTTTTCAGTTAATCAGGAAGATCACTCTAGTGGACATTTCTTGGAAAGAAACCTATATATTAATATTAATAGCTGCAGACTTGGCTTGTCATTTATGAATGCATAAGTTATTGATAACTAATGACTATCCTTTACAACCTGGGAAACCTGAAGTTGCTCTTATCAGTGTGTAGATAAAACATTGCTAAATAATGCCTTATCAGAAAGTGGTATCAAAATGTAAAGAATATAGAAAACGAATTGTACAGCCCTCAAGAGCTGCGAATCCGATCTGTGGCAATTTTTTTGGTTTCTGTAGCTAACGGAATATTGTTTGTAGTTGCTGAATTCGTCTAAAATTTACATCCAAAAGTAAATTAAGCTACATATTGCGTGGTCAGTTTTCTCAACATTGTAATCTTTACCATCATTAGCAGTGTACATAAAATAATTTTAAGACATTTCATGCTGAAATGCACCACAGGAGATGTAAACTTCCCCCCAAACTTGTTATGTACAGTTTTTTCCTACTTTTTGCTACATTCTTTAGCACAGCTGTTCATCCTTTTGTACCAATCATTCAATTACTTTGAAAGTTTCATGCAAGTAACGCTGTAGAAGTATTCCGGCAATGAGTCACGTAGTAATATCCCGCCTTAAATGATTCAGCTGTCAGTTAGCTAACGTAAAAGCTAGTGTGGTTGCTTACTGACTGACATGTGTTTGTACTGTCTACTTACTGTCTGAAAATAATTCCTCTTTTATGGAGCTGTTTATACTCTGACAGAGAACTAAAACTGGATGGTGCAACACAGCTAATAGATTAAGAGAACTTCCTCCATTTTTGTATCTGATCTGTCAAAGGTCAGCACTCTGACAAAGGTTTTACTAATTTACGTGTTAAACGCTGGCGAGACCGGGCTTGTATTCTCCCTCACACACACACACACACACACACTTCCCTCTCACATGTTTCTCCGTGCTTAAAATCTTACCTGCTTTCTCACACCCCCTTTCAGTCAGACACACACGTACATGCACACACACACACACACACACACACATACATACATACTGTTGACTCAGCAGTTTGCCGTCCCTCGTTTTGCTGGTGTTCCTGGAATCTCACCAGTGTTTGTGAATGGCAGGCTGGGCGTGGCACTGCTGTACCGTTGCCCTATACTGCATCAGTATCACATTCATAAAATCTGTATCTTTTCACACACACACACATAGTTCAACTTTACATCTTTATATAGAGGGTTGACAGGTAGGGGCTGCGTTGTCTTATTGCTCTGTTATGTCCTAGCTTACCGGCGTGTGTGTGTGTGTAGGTGTGTAAACAGAGACCTCATTCCGTCATGAGGTGAATCTCTTCGGGGGGGGGTAAACAAGAGTTCGGCCTCATTAGTGAGAAACCTTCTCATCGCTCAGGTCACACGTGTGCACTGTTTCTCTCTCTTTTATATGCACACACACACACACACACACACACATACTCGTAAAGGTTTGACCCTGCTGTGTGTGTGTGTGTGTGGCCATGGATCATGCTCTCTAATTGGAGACACAGCTCCTGTTTTCCTGCTCTCCCCTTCTCTGAGCAGCTGTATTTATATTCGTTGCTGTGACCCAGATACCACCGCTACACGCTGGAGACGCAGTGCTTTACTTGGTTAAAGGGGTAGTTCACCTGAAAGCACGGTGAAACTTTTCTTGGAGTCTGATCTTGTTTCGTAAAGATTTGCTTGCAGTGGCTTTCAGTCATGGGTTGTAAGATTGTAAGAAGGATAACGATAGCAAGGTTCATACTCGCTATCATTTTTGGGCCGTAGCACATGACTCTATTCAATAAAGAGCAATGTAAGGGATTATGTAATTACGCAAGTTACTAATTCCAGTAACACGTCATTAGTTTGACAGTTCAGGGGTCGACTTGATAGCTTGGTGCGGGGGCTAAAGGTGGGGACGACTATAGCTGTCTAATAAGGAAAAAATGTTGCTACAAAGTTGTTACATTTACATGTTGTTAGCTGGCTTGCTAACATTAGCCACTAGTATGGCAACTGCCAGGAATTAGCCAGTGCAGAGCAGCTTCTCAAGACTTCTCATGCAGTCATAACTAACATTACGTTAGCTGTTGATAGTCGGTAAATACCTTTAAGCTGTACCCTAGCTGCTTGTTTATAGCTTAATAATGAAAGTTAACTTGTTAATAGTACTATAACTAATTACTTTTGCTGTTGGGTTATTAATTACTTCATAAACGAGTGAGTACAACAACAATAAGTAATATATAAGTGATAGTGATTGCATTCTTCAAGAAAGTTGCTAAGCTAACCCTGCTAGCTGTACAGAACTTCTACATCCATCCTGTGCTGGTTGATAAAAAAGAAGATTCATACCGCTTTCATGTCTGTACACTAAATATAAAACTAGAGGAAACAGGTGATTAGCTTAGCTTAGCATAAAGACTGGAAGCAGGTGGAAACTATTAACTTGGCAGCGTCCAAAGGAGAAATGGCTGCCTGCCAGTTTACCTCGAAAGCTTGCTAATAAGCTCGCTTTGCTGGTTCCCTATACCTCACAGTGATGATAATATTCCAGGAAGTCACTGAACCCATAAAGCACGTAATGTCCTGTAAAACAATAACTTGTTGCTCTTATATTTCCGATTTTTTATGGATTAAACAAACAAAAGATAACACATTGATTAGTAAGCTAGAAGACATTTTTCTTTTTTTCAAAACTAAGCTAATCCCCTTCTGTCTCTAGCTTTATATTTAGCATAGGTGACAGTATCAATATTTTCATCCATATATAAGCTGGTAAGCAAATAAGTGTATTTCTCAAAATATGAACAATGTCCCTTAGAAGAGGCTAATGTTTTTTTCTCATTTTAATGTCACAACAAAGTCTTTGGCTTTTGCTGCCTTTAAATTAGTCATCATAAGAGGTCAAGATACTGAAAACTAGGCAGTAGGGCAACGAACGAATGTGTGATAAAAATGGACGTAGTAATGAATTTGCAGAGCAACATTGTTGATGTAAAGAAGTCCAGTTAACTGTCCTTGACCTCTGACCTCCATGTGGGTGGGGTCAAAGCTAAGAGAGTTCATGTTCGGTGTTGTGTAGTCTGATACCCCACATGCAGACACGTCCACTTTCCCTCAATGCCTCATGTGTACAGAGAGGAGGTGGGGAGGAAGGAGTGGGATTGGGGGGGGGGTGAGCGCGGCCACTCGGACAGAACCGCTCTTTGCCTCTGGCATCGCCATGGAGACGGGGGCTCTTTTTATAGAGTTCCTCGGCTGCTCTCATTCTCCTGCTGTTTACCATTCAGTTCATATGTTGGAGGCTAACGGAGTGCAATTTAGAGCCGGGGAGGAACGGGGGACTTTGACTGCAGAGCGGAGATGGTTTTTCTGTGGTCCCGCTGCGTGTAAGTCAACAAGCAGAGCAAGGCATTAACGCTGCCAGGGTTGTCGGTTCAACTGGTACAGTCAAATTTGTATGTTTGAGTGTGAGATATGCTGGTTTTCCACTTTCTCCTGGTATTCCCTGTCATCCTTCCGGGGTTGCTGGGATCCTGTCCAGCTGCCTGGGAAAATGGAGCACTTGGCATCAAACACACACATTTGAACACACTAAGTTGCCTTTGGGCACAAAGTTTGTGTGTGTGTGTGTGTGTGTGTGTGTGTGTCTGCGTGTGCATCCTGGAGTCAAGGAAATGCTGACATACAAAGAGAAAGAGGGAGAGGGAAAGTGCAGCTTTGATGAAATCACACACACACACACACACACACACACAAACACACACACACATACAGTCACACCTATGCACACACATGGAAGAGAGCTGATCCATAGTCCGCTTGCACGTGGGTGTGTGCTTCTTCCCCTTCGTGCACATTTTTTTGGCTTGTTTCAGAGAGACACACCCACTTTGTTTTTTAGGACAGGACACACACACACATGCACAGAGGAGGAGAGAGGGTAAGAGAGGCGTGTGTAACTCTGTCACTGTCAGGACACAGCGAGAGTCAGGAACTACCACTGAAGCAGCTTGCTCAGTTAGAGGATGTTGTAAGACGGGGCAAAGTAAAAACAGAGATGGGGTAAATAACTACACCACACAATTCTGATGAAATGGATGCTGTAATTGTGGCAGGTTCGGAGGAAAAGGAAGGTTTTTTTACTAGCAAATGTTAGTCATGAGGGAAAACTGGGAGGAGACAAGTAGGCAAGCAGACAGAGGCGAGCACACACTCACCTACACACACCATGCCGCAGGAGACGGTGAGTAAAGCGGACCGCTGTGTTATCTCTTATTTTTATCATCTTTATGTAATGCAGATGTGATGCCGGTAATGTTTTGCTACCGGCTTGTTTACAGGAGTGCATATGGAAGTGTGTGTGTAGGTGGGTGGGTGGGTGTGTGTGATTGCTCACGACTGGCCCGCGGAGTAACCGCCTGGGTTTGTTTACCTGCCTGAGTGCTTTCCCACATGAACTCACATCAGTCGAAGGTAACAGGATCCGCTAGGCTCTGATCCACCCCTCCTGCCATAAACAGTTACCCCCGCCACGTCTCAGTAATGATCTGTTGTCATTGAACAAATGGCAGGTAGACAGCACATCACACACACACACAGAAAGAGGGAGGGAAAGGGAGGGAGGGATTGTCAGACAGGCAGAGGTTGTGTGTATGTGTGTGTGTGTGTGTGTGTGAGAGGGGAGAGGTGAAAGTCTGTGAGTATTGACGAGACGCCAATGCCGAAACATCTCCTAGTGTTTTTTTCCACTAGGAGGCTGGAGGGCGGCGGGCGGGCGGGAAGGTTAACACAGCAGCAATCACGCTGTGTTAACATGAACTGATATTAACCAAATTCATACAACGACCCACCTACCTGATGACACATGCATTAACATAGCTGTCAGATTGGTTAACACTTTAGAGGACAACCTTATACATAATAGTGTTTTTCTGCTATTTCCTGTTTATGCTACAGCTATTATTATAATGACAGGATATGCAGCTGGTCTATGGTTTCTCTCTAACATCAGGTGAGATAACTATGAGGCTACCTAATAATAACTAACCTCCAAACAACATTGCAGTAATAAAATACCTACACTGTCTTATTAAATTTAACCCTATAAAAAATAGTCACAATATTAACATACTTTGTACTTAAAAGTAATTTAAAGCTACCATGTGTAGCCTTTGAACTGCTTGTGTGCATTGCTTTTATGATATTACCACTAAGGGTCGCCAAATCAAATATCTCAATTCTATACAGTTTCTAGAGTGTTTTTACTGCTATTGATACTACTCTAGTTTGATACACATATATATATTTATGTTATCATTAAACAAAACAAGACTTTACAGCCATGCAAGCAGCTCTACAAGGCCGTACCTAGACACAATGGTGGTATGACATCAGCATGCTAACATACTCATTATGTCAAAGCTAACATGCTGATGTTTAGCAAGCCAACCTTGACTTTGATCTAATGATTATTATTACAATTCATCCTGAAGGGACATTGAGTGTAACTCATTTTCTGACATCCCATCCAGTAGCTGTTGGTGCTAGATAAAAAGTCAGGGGGTCACCAAAGTCTTTACGGTTCATCCTCTGGAGACCATCAATGTCTATGTAAAATTTGATTAGCAGTCCGCTCCAAAAATTGTTATGATATTCCAGTCTGAACCAACCAGCCAAAGCATTACTACATATTAGACTAACCTTCTTTTACATCTTATGTATGGGATGTTGGCAAGTAGGTAGATAAATACTGAGCTGGTTTGAGGTCTTGGGGGGATTTTTATTATAACTTGTGCAACAGGGGGCAGGCTAAGTGGAACATAATAGGCCAACAAACCTGTCAATCAAGGAAACATGTCCTAATCAAGCTTTAATATGCTCTAAATGGCATTATAATTATAGTACCCTGCCAGCAAGACAAACAGAAGGTTAAATTAGCCATTGAGAGTTCTTCAAAGCATTTCTTGACTTTATATAACAATAAGGGCGTTTCCCTGTTGCTTCAATACAGATTTCTTTCATTAAAATTGGCCTAAAGTAGGCATCACAGGTACTTTTCAGCTATGATACATGCTACTTGGCTGTGTAGTATGATAAAAGGAATGTGATGGAATACTTCAGTAATCAGTCACAGAAGCAACATAATTGAATTAATGTCTTATTTGGAATCTCTTTATGACTCTTAGTCAAATTAGTCATTTCCTGACTTGTCTCTTACTCATCTTCCTTTTTCCTCACACACGCTTACACAGTCCCTGAGTGTATCTGTGTGTCTAATACACTGTGTGGCCCAAGGTGGTTTTCCTTTGAGCCTTAGGCAAACGTCTACAGATAGTTTATAGGTTTTCCACCAGTCTCTTCGCAATGCTACAACTGTACAAACTATAGTGTCAAAGCCAGCAGATACAATAAGTCAGATCCAGGCAGAGACTTCATTTCTTAGGTGTCAGATGACTAGAATGAAACTTGGACTGAAACACTGATATTGCCCTTTTAAGAATCAAACAATCAACAAAGGACTCTCCACCCACATCTGATTCAGCTCTTCGCTCATCCCAAATGTATTTGTCTAATTGCCCAACCCTGATTCCTTCCCCTGTACCTGCTCAGCCTGTCCTGTCCAAGGCAAGAGATCAGTGCTAGAAACATGTTTTCACTAACCCCGGCAGAATATGACACCTGACCACTAATAGGCGTCGGAGGAGAACCCTCTGACTGGAGCCAGGGTTGTGACTTTAGCCTGCCTTACATCATTTCCTACTGGGGTGGGAGCCGGCGGCGGCCACGGCAAGCAATTTGTTTGAGTTGGACCTAGCAGCGGAGAGCCCGTGTCACAGCGGGCGTGTTTATATATGGCGGCAGGCGTTAACGTTCTGCGAGAGAGGATCTGACTCTGCAGTTCTCAGTAGGAGCACAAACGCCACCGAGGAGTATGAGCAGTGATCTCATCCTGCCATTTGATGTGTGTGTGTGTGTGTGTGTGGCTGTAGTGGTGGTTCTGCTCAAAATGCTGTACAAGGAACGGTCAGTGCTGAGGCTTGCCCAGGTTTTTGAAAGTTCAGTTGAGCTTGTTTTGAGGCTGGTCCAAGCAGGGGTGTGACTAAGAGGTGGCCAGCATTGGCAGATGGGGTAAACCACAGTCAGACCAGATAGTAGGAAGTAATAATTGGCAGTGTTACAAATGCTTCTGAAGCAAGCCTGGCTAGCAAGCTAACAACAGCAGCATTTTTACCAACAATCAATACTTCCTGAATAAGAGATCAATCCCACTCTGTCTGTCTTTAATTGGCTTTCAGTCTTACTAAATTCAGCGTGAGTTGAACAAGGCTGGATCTATTTGTGAAAGGAAGTGAACACCTCTCGCCCTGAATGGGAACAGTTCTTTGGTGTGACTGCTATGCAATAAATCAGGGTTTGTCACCAACATTTTTATTGTGAATGATGATCCGTGATGATCCAGTTTAGAGGTGGGGCCATCTAACCGGTGTACCTTTTGTCTTTTTTTTTTCTCCACCCATGCAGAACAAAGACAACCCAACGATGGATTCTGTGATGCCTAACTAAAGCAGGAAATATGTCAGACTGAATGCTTGAAGCTGAACACAGTAAGTCATATTGTACTGTATATACATATATGTAATACATTGTTAATATGCCTTTTATAGAGAATGATGGTTAGGAAATAGTACCTCTGGTCCACTTTGTGGAGTAGACTAGCTGCCTTTTGCTAACGGTAAAAAATTGGTGGAATATCGGTTAATATCAGTCACTTTTTTTCCAAGTCTGTCTTTATTCAATATTCATTAGTCATTCACATTGAAAAAGCTATTGGTCAGTGATTCCTCCTCTTCATACTGGCTATAAAGCAATTCTTGACTCGTCCAAATCCATTGCAAGAACAACAGAACCATTCCACCGTCATTCTGTTCAAGTTCAGCTGAAGCTAATATGTGGTTTCAGCTATCTGAGTTGGCAAAACCAAGTTGATATCTTCCAAAGTTACTGTCTTTATTATGGTTATGATCTTGAGCTGCAGTGGAGGGGTAAGTCCCAGCATGTAGGTTTATTGCTAGGTCACAACACCAATGATAAACCTGCATGTGGCTCCAAAGTAGAACATACCCCCTAAATTTGGCCAATTCATGGTTCCCACTCAGTTCCATACATACTACGATCAGGGAACCGCAGACACAGACAAGTTTTCATCTGTGATAACTTTCTAGAGCTGTAAAATCCAGTGTGTGAATATTACAAACGCTGTCCAGTGTTTTACTGATAAGCTTTTAAACACAACAATCTGTTAGTATGACCAGACTTGTGGGATTGTATTTCATTCTCTCTTTAAAAACACTTTAAACACACTCGCACCAACACAGCCCCTTGTATTGTTTGACACAGGATTGATTTCAGTCTGAATGCAACTGAGGAGTTCCTGTTGGTTGCAGAACAAGAAAAAGTCAAAAAAAGAAAAGTGATAGTTTAATGAATACATTACATATAGTAGACCAGACAGGCATCCTGTTTGCTTTTCTTGTCCACAGTACTTGCAGTGTATACAGTCCACATAGTCTCAAATTTACGATGACATTTACATCATGGTGATCTTTGTGAACACAGTGATAGTGAATTGGCTTTGATATTAGCTTCAGCTACCATTAAGAGTTATGGTAGTCCTCAGGGGCTAACAGTCTAGTATTCAGGGGGAACTTGCAGTCCTTTATGGCGCAAAAGAAGATAAGTTCACAAGAACTAAAGAGGAAACACCTTTTCCCGGACAAGTAGAGACTTTCTAAGAATCAACAGTTTTGATGGGCAATGTAGTCAGTGTTAATGACATCCGTTTTCAACCGCGGTTTCACTTGTTCACAGTAATGATAATGAGCTATCACTCAATGCAGATCACATGTCCTAATATAGCACTTTGAAGAGTATTGAAGTCCATTGATAGACACCACTGATGTAACAGAGACGTGTTATGATATAGCTAAAATACTTCTGCTTCCTTTGTTTTGATTTCTCAATTGTTCAGATGAATGAGAGAGTCTGGCCTCGCCGGCTGAAACTGGGCCAGCTGTTCATGGCTTCCCTCCCTCTCACTCCGTCATCGTCACATCCATGTTGCTATTGTTGTCTCCAAACCCCAGCAGAGATGGTGGTGGTGGAGGGGAAGGGAGGTTGATGACATGACGTGGCTCAGTAAAGCCATAGTTCCTCTTTCCGCGCGACGAGAACAGGCCTTTTGTTAGACTTTACACAGCCTCGCGTCTTAAATTAGACACAATGTCATGACGTTTGATACCAGTGCTGGCTGCTACCTCCATAAATATGATGTGTTGCAGTGTGAAGGCATGTCATGAGAGAATGACAACCCAGTGCATGGTGTCTATGTGTGTGTGTGTGTGTGTGTGTGTGTGTGGTGGGGAGGGGGGGTTGCTGACTGTAAGTTCAGTCTGTTGCCGGCATCACGCCCACAAATCTATTCTCAGAGTTTTGTTATTAGCGGTAAATAGTTCTGATTAATAACACAAGTATCATAATAAGTGTGTTTGGTTTGTACGTATGTGTGTTGGCTGAAGCTCATTTATTTTGGCACAGTGAGATTTAAAGAAGAGAGTCTTTTAGTTCAGGTGCATCGATACCTAGCAGTCATATCCTCATCATTTTAGTCTGTAAAGGGCATCAAGAAGCAAACAGACCAAAGTTATTCTGATATATCTCAGGTTGCCTAGAGACCTGTAGTGAGGAAAAGAATCACACATTGTTACCTTAGATATACGAACAGTTTCAGTGATCTCATTCTGCATCATCAGTGATGAATGGACCCACAAAGGGAATTCAAATTCTAGACACAGATAGCAGGTCACTCTGCTCACTAATGAAACCTATATATTGATTTAATCTCTCCGCTGTCACAAAGTAATTGTGGTGGTAAATGCATAGATGCAGGAGGTCATCTCCTTGACAGTTTCTACTGTATGATCGGCAAATGGATTCAATAGTACTTTTCTTTGAATTCACGACAAAATGTCATATGTTCTATCACACAGTCCTGAAACCAGAGTTCCATTGACAGCTTTTCATTTCACCAGCCTGAATGAGCGATACCAGTGTTCATGTTAACTGACCCATAAAGGTGTTGAAAGCATTTTTAAAATTAAAGTTGTTACACGATAAAGCTTCATTTGCAAGTCAAATACATATAGACTGGGTTAGGGTTAGACTTCCTCAAATCTATTAACACATCTCCTCCTGCAGGCTTTAAACCATCCATGACAGTTTCACACTGTTAGAACTGTCCTTGTACACTCTTTCAAAGAGTTGTGAACTCACTAATGTGTAGGGCTGTAATCTCCCAGTCGACTTATTGGTCGATACGTTCTGGCTCGACCAAAATTCTGATTGGTCGATTTTATTGCCGTCTTAATTTCATCAGGTGCAGCCAATTTGTCGTGCCGTGGCTGCATCACGCCATCTGGTGGGACATTTCAAAAAGGGGTACAACGGAAAAAACTGGGCTAAAACATATGACAAAAACAATTGTCTAAATTATGTTGCATATTCCTCAACAGTTCTTGTGCTGATATCACTAGTTGACATAGTACTATTTTCGGAAATCATAGGCTATGATATTGCGCAGGTACACGTGATGCAACGCTGTCAGAGACGACAGACTCCAATGTGTCATTTCAGTGCTAAATAATTAGGTCAAAAACGATTTAATATACTGCAAATAGCCTACTAGTTTTTTATGTTTATTTATAATTCATTTAGGCGGACAAGGCTACCAAGTACTGCGCAGCTAATTAATCTAACGTTTTTTTTCAGCCTTTGAAACTAGATGTCTCAGGTTGTTCCAAAATTTAAGTGGCTGTTAATTGTTAATGAATATCTAACAAATCACAGGGCGTAGAGTGTTTTATTCAGCTGTGAAGGGCTTCGAAACAGAACTCTGCGCCCGTCTCGTCTCTGTGGTCTGATTAGTATCATCCCCATCCAGTGATCTGGTATTGCAACCCGCCTCAATGGGATTGACAGATTTCAACATAGACATACAAGACATCCTGTTGTTATTGATTTTTCTTTCAGAGGGGAATGGCTCGGGAATGTTCTGCTGCTTCTCGGTTATCGATTGTTAGAAAGCCGAGAGAGCTGGCGCTGGGACTCGGGGGTTACTGAGCAAACCCTGTTGAGCTTTTGATGGAAACTGACACTTGGGAAAGAGATGTGTGAAGCTTCTAGTTATGTATTCATGCTACAGGGGCTCTGCGCTGCGGCGGATGTTGTTGTATTTGATCAGATTTTCTCTGGTCCACCTCTGGGTGTATGAATAGGTAAAGAAGCCAGAAGCAAGGAAAGACAGATGAATCATTTGTGTGTGTGAGACTGAGGGGAGAAGAGTTTGGTACCAAGAGAAGACAGTTTGGAAAAAGTGACAAGTGACTTAATAATCAGTGGCGTAAAATCAATACCATCCCCTTTTAACTGTTCTTTCTTCTGTTCGCCTTTACGAAATGTTGTGTACTGTTCAGAAACACCGAATTTTTCTGTCTCAAAAGATACCGACGAAATGTGTACAAAACATGTCACTGTAGAATGATTGACGTAGCAGATTTTTCAAACTGGCATGTTGGATTGGAAAACGTCATCCAGTACAGCTGCGATGAAGCTTTAAGAAGCATTGGAACAACCAGTTATGACATCTGACGAATGACAGTAATTATTTAGTTTATTTGGTTTCCAGATCGTGTTACATTTGGACAGAGCCAGTCTTTGTAAATTGAACTTACCTTGGGTCCCACCTGAATATTACCTGGTGTACTGTTCAATACATGCAGTCAAAATCTACAGTAGTGTCATGTGTGGGATTTGGCTCCCACTGTCCCTAAATCCTTCTAAGTCTGATCCAAACCCTGCAGATACTTTTATTATTCACTTCTCACACTGTGCTTTGTAGTAACACATACTGGTTACATTGAACTATTCCTTGGTCTTTGTTTAGGACCACACATTAGTTGGAGTGTGTTCACTCGGAGCATATTGGAAGCAGGCAGCTGAGAACGATGACAACTAAACCAATGGGCGTCCCAGCTGTTTGAATTGATGTTCTTATTCAGCTTCTGTTCTCAAAGGGAGATTTTGGGTTTAATTGAAGCTGGGTGGAGTAGTAATGTTTTATTCGAAGTTTCTCTGAAGGATCACAGACGACGGAAGGATGAATCTTTCTCTTTTACTCATGCCAGCACGGAGAAGGACACACAACTGTTCTACCTAACAACAAACAGTTTCAGCTTTTATACTGTAACTCCTGGTGGAAATTTGAAGAAAGGAAGTCATAAGGTATTAAAGCACATAAACCAACCATTGAACACTGCTGACTTCCTAAGAAATTAAACATAGTCAATTCTACTACCATGTGTCTTTCCTGAGTTAACCAAAGTCATTTTATAGGCGTTTCACAGATGTTAAGGCACACACATGACATAATAAATCCCTCATGACACAAAAAATGTTATTCATCATTTTAGGAAATTAACTGATGGGATCTAGGAATCGGTCAACACTGCTAAAGAGAAGTTTGATGAAGCCAGTAGGAAACAAACGTCAGGTTAGGCCAAAGATATTTGGAAAATAAAATGAAGGCAATTAGTAAAATGACTGTCTGCTGTAGACATCTATCACAATTTACTGACCGAAAATCTTGGTTCACCTTTGACCTGCCGTACTTACTGTAATTGTTTACACACCAGATTTTCCTCTTTTCCTGTACAATGAGGATTACCAACATTAAAGAGGCACTGATGTCGAGTTCTGCCTCCAAAATAACAGTGTTGCCACATTCCAAGGTCTGAGCAATTACAGTAGCTGGGAGAAATGATGGTCATAAGCAACCGTGATATTGGACAATTAAGACAAAAGTTGTTGTTGACAGTGTTTTTACAGGTGTTATCAGCTTTCTAAAAGTAGAAAACTGACAGAAATGTCGACAGAAATCACTCCCAAAACCAGAATTCTCATTTAAATAAGGCATCAATACAAATGTTGACGTGTGCCAAAATTAAGGTTTAAGTGATGAACATGTTGCGTTGGCTTCTTTTATGCACGCTGGGAGTGTTTTTATTTGAAACATGGAGATTTTATTCTTTCAGTTTAGTTTTTTAAGGATTTCAAAATCTGATGCAGTCAATCGTTAAAACATGATCCAAAGAAACTACAGATAATGACTCCCAAGTCCACAGTTTAGACTGATGCTCACAGCTGGGTCTTCATTTGGACCGATACATCATACTTTCGTGCGACAGCTTACCAAAAACTCTACTTGTTTACAAGCTGCGGTCCGCTTGGGAAATTGGACAATCTGAGCATAAATAACCAGAACACCAACATGAAACCAGTTTTTGGTCCTTGGTGAATAACACACACACACACACACACACACACACACACACACACACACACACATACATTGACGGTTAAGATTCTCCAAGAGATATTGAGCTCTGAACTACTGCCAATAACTTGTGAAAGAGGACTCTTGGTGTGCATACAGACTGTTTACACTCTTGCCAGCAGACCTTGACGTGGATCCTTCACTCACAGTCAGTTCGCCCACACATTCAAACAAAACACCCACACGCCCACAGCACAATCAGATACGAACAGGGCCTTTTTTTGTTGTTGAAATTGCCAGATATTTGGCATCGGATGTAATTTTTGCCGAGTCATAGCGGCGGTGTGTCGGACAGACGGGAGATTCCAGGAATGCGACGGCTCTTACTGTAACAAGCCGCTTAGTTTTGGGAAGCTGGTGTGGCACAGAGCCAATAGAGAAGCGGAGGGGAAGTTGAAGATTTACAAGTTGGCTTGCTTGTGGTCTCATGCTTTAGCTGACTAACTGTGAGTGTGTGTGTCTGTGTGTGTGTGTGTGTGTGTGTTTGTTGAGCCAAAATGCATTCATCACCCGGCTGCTGTGTGTCTGCCTAGCAGCGAGGGCAGAGTGTTTGAGTTATGTGACGAGGTGCTTTTGGCACCACGTCGCCAGTAAAGGCATCTCTTTGTAATTTAAGTGTGTGTGTGTGTGATAGAGAAAGACTTTTGTGACTCACTGTTTTGTGGGCTTAAAGGAGAAGTGTGTCACACTCAAAAACAACTGCAGTGAAATCCAGAAAGGTCTCAGGGGTGTTTTAACTATGTGTGTGTGTGAGCTGCTTAGTGGTTAGGGGGATGAGTAGGTACTGTTATTGGCAAAGAAATGACAGAATATCTGTATTTACTGTAAATGGGTGATGAGTCAAGATTATGTCATGACCTCTTTCTGTCTGTCTCTCTCTCTCTCTCTGTCCCTCTCTCTCTCTCTCTCTCTCACACACACACACACACACTTAAAGCACCTCCTTCACTCTTTCTCTTTCTCTCCCTGGCAGCATGTGCCTCATTGAGTAAGAGGTGAAAAGCTTTCCCTGTCCCCCTCCTCACTCCTTAAGGCCTGTTTTCCAGTTAACTTCAGATCCACGAGCAGCAACATGCAGCTATTTTTACCCCCGCTTCAAATTGGCCTGTTAAGATTGTTTATCTGTGTCCAGGGAGGAAGGCTTCTCGGCCAGGCCGGCCAGCCGCCACATCGCTGGGAGTGGACTGGCGTTGTGATCCATTCCCGGAACTGAGCCCAAACAAAGCCAGATGTTTGAAATTCTCTAGAAGGAGAGGGTTTTTGTTTTGTCCTTGTTCTTTTCCAGAGCGGTAAATAGGCTGAGGAGAAAATACGTCAGCCTTGTTTGTGTTCCATAAACGCAGGAACTCTCGAGGCGAATCCATGATGAGGGTTTTCTGCTCGAGAGGAAAATTCATGACCTGTGGGCACTGCAGTACTCTATTCACAAGATAATATCAGTGTTTTTCTCCGCTCTTTTAATTTGTGCTAATCGTGCAGGTCGCCTGTCTTTTATCCTTTCTTGCTGCAGGTGTCTGCTCATTGTTAGAGAGATATCACTGCTTTCTTCCCTGTTTCAGCAGAGGCATTTTTTGCTGCTGTTCATAATTTGCTTGTGGTGAGGTCTGCCAGTGTCCAAAGTCCAGATTGCCACCGACTTTATAAATATTCATTGTCCCTAGAGGATGAATCCTTTT
Source organism: Scomber scombrus (assembly GCF_963691925.1). Lineage (NCBI taxonomy): Eukaryota > Metazoa > Chordata > Actinopteri > Scombriformes > Scombridae > Scomber > Scomber scombrus. Next base: position 4,229,623 of record NC_084991.1, read on the forward strand.
TGACTTTGGTGACTTGTTCATGTTACATTCCAAAGACTCCCCTCAACCAACACTTTGGTCCATGAAAACCCAATTTATGTTGAAATTTAATGGCTGGCTCTCCATTAGTTCTGCTGCTCATATGCATGGTCCCTAGAGGATGTATAGTAACTATTCTTCACACCTTTACCATAGGTAGCATAATGCCAAAGACTCCCTTCAACCAGCACTTTGGTCCACGAAATCATACGTTGCAATTTAATAGCAGGATCTCCATGAATTCTGCTGCTTGTATGCATGCTCCCCAAAGATGTATTCTTACTATTATCCAGACCTTGACTAGCATCATGCCAAAGACCCCTTCAATCAACAGTTTGCTATATGAAAACACAAGATAAGTTGAAATTGAATGGCTGGATCTCTGTGAATTCTGCTGCTTGTGTGTATGGTCCCCAGAGGATGTATTCTAACTATTCTCTAGACCTTTACTATTGGTTGCATCAGTCCAAAATGTCCACTTGTACACAAGAAATGACGTAATCTAATTGGCAGATGGCCATGAAGTTTTCCCAGCACATTCATGTTCTAACAGGGATAAATCCTTTTTTGTTTTTAATGACTTAATGGTATTTATTTTGGCGCAACAATCAGGACAAACTTTAGATTTTAAGCCCCACTACCAGTAAGGCTCCAATAATAGCAAAATTCTATGTTAGTACAGTTAGGGACTCGTTATTTGTCATATGATGAGTCTCATACACAGATGAAATCCAGATGCATTGGTTACTGCTTTGTTGTACTTGGTGGCTGTAAAGTTTGCAGTTTAAAGACATGGATCCATTCACGCCTTTGCAACATCTGGCTAGAATGTGTCTGATTTTAATCGGTCTGTTTGGCTTCTTGTTGCTAACTTTGCTTATTTTGATATCAGATACAAATGTGATCCTCCCAAGATAAATGGAATGCACGAGCGGGAATGTGAGGTATCTGTTACATTTGTAGTTCTCTGCTGAGTTAAGTGTTTTTCATGTCAGTGCTTACTTTATACTCTTTTTTTCTTGTCAATCAGCTGACATCCATGGTAGCAGTTAATAAATAAGCTGCCGTAGGTTTTATCCATGAAATATGAGATAGGAAAAATGAAATGTAGAGTAGACACAGACCGTAACTGTAAAATACAATGTTAATATGCTTAGGTGTCTGTGCAGTATCTCTATCAGCTGTGTGTCAGCTGTTCAGTGTGGGTTGTGCACTGACTTAAGGAACCGTCATGCTACTCCTTATCTGAGAATGATGTTCTCCGCTGCCGCCATCAGCCACACTTCAATTAGCATAACTCTGTATGCTGGGGCTCATGCCCGCCTCCCTGTGGGCTCTCACTCTGCACGACCTCCGCCTGAACCCCACCACTGACGCACATTAACACACACAGGAACCCGAGGCTATACACACTACTACAGCATGAGCCGCTTTATGGTAATGTCACTGATGAGAGTAACAGCGGTGGTCTGTCTCAGAGACATTTATCCATAAATCCAGACATTGGTGAACAGTAATAAAAAGGCCCCACAGCCAAACAGCCAAGACAAATTGTTTCCAGGGACAATTCCTTTCCTTTGGAGGAATGATGCATTATGTTACGAGGTTTTGATGCCGTAATATGGAATGGATTGAAGAGGCTGTTAAAACAAGGGGACACATCTTTAAATCTAAACATGATGGTGTAGACAGCTTTGGTTTGACTTACGGGGATGATGCATCTCATTTTGAAATAACAATACCATATGCAACTGGCCTAATGGGGGCACCACAGTTAAAGATTTCATAGTCAGTAGTGATGGAATTTAGAGGTCTGGTGCATTTTGATACAGTTCCTAGCCTTTTGAATTTAACAAAACACATAAAAGACGCATTACTGCTACAATAGTAATATCAACATTTAGTAAAACTTATACACGTTGTACAGGAGGCAGACAAAGTATTTTAAAGCCCCTCTAAATAATCGCCCTAAACGATATTATTGTCATTTGAAGATCATTTTATACCACTGATATAATGATAATATAATAGTATAATAATGTAAAGGGGGCGGGGGGTGGCATTGGAGAGAGTGCTACACTTCCGTAGAACGGCGCCGCTCGCTTCTGTAGTCTCAACTCAGGACGTACACAGTGAGGAATGGAGGACACTACTTGTTTAACCAATGTGACATGAATGGCCTCTCAGCCGCTAATGTGAAGTGTGGCAATACTGAGGTCAAACAATGATCAAGGTAATGTCCATGTATCATACGATAAGTCCATATATAGACATGATGATGCTCATAATTACATTATAGTATGATAAGTCGATGACATAATTATAGTCACAGGTCTATAACCCTCAAACAAACAACACTGATAAAGTTGTTATGGTGAATATGTTAGCAACCGTTAGCTCGTTGCTAACGTATTCTGTCTGCTGCGGTGGGGGTTTATTTGAGCAGACTGCTGATGCTGGAAATAAAGTTAAGGTTGAACCCCTTTTTCATATTACAAATTATCATTTGATCCAATGTTTATATGAAAATATAGATTACTGTTGCTTTAACTTTTGTTTATTGATAAATTTAATTATATTATATTGGGTTGAAATGCAAAAACCACAACTGTGGCATTCTATTTCCACAAAGGCCTTCATAAATTGTTGGTGTTACTTTGTCCAACCCGACTATAGAGTTACTGATAGAGGAGTTGAAATTGGACAACTGTAATATATTGTATATACAATGATAATTTGAATGTATGCACTTTAACCACACACACACACACACACACACACACACACACACACACACACACACACATGCTTACATAGCCAGAAGCACACATTCAAACTTCCATTTCAAACACCTGTAGGCTTTGGCTGGTTTCCCAATGATGAATGGTTGGGTTTGTGCCAACTTTCATTCTGCTCTCCCAGCAAGTGAAAGGAATAATCATCCTCGACTGCAGCATAATACTGTTCTTTAGGGATTTGCTGGAGGATTGCATTATTGGTTTCAACAATAACAGTTAAGCAATAACTTCCCTGTAATTCACTGTCTGTAAAAAATATGTAAAATGTCTATCAGGGATCTTCGCTTCCCAGCGTCAGTGTCAAGCTGCTCCAATTTTCCTGGAACTGATATACGTGCACAATAAGATGCCTCACAGAGAGGGAGATTTCTTGACGGGAAGGGAGGATCGGTATCAGGTCAGTGGCCCTGAGGTGCCGGATCTGTCTGACAGGCTGCCTGCTGGAGGAGTGGTCCGCTGGGAGAATTCAGAGGAGTCACGGAAGGAAGAGGCTGATTAATGGTTTTTAATACTGCAGATGCAACAAAGTATTTCTATTCTCTTACTGACAGGAACAAGTGAAGGGGTTTTATTCCACTGCACCACAATGCAGACCTCCTCTGGGAAATAGATGTTAAGTGATACATGTATATGTATGTATATGTAGCAAACATAGCTGGTAAAGGGGCTTCTATCTTATGAGGACTAGATACATTACGTTTCTCTCATTTCACTTTTGCCAAAATAATGACATGTGACTCCAGGTCCCACTGTCTCTATAATCCCCCCAAAATATAATTATCAACCTTAATTTGCTCTAAAATCATGTGGATTTCCATGGGACAAAAAGTAATTACACTGTGGTTTGTGGTCTCAGATGTGTTGAGTAGTGATCTGTAAAATGAAAATATGAAAGAAAGAAGAAAGATAATCTTATGCTAACTACTTTTTTTGTATTGTATTCCATAGTGTATGCCTGATAGAATTTCCTAACTTTGTACAAAAGATGAAAATATTTTCCTTTCGTAAGCACCATAAGCTTGATGCCTTAAAAGAAATCCCATACTGGTTATATACTTGTACTTGTATTGTTCCATTTCAAGTTTTCTTTCCACAAAATTGAAGCAGTCTTAATAGATTTTTTTTGGTCACTTGCCTGTGGTTTGATGCTGGGTAGGTACTGTACAATGGGCTAATCAGAGCTTTGCCAATGAAAACATCTGCATATTGCAGCTGGAAACAAAGCTGATGAAAGTGATGAACCATAAAAGAAAAAGAAAAAAAAAACAGCTGAAAGGTGCTAAAATGCTCCACAGAGATGTATGTAGATGATTTGTAGAGTCTGCTTATACAATTTAATAACCTTTTTGATAATATTCACCAAAGGACCAGGGCATTTATAGCTGAGGTTAAATGCTTAGATGTCGTGTTTGTCTCATAAATATGACATCTGTAGAAATCTTAGAGAACTTTTTAATGTATCAGCTGACTTTAAATAAATGTTCCTGAGGTTTTCCTATCCATTACTCTAAGGTAAAATGAATATGTACCAAAGGAGCTGATATTACAGTTTGAGCCCTTAATGACTGTAACAATATTATTGATTTTGAAAGAGGTTCTGGTTTCACTCTGCCTCTGTGAATCATTCCTTCCCACTTAACACCATTATTTCCAGATGTCAAATTTTACACGATTTAGGCAATATAGAGGTGTGTGTGTGTCCCCACATGTTTGCCTTTCAGTGAAACTCATCATGCTCAGACACAACATAATATCCATTTATATCAGTGACTCACCCACACACACACACACACACACTCTCTCGCATATTCCTCGCCCTCCATTTCTCACCTGAAGATGTGTGATGATGCAGCTTGTGGCAGGTGGTTCAGACAGTAGTGCACCAGTGTGAATAATACTTCTCGCTAAATGGCGTATGGACATCCTGTGTATCTCTTCGATCGATTCTCTCGTCCCTCCTACGCTCTCTGCAGTTTCCGTGATCGCATGATGATTCACAAAAGATGAATATTGACCCAAAAAACCGATTTGTTATGAAAGGCGGTCAATTATGAGCACAGTGGAGTACTGCACCGTGACTCAGCACATCAGGAACAAAAGGAACAAAAACATACATCTTATGTAAACTTGCAGTCATCATCATCTAACGTCATTTCTCTCCCCTCTCTTCACAGGCAGCGGGGCAAATGTGGACCTACGTATGAACGACTCGACCGGGTGGATGACATCACCGTCACCCGTGGGAGCCAGGGCCTGCCATTCATGACAGCACTGTGTGTGTGTGTGTGTGTGTGTGTGTGTGTGTCTCTGTGTGTCACTTCCTGGGAGAGAATAGAACAGGAAGCCGCAGTGAGAGCCGACAACAAGCCCTCGCCTCACCTCCACAAGGAAGCCTTTCTCCCCAGAGAGAGAAAGAGAGGGATGTGTGTATGTGTGTGTGCGTGTGTGTGTCACTCCTGCATTCATACTGCAGAGTGCTGGTTCAAGGTTTTGCGTAAGCCTTCTACTGTGCGCATTTACCTTCAGCTCAATTCTGACCTTTTAAAAAAAACGGAGAAAATTGAGGTCACGTTTTCTAGTCAGCTGTGTGCAGACTCTGCAGAGAGTGGAAAATGTCCACATTGGACACCGTGGCATTGTCAGAGTTTATCTTTTCCTTACACACCAGAGCAGCACTTAAGAGTTTGATTACATTCCAGTCCTAGGAAGCTGCTTGTTTTTAACACTTTACCTTTCACAAACTAGTTCCTGTTCGGTGTTCAGTTTGACCACCTAGGCACTGACATCGTCTCCGTCGTGCATGTTGCAAGCCGCCATCTTAACCATTGTGTTTAAAACGTTCTTCGTAGTTCCTGATGAGGTGTTCCCATCATTTTATATTGCCTCCTCTTTCTGCTGATACAGAATGTCCACTAAGGCACCCTGACCCTAGAACTTTCTAAACTGAGGGCAAAAGAGAGGTTCCCACGTGAGGATCAAGGAAGAGTCATATCACCATAGTAACTATGTCACAGGGTAGCATTCGGGCCTCTAGATGTTATGCCGCCCTCTTGTGTCCATAAGCAGAAATGCAGGAGTCAAGTGTACTTAAACTATATGTGACAGCAGAGCAAAATATTGTGTCATGATTTTAAAGGCATTTCATAGTGAGACTGTGTCACATGATTGGTTCAATCTGCTTCCTAAACCCTCAGTAGAAACCTCAAATAATAGATTTTCCAACCTCTGACGCCAAGGTTGTAACAGGTCATCTGACACCCATCTTTCAAACACCTGTGTGGGCTACAGAGACAATGTGGCATTTACTGTAGCCTTGTCGTCATGACGACCTGACTGGTTACATAAGAGCTGGGCGCCGGTTCCCACAACCGGTGGCGCAAAGAAGTCTTTGTGCTGTGACACGAGACACCGCACACACACACACACATACATACTGTCACTGTTTGTACTTTCCTCCGGCTGGATGTGCCGCTCCCCTCGTATGTCACAGAGTGCGTGGAGGTGTGAAGACGCCTGCTGTGTGATTATTGTGAATTGTGTCAAGTTGAATTTTTCTTCTTCAAGCGAGTGGGGACAATTTGGGTGGCAGATATTCAGCCGGTGAGCAAAACCACGACGCAATCTTGATTCTACTGGACGTCACTGAAAAACGACTACAAGTGAAGCAATCTCTCTTATTTTCTTAGTTTTTCAACCGACTGTTCAGGCATTCTCCAATCATAGCTTAGCAACTGTGAGTATGATTGGCAGGCATGGGATTTTAGGAGTTTGGAGATTTTGGCCCATGGACTGGATACTTGGACTCCAAGATGGCAACTATTCAATTGAATGTGAATTGCTTGTGTGGCCAAAAAAGATTCTAGCTTGCGGGTTCTCTTCCGCCTTATGCGGCCCACTGAATGTGCACAGTAGTGTTTCTACTGCTGACCCCGCCCACAAGTTCCCATTCGGCCCATTTTACATTGTGACGTCATCATAGATTTTAAAATCGCCTTTCTAGGCTCAAGGAAAGTTATACAAATATAAAACATTCATGGATTAACAAATCATGATAGAACATATAACTATCATATATGCAGTCATCAGTGTATTGAAAACCCCTTTTACAGGCTTCTTGTCAGCTGGAAACATTAAAAATTCAGCCTGACACAGCATTGTCAACCAAATCAACTGCCAATAAAATCTAATAGCAACAGTTGTCATTTTACCCGGCTAGAAATGGGACCATCTTTTGCCCTACCTGTGTGTGAAATTGACTATAAACTTTGAATGTTTTTTTAGCAATGCTGTAGACTGGATGTGCTTTGCGTCAACAGCTTGACAAGCATAGCAACAGTAACTTGGCGAACAGTCTTCAGGGCATATGAAGCAATCTCGTCCATTACTAGACTTAAAATGGTCATTTCCCTCTACGTAAGTGGAAATGGATGTGTTCATACAAGGAAATGAGTCAAATGCACACGTGTCACATAACTATACCTGTTCAGCAGGTTCGATCAGGTGCATTCAATGAGATGTGAAAAGAATGGGGTAAGGGGGATGGTCTATGACGTTGGAGTTTAGGGGTGTGTACAGACGAGTCATATATACTAATGCATGTATACGCACACGTTCATTGACGGGAGCTTTCCGATCCGTTGTCATCGGATTCTCTTTCTGCAGGATCAATTCTGGCAGCTAGGAAAAAGCTGTGAGTGTCCAAACACGGTTCAGAACAAAGTAAGTACACATCATTCTATACTGTATGTTTGTGATGTCTAAAATAAGACCACGCTTCAGTATGTAGCTGTCAGCTCGCAGTATGAGGTTACTGTCAAGTGCTGTCAGCATTGTTTTCTCGTGATGTCTGTTCTGTTTGAATTCCTCTCTGCTCGCTGAAGGCGTATTTTCACGTGTCTGCTGCGCTGCCATGACAACAACATTCACGTTTAAGGAAGACTTCCGCTTAATAAAAAAAAAGCGCTGTCATGTTTCTCCTCCTCTGACAGCATACATGGCTCATCTACTGACAGAGTGACACGTGAAGAGTAAGAGTGAAAAAAAGAATGTGACTGAATGAACTTGACTGCCAGTGATGTCGTGTATGTTTTGCTTTGCATGGCTGAGCAACTCTTTATGTTGTAGTCGTATTACTGTCATTATTGTAATGCGCTAACTAACAGGCTTTATTATTTATATGATTGTTTTTTTAGTATTATTTAAAGTGTTATTTCAGTGTTATTTAAAGAGTTCAAGTTCATTCTTGACCTTGGGGATAGCAGTTTACAGGGCTGGATAAGCATTCTAAGGGGGCCCAGGGCAGAAATGAGCTGTGCCCCCCCCCCCCCCCCCTATGTTGCCTCCACAGTCAGTGAGCATTTCTACTCTGGAATATTACTCTGTGCTATTTGTTTAAACACAATTTTGTAACCATGTAACCTTATATTACCCAATTGTTGCCATGGCGGCGCCCGAGTTGGCGGCGGCTGCATTAGCTCTTGATAGAAATCTTGAAATTCTTAAAATTTTGAATACTAGATTTTGATATTTCCACAAGACCGGGCCTAAAACTGCAGGAGCAACCTTGTGATGCTTGGGCAATTATTATTTTATCTAATGTAACTTTACTTGGAGGTAATTTAAAATATATAATATTAATTTACTGGTTATGTTTGTTCACTTACTAGTTTACTTTATGTAGGTGTTTATTTGTGTTTCAAATATCTTTCCATTAAGAGGCTAAATTGGTTCTCTCGATTGTTTTTTTAAAAATTGATAATAAAAAAAAAGAAGAGAGAAATAAGGATATATGAACTACCTTCACAATCACTTTTTTCTCTGCAAAAGTCATAAATATGATTGTTTTTTACTGTTCTGTTTTTTATGGACTCTAGATATTTGTATCTTAAAATACCTTATACAGATACGATTGTGTTCGTCAAGGCTTTACCTCAAGGCTGAATGAAGATTTAACAGCATTTCCTCCTGACGAAGATAACAAACACCCTCCTGCCCTGATGTTGCAACTTGTTATGTAGATAGTAAAATGACATAGAACTAGAATGAATAAAAGTGACTGTTGCTCCATGCCGTCGGTTCATCTCACCGCTACAGCTGTGGTCCGACACCAAAAAACGTCTTCCCCCAGAAGCTGGTTTCACGTGGTGGTTTAGATTTGTGTTCCCATTGTCTAGCACCATTTGAAATCAGTGTTCTTGGGGACAGGAGGACAGCTCTGGCAGTGAGGGAGCCTCAGGAGGACGAGCACAGGACAGCCCTTCCTTCCTCCTTCCTCTTCTTCTTCCGCCACTCAAAGATAACTGATTTCCTCTGGTGTTTAGAGTTCGCTGCAGCCTTCTAGCACCATTTGAAATCGGTTATAGAACCGTGGATCGATGCAGCTGTGAGTCTCCAGCAAAAGAGAGGGCATTACTGATGAAAACGGACTACGGGCTTGATCTTTGACCCAAGCTGGAAGAGAACGCTTTCAGAATTTGGAGATGCTAATGGATGTTGTTGACTTATATTATCCATGAATAAAAGCTTGATTTCAGCTCCAATAAATCTAATTGAGTTATTTGTGTGTGAAAATTAAAGTGTACTATTTCTGTTAATTATAGGCCATAGTGTAGTTGGTTGATGTTGCTGAGGTTCCTACTAACCACCACTAGAGGCTGTTAAAAGTCAGAATAGAAAGCCCCTTTAAGGCCATAGAGATGTTCTAAGTGATGACCAGAAAACAACACTGCAGATTTTACAGGATAACATTTCATGTGTTTCTTTTTCCTGCGACTCTGCCGACTCGTGCATGAAACAAGATGAAGGAGTTGCTGAACAGGATTCTGAAACTTGAGGCCAAAGCTTCACATGGAGAAATTAAAGTGTTCACTGTAAGCACTGAATATTTAGCGTCCAACTGAGCGAAGTGTGAAACGTGATGTTCTAGGAAACGGTCTCGCTGATAAATCTTATCTTCCACCCCGAGCTTTTAATACGGCCTCAGCTCCAACAACAACAAGACAGAAATACTCACTTTGAAATGCAACAGATTGAAATGTGCTTGGAACATGATCACAGAAGGCTTTTCATGAAAAAGAACTCCGGAGGGACGAGACTGCAGGCTCGAGGACTCCAACTATCTCTGTTTATGTGTCACTGTCTGTTCTCTATGACAATAATCTAGAAGAGGGCAGTGTTTACTGTGACTATGGATACAATGATACAGTCAAGAACAAACAAATGCCCATAGTCACTAGAAATTAGATACCGTAGGGTGTTATGGTTTTATTACAACAAATAGTCAGGCATGTGTGCGAAGTGGAAGTTTCAGCTATAATAGTGAAGTATGCAAGAAATTAGTGAATATCACAACATGGCCAATGCTGAAACATTAGCCAAACAGCAGCCTGCAACATTGGAGCCACAGATTCTGGACAACTCACATTAGTTTCTCTGCTAAAGTCTCCAATAGAAAGCGTTTATTGTCATTGTACATCGCTATACAACAAAGTTAAGTTATTGCACTTCAAAAATAAATACTTTATAGGGAATAATAGAGGGAATAAAAGACTGACAGTGTTTCTTATGTGTAAGTGTTTGAGGAGTTCAGAATTCTGAGAGCTTAAAGAAAGAAACTGCTCTTTAGTCTGTTTGTCCTGCTTTTAATGGATCTGTACCGCCTCCTGGAGGGCAAGAGGTTGAACAGGCGCTGACCAGGCTGGCTCTGCAGAGGCACTGAGAGCTGGAGATGTCATCCACGGTGGGCAGAGGTCAGCTGATGAATTTCTGGGCTGTACTGATGATCCTCTGCAGAGCCTACGGTTAGGGTTAGGGGGCATACTGCATCACTGCTTCAGCCAGCATACCACACCATGATGGAGTACAATCAGTACACTCAATGGTGGAGCAGTAAAAGGCCATATGCAGCTTCTCCAGATTGCTCCTCCTAAGCAGTCTTAAGAAGTGGAGTCGCTGCTGGGACTTTTTAACCACCGCTGAGGTGTTGGCCATCCAGGAGAAGTCCTCTGTGATGTGTGCTCTGGGGAACTTGGAAGGAGAAACCTTTGTCGACACAGTCCCCGTTGATGTGGAGTGGGGCTGCATTCGTTGTGTTTCTCCTGAAGTCCTTCTTTTCTAACTTACAGACATTGACTCGCTTCTTCTTATAAATCTTTGGTTGTTGAATGACCCACCAAACAAACTCCTTCATCCATTGGGGAAAAAGATTAACTGCTCAGCTGCAGCACATTAAACAACATGTTAACACACCTGTAAATGCATTTCAGGCCTGATAGATGCTGGTGCACCACTGCTGACAACACACTGTCCACCCAAGATTTCTTGTTTCAGCAGTTTAGTCTTGGACACCTACAAGCACCTCAAGATACCAAATTTTTTTCCAGATACATTTTCCACCCACCTGCAGTATGACCCAATCAAAACTAATAAAATCCATAATACTGCCCATGATTTCTAGTTTCAGCAGTTTAGTCTGGTCTCCTACAGTGCAACACCGGCACTCCCAGCAGCTGTCAATCCAACGCAGACACCTACAAGCCCCTAAAGAAAGCTGATATTTTCCCAGATACCTTTTCCAGTCTGCATTATGACGCAATCAAAACGAACAAAACCAATAATACAAAATGTTTTGTGAGCTTTGTAATCCTTTATCTAAAGGTTTTCTTGTGTTAAGATCTGGCTTGACCACTGTTACAGTCAACAAACTATAAGATGTTATTCTTGTGGTTCATTTATTGTTGTCAAATGTCTTCCCTTCTTAACTTTGCACGCCATGACCTATGGTTGAAGCTTTATTTTTGCTTGTGTATGTGTATTTTAAAGCATTATGTCATCTAAATGCATTGACATTAAGAAGAATATTACCATTAGTTTAATCTGTTGTCTTCATAAAGAAACAGGAAATGTCTGAACGTTTTTTTGATGTACAGTGTTGGAATATCACGCCGCCTGATTAATGTCCTGAATGATTAATGATCTTTCTGTCGTACCATCGGCTTAATTTCTGGAATGTCTGAAATGAAAGCATTTTCTGTTTCTTTTCTGTCAGCTCCTCAGATTTACCACATGGCCGCTGTCCAAAGATCCGTTATAAATTGAAGTGAGCTTATTGTTGGAGTAGAATTGTACATGATGCTGCTAAATCTGTTGTCTTGACAGTCAACCAGACTGCTGTGATATAAAACTAAACTTGGCAGTAGAACACACAGAGTACATTGTCTGCCTCTTCCACACGTCTGTGGCTCCATATTTTTTCTGTTTTTCTTCTCACCTTCTGTTCACAGTAGACCCGCATGAAGAAATGCTGCCTTTTCTCTTTGACTCAAAATGTTGAGGACACAGTTGCTTTATTTGACTAAAGTTTATTGGAAGAGTCATTGAGACTTTATTGGAAGTGTAACCAGTGGGAGTTCAAGAAAATTGCTGTTTTTTCCCTCTGGGGTAGAGAAACCTCTGTGAAAGAATAGATGGCACACCAATAGATCACCAAGATATTTCCCCCTTATACATATTTAAATTAAGAATAAAATGATGGTAACCTGTCACAGTCCTATCTGGTCTCATTGTGTTTTCTGGGTTTTGGTTGTCTGTTCGCTTTGTGTGTCGCTCTGTGTTCCTGTCCTCCTCCCCAGCCTACTTTTCCCTCCGCACCTGCCCTGCCCTGCCCTGCTCCATTTGGGCTCAGCTCCCTGTCTGTTCTCCTGCTAAGTCACCTGTTTCCTATTGTTAGTTCTGTCTGTATTCAAGTCCAGTTTTTTGTGTGTTAGTTATAGTAAATAGCTGTGATTTATCTGCCTGCACTCCACAGTGACATAACCCTGGGAGGCAAAGCAGGGGGCAGCTAGGTGAGGTTAAAATGTCCATAACTCAAACACCAACAGATTATTAAAATAAATGCATGCAGCAAAATAGAGTCTTAGAGCAGGCTAGCATAACTGCTGTCTGAAAACACAAGAGTATACTCAACTGACAATATTACTACCTTCAATTTATTCAGTATCACACAAACCAATGTGAATTTCCCTTAAGACCATGTAACACCAGACTTTCTCTCTCTGGAAGTTGCTGCACAATAAACTCTTGACAGATGCAGATTTGTCACCTATATGCATCACAGCTGCGTGGTTAACACAACATCTGTCTCAACTTTTTCAGGGCTCAGGTGTTGTATAAAGGTGTAACATAATCAGAAATAGTCACAACCAAAGCAAGTCAACCAATGTTGTATGATAGGTGTCAGAGGAGGACATTTATGTTAATGCTACAGTCATTGGAGTTGTTAACTTTGCTACAAGATGCTGTAGAGATACAGTCTTGTGGTTTCTGAATCTCTGTTCCTATGGCATCAAAACATAGAAAAGCTTTTCTTTCTTCTGTTAATTCAACATTTGGTGATAAATGGGAAAATTGGCACAACTTTTTTTTCTATGCATTCCGGGTAAGGACTTCAATCCAGTCTACTTTCTAGGTTTTTTTGGAACCAATCTTCATATTTCCTGCACTGGGTATATGGCTGGGCAGGTGGTTCGTATAGAAACTAGAGATATGTACATAACAAAACCATTTTCTTTGCAGTGAGTATTTTTGACTCCTTCTGACAGCAGTACTGACATACTAGTCCTGATTTCCTCTAAACTCAAGGCCTGGACTCGACTCTGCTGATGGTGGGAAAAAGGTGAAGTGTGTCTATTCAGGTTATGTAATGACTGTAAAATGCCCTCCCTAAGCAATAGATTGAAGTAGTGAGGTGTGACATCACCCGTTGGTTTGCACTGGAGTCAGTTTGAAGCCATCTTTTCTGTTTTGGAGTTTAGAGTTTGTTTTAATTCAAGCAATAAAATGCTACATTTTAGCATCCACAGTGTTAAACAAACCTAGCATGGTTATATAGTCTTACTTTAAGGCTTCAGTATGCTTAAAACAAAGTGCTTGTTAGATCATTTATTAGATTTCTTGAAGAGAGATAATACTTCTCAGCAGGCTCTTTGTTTCAAGAATGGCCATTTAGGACAGGTACAACCCAGTCTCACGGATAGTTCATGAAATAGTCATGAAATGTCATCTATTAATTTGTGTCCATAGTCACGAATTTTCCTGATGCTGTATTTTTTTAAAATCACTTCATTTTCATTTTGAAGCTATAACCGCTACATTACTCAGTATATTATTTTTTATTTTGATTAGAATATTTTACCCTTGTTGTTGTTTATTTATTGGTCGCATGGGCAGACCTGACCTGTCTGACCTGACCTGACCTGACTTTATTTATAATCCATTGGCCAGAACACTTACCTAACACTGTTTTGTGGTTTTGTGTTGAGAAATGTAGAGGATTTCATTAAAATCAACAGTGAGGAAAAGTACCATATAATGTAGTCGCTTCTGCTAATTGTCCAAAACAAAAATATATTTATAAAATAGACAGCGAGGAAAATAGCTGGTCTGCCCACAGGACTGATTAAAATACAACAACCAGGATAAAATCTCATGATTAAATATTGAGTACTACGATAATGGTTTAAAAAAATTAATTCAATTCAATTAAAAACAATATATTGTCTGTGCTCCTGGTCCTGACTATTCTACAGGCACAAACTGTACTTCTAAAATACATTCAATCAATCAATCAATCTTGATATATATATATATAGCACAACAAAAGTCATCTTAAGGCACCTTACACATAGAGCAGGTCTAGACCGTACTCTAAATTTGAATTAAAGAGACCCATCATTCCCACATGAGCAAGCACTTGGCGACAGCGGCAAGGAAAAACTCCCCTTTAACAGGAAGAAACCTCAGGCAGAACCGGGCTCAAAGTGGGTGACCATCTGCCTCGACCGGTTGGGGTCATTAGTTGGGGAACTTGGGGAAAATTCTATTTCACGACTATTTCACAAACTACTGTAGACTGGGTTGGGTTCAAATACTGTCGGCTCCAGACAAGGCTGAATGTTAACTGTAAACTTCAAAATAGTTTGTTTTAAGCATACACAAACCTATAGCTCATCCAGGACTACTAGACCTACAGCCTCATAGACTATTGAGGCTCAGGCCAAACTTTCGCAGAACCACAACAGCTACATATCTTCCTCAACCAGGACAAGCCTCTGAGGAACTCTGAGGATAAGATAAATGATTTCTTTATTAGTCCCACATTGGGGAAATTTAAAACAACATTAACAACAATGTGGAAGCTCTCAACATTTTCAGGCTGAAGTGGAGCTTAGTAATTCATACCTGTTGTGGTTTGATCCAGCTCTGTGGTGGTGATTGTCTGGATCTCCTTGGTGGTGTCAGGAAGTGCAACATGTTTAGGATCCAGCATTAGGGTTTCAATACTGTACTCTGACGTGGTATTTCTATCACCCTGACAGTCCTGGGTACTGAACACACACAACACGGACATGAACACCATCATTTTGCATTTAAGATAAGAACGTATTGATCCACAGGGCTGTATATTCAGCCTCTGTACCACTTCAACACTTAGCAGCAGCAGGAAATAGCTACTGTACCTGCAATCAGCCCCAATGGCAGTCTCGGCCCTCATTATGTCAGGCCAGGCCTGACGGGTGCTGGGCTCATTGGCAACTGGTTGTAGAGTTTCACTGATATAGCTCTGGGTGATGAAGGGATGATTCAGGACTCCGGTGGGAGTGATCCTCTTATTGGCATCCACCTGAAAAATTGCTTTCAGGAGTTCAACAGCCTGCATCCATTCTTGAGCTTCTTCATCACTCACCATCTCCTTACTCAACTACATTTTAAAACATTGTGCAATTCCAACAACAGTCAAGTTATTCTGATTCATGAAAAGAGAATCAAAGAAAGATGTTTTCAACAACCTACTTAACAACTTACCATTTTCAGATCATCCAGAGAGCTGAAGGGGTACCTCTTCTTGCCAATAGAGATTTTATTAGAGTACTGGTCATATGTCTAGAAGAGGAAAACAACTAAAGATTATTCTTTCTGTAATAGGGTATCTATCTTATCTGTTATAATTTAAGACCTACAAATGTCGAATATGATTTTGCTAAAGTTAAATACGATACCGTCATCATCCACTGGTCACTAGAATTCTTGATGAAGAAGTCTTTTGTTTTTAGACCCGCATCAAGAAGATGGTCTGCTGGTTGGCCCAAGATCTCACAGATAGTCTTCATCTGGAGACAAAACACAGTGTCACATCAAAATATTCGATGTGTACGATACGAATCAGCCTCAGTCTTTCTTTACATTGGATGATTCAAGTATTGCTTACCTGACTATACTCGACGAACCAAGGGAAGATCAATGAACCAAACATCATCTGTCCCATCACCACACCGAGGGACCACAAGTCAATGGCTTCTGTGAAAGGGAGTCCCAGTATAATCTCTGGTGCCCTGAATATGAGGGGAAAATCATTACATTGAATGAAGAACATTGTCATCGTTTTGAGACTGTAAATACAACTTTTCACTCAGCAGAAATATTCAGTATCATCAATACAAGGTAATCACAATACATTAACATACTCTACTAGAACTCCCACTATGATAACCAGTGTCTCTGTTTATACTAGAAGTCCCACTATGATAACCAGTGTCTCTGTTTATACACCTTACCTGTAATAAGGTATTTGGTAATAACCGCCCACCACAGCTTCACGTGTATGGAACGCCAGGCCGAAGTCGATCAGCTTTACTCCTACAAGCTGCTTTTGATCCTTTGCCAGCATGATATTTTTTGGTTTAATATCTGAATGGATCACTCCGGCACTTCTTAATGCACTCAGTGCTGTGGCCAACTGCAGGTACAGGATAAGTTATAAAATCATTTCAGACTGTTTCAAAAAAGATAGATCTTCCAATCTGTGTATGTGATACTGCATTCATACCTCTTTGATGATGAATCTGATGTCCTTCAGAGGTAGGCGGTTCTCACTGTGCTCCGCCATGTATTGTGACAGGTTCACATCCAGCAATTCAAACACCAGACTCGTAGTGTTCTTGATCTGGTCCCAGTCATAGAACTTAACAATGTTGTTCTGGTCCAGATTCTTCTCCATGAGGTATTGTAATATGGAGGCCTGATGATTCATGATTCAAGTTTAGGTATCAGCAGTTTGTTAAAATAGAATTTTTCTCTTGTAACTTTGCACATGAAAATATACCTAAAATATAATAAAGTTAACCTACCTCTTGTGCGGCAGTGTAGGAATATCTTGAGATTTTTAGGGCCACAGCTTCACCGGTGTCGCTGCGTATGCATTTAGCTACTAGTCCATAGTCGCCCTTTCCCACAAAATCAACAAGTCGGTAGTTGATTGGGATTGTGAATACAGAATCGCTAGAGGATGAACTGCTGCTAGTGTCCTCCATAGTTGAATCAGTTTTGTTCTGAAAGTTGGAGGGAAAATGGGTGATAAGGCAACTGATAAATGGCATTTAGTAAGTAAGTTTCCTTAAAGCTAAGCCAACAGGAATGTGACTAACTATTCAATCTATAAGTTATACTTTTGCTTGACATCAACATATTATTCTTATACTGCACACTAGAGGGCATCAGTGCAACTTCAGTGTTACACGTCACCTTTTAAAATTAAGTGAATAAGAAATGATTTCCCTGTCCTCTGACTTGAGTAAAACATTAAACATGTAACAATAGGTCACTAATGATTCATGAAACACCATTTATAGAATTTACATTAAATCCCAACATCCACTTGCAACATGACTGGACTACAGAAACAAAAAGAAACAGATTTACCTGTTTAACTCGTTGAATTTTCAAGTTTGATCTTTGTAATTCCTTTTTTTTAACACTAGTTAACTGGTTATGTGGATCCACAGGTTGAGTGTTCTAACTCTGAACAGAGAATTGCCCAAATTCAGAATGTTCTGTATATGATGTCACAAAAGTGCATTATAACATTCTCAGTTACGTGACATCACATGATTTCTGCATTAGTGCCAGACGTATGTGTCATTTAAAAAAATACAACATTTTGGTGTGACTTCTAATGAGGTTAATGGGGCGGGTATTGCAAGTCCCACTATAACCCATCATATCTATGTTGTTTTACCTTCAACCATTTAAAAAAAATTTTTTTTTTAAATCACATCACATGATGTTTTTTATGTAAATGTGTGTGTTTGTCCAGGATACATCATGATACATGACCAAACAGGGCAGGTCCAATCTATTATCACTGACCAGACTGCAATCATAACCAGATCAATTTATTAATGGCTCTGATAATAACTGGCTGGACTCAATTAATATGGCCTGTCAGAGTTAGTTAAATATCCTTAAACATCCTTAAGCCAAACAAAAAACAATCAAACTGAGGAAATATACATCAACAAATATATCAAACATGAACTAGTTATCAATGATGCTGCTACACAGTGACATAATGACCATTACTTCTTTTATAGATTCCTTGGTTTAGCTGCAGTAAACATGGCTCCACTTGACAGACTAATGCTGTCTCATATTTCATACTGCTGTACTTACACCTAATATTTTGAGTGCATAAGTGTGTTCATACTGATAAGTATGGAATGTAGTGCACTGAAAGTACCCGGATGGTGCACTCAAAACGGTGAAAAGGTTGGCATCTTGGCAACGTAGTGGAAAGAGAGGCACCACTTTTCAAACTGGAAATAACTACAGTGAACGTCGCTGTGTTATACAAATGTAAATTATACATGTGTATTTTGCACAAGCACCACTATACCTTTGTCACATATTAAGCCATCAGTAGGTTCATTAGGTTAATTTAGCAGTCTGTAATGATTTGGTACCGCAAACGATAACACATATGCTAACGTAAGCTTGCTAACGGGCTAATCATTATTTTTGGTAAGTGTAAGTACAGTGTTAACATATTACTACACAGAAGTGTACTAACAGAAGCGTGTGATTTCAGACACATCCGCATTACATTAACCCACATAAAATGTACTGTAGGGTTCTAAGAATTGTGGAATAACAGTACAGATGTGACAGGTTGCTGTTTTGCTTCAACTTAACATATTTTTGTTCAATTTCTCAGGGTCCATTTTGCACCTGTTTCATTGATATATATTTTTTTAATAAACATGACTGTTTATGCACATAGTCCTATCTGCTGACCTGCTTCCTCTACAACTCTTTTATACTTTTCCAGTTCCAAACATCCTCTGCTCTTTTCATTTGGTGGTGGCACCAAAGAGAGTGAGAAACAGTTGGACAGCGAGAGAGAGAGAGAGGGTGCAGACAGAGTCATGAAGCTGAAACTCAGAAATAAAAAGGGCCAGATGGGCTATCTATCTGGAGATGTGTAGAAGGACTTAAACCTGCATGGTGTCAGATTTTTTTTTTTTTTAAATCTGCAGACTCCCACTTCATCCTACTCTGTGGTAAAAGTCAATCATTACATCTGCTCTTAAAATACCTTGCCCCAAAGGGAACGGTGACTACAGGCCTGTTGCATTGAACACCATACTTATGAAATATTTCAAAAGGATTGCAGTCTTTCTTTTCTTAAAGCCCAACTGAAATGAATTTCCTTTTTAGTCTACTACAGTACAGCTGCTCTGTAAATCACTTGTCCTGTGTTTTCCCTTTCAGGAAATAAAAATCAGAAAACTAAAAAGGATACATTTACTTATAAAAAAAAAAAAAATCATTTTATTTTCATAACTGATAATATATAAGCTTGAGCCCCCTCCTTTATGTTAATTATGGGAGCCTCCAAGAGCCCCTAACTCTACAATTCACCTTGCTTAAAACCTAAGGAGAAAGGCGCACACAAAAAATTAAAGTAGGCTGAGGGGCAATGGTATTTGTTTTGGATATTTTTTTTCTATCTCATTTACAACATACAATATTAAGGGCAGATAACAACAGTGGGAATAAACTGGATCAGCATAGTGTCTTTCTTAATGTCAGTCTACCCTTTGTTATATTTCCATTTTGAATGTGATTTGTTTGGAATGGTATTTGTTTTGGATAGTTTTTTAATCTAATTTACAACATTTCATATAAATAAATTGTTAAATACACTTGAAATAGTGTCTGGTGTTTTACGTTCATATTTTTATACTAAACATAAACATAATGGTAATCTGGAAATGATTAAGTCTAGCATAACTACACTGAATAACTTACATGATATACGTGCACATATACAAATCATAAAAGTTACATTTGGCTGAATTATAAAAGCAAGAAGTAGTAAGTAATGAAGAGCTGTTTGGGAGCCGAAGGAGTCGGCCCTTCTTGCTGAACTGAGCCAAATGATGTGACTCAATCGAAAGAGCCAGAATTCCCAACAGGTGTTCCTAATAAAGTGCTTGGTGTGTGTTTGTGTGTAAGTGTGTGTGTTTGCATACTTAAGTTAATATGCATGGGTGCATTTTTTTTCCTGTTTCTGGCAGCAAGTTTTTTGAGATATACACACAGTAGGCTACAAGCTCTATAGCATCTATATGTCTTGTCCTTTTTAATCCACTTTGCTCGTGGTGTCATAAACCTCTTATCTCTTATTTTGTGTGTATATAAACAAGAACAGATTTTAATTCATTAAGTGCTGCTGGCACTGAGGCATGTCTAGCAGCAGCCTCTCTCTCACTGATTAAATTAATGTTTCAGTATACTATGGAATGAATGGAAAACCTTACGCAAATCTTTTAATCAAATGCACTGTAATCAACCCCAACTGCTTATTAAAATACAGTCCTTCCAGAAAAACGTGATTATGCGATCGCATAATTCAACGCATAATCAGCCAAAGTCGGCATATTTATGCGGGGGCCGCATTTTTTTATAGACGCCGCACTTTCACCGCATAAATAAAAATGTTGCGTTTACTTCACACAAGAGCAGCCATTTTCCCCTGTTGCCATGGGAACGTTGTGAAGTGACGTAATTACGCGACGTGAACGTCATCGAAAAGCCCCAAATCCCGCAACAAAAATAATCGCAAATGACCGTGCAAAGCAGTTTCCCGGTGTATTACATGACAGTGGGGGCAAATTATTTTTGCACTCTGTGTTGCACCACAGGTTTTCATTTTCACAGTGGACTGTTGTAGTTTCATCCAGGAGTTGATGCAACTTTACAGTTGTAAGATTGCACTTTTTTGTTACCAGTGGGTTAAATCATACTAGTTTCAAAGACCTTACAGTTGTAAGTATATTAGTAGTATGTACATTTACGTTACAGTACTTATTTTAACAGAAGATGTCTGTTTTGTATAGCTACCTCTGTAAAACAGGAAGCACACATTTTATTTTTTAATATTTTATTTATTCATTTTTACAGAAGTTGTAGCATATTCCTTTTGTAAAGCTACAGAACTTGTTTGACTCATCAATGTTTTGTAAGTTTGAGTCATGTGTTTATTAAGGTCTGAAATAAAACAAGATGAGAACTTAAATATTCCCAGCACTTTCTGTGATGTAGTATGCTTGCTTATCATAGGAAGCAATTAGAAATGACTCTTTACATTAAGGTAGTAGCCTAGTGAGAACAGGGGAATCATTTTTTTTCTCTTTTTCATCAAACCGCAGTTTTTGCAATTTCCCAACATTTTTGCAATTTCATCGCATAAAATTGCATAAATATCCCGCATATTCCATCGCATTTTTTAAGAAAACGTGCCGCATAATCAAGGATTTTTGCCCGCAACAATCACAAAAAAACTCTGCATTTTGCTGGAAGGACTGAAAATAGTATGCTGTGTGTTGTATTACAGTCTATGAGTATAAATGGGGCTTGCATATTAAAAAATAAATAAATAAATAATCTAATTGTGATTATTTTGACTGATATTGCAATTGTGATATGATTTACGATATTAGAGGGAATGATAATATTTACATCATTATTCATATTCTCAATCAAAAACTTTTTAAATGATTATGGTGTTTTCTTAAGGCCTGGACGTCTCTGCAGCAGCACAATACTTCATTTAAAATATTATTTTGACACACATGAACAAATATTGCAGTAGGCCATATTGCGATATCGATACAATTTCGATTACTTGTTCAGCCTTCGGTATAACCACGTGGGTATAACAGAATCCACACTATTGGCTCCGCCCATTCAGCGTAACGTAGCAACGAGTACCTCTGTTCTCCTCTAATTGGTCGGTTTTTGGATTTCCGCCATATTCAAAAAATAGTCACGAGCCTGGGTTATTGTGGACAGATGTATTGTTATTTTTATTTAACCCTTTCATTAACACGTCATTAAAATACCCAGATTCTAAGACACTTCAGATGGGTGAAACCAGTGAAGTCGAAGCTCCCGTTTCGACCTCAGATAAACCAAAAAGACAACCGAGCACCAGAAACTTGAAGAGGAAGGATTCAGCAGATGAAGAAGAGTCTTCCTCCCTTGAGAATAACAGCAGTAGTAGTTTACGACGGTGAGTCCCTCTTCTCTGTTCCGACCATGAACACAACATAGCAAACACTTACACAAGCCAAACCAGTCTAAGTTAGGCTATTTATCTGGTGTTACGACGAAGTCTGTTCCCCCCTCAAATAATGCCCCCCTCCTGTTAAAACGGTGTTTCTCATAACACCACAGCCTCGGTTAGGTTACAGTTAGCTGGTTGGGGTTAAGGTTAAGCACCTCAGAAGACGACTGGTTGTGGTTATGGAGAAGGGGGGACACATATTCACGGGGGAACAGACTTCGACATAACACCGGGACGCTATGTGACGTTATTGCCCAGCTGTGCTAAGCTAAACAAGAAGCTACACAGCGGTGTAATGTCTGTAAACGAAGGGTTTAACACGTATAAACAGCAATAGAGTTAATGATAATAATAATGATAATGCCAAACAAACCACTAAATATTTAAATCCCATGCAATGTATTTTAACATCGTTAATGTCCTGAAAATATCTTCAATTGCGTCAAAACGCCACAAGATGGCGGCAAAGCTCCATAGTTTGCACACATCTGCCATAAACGAGCATGTCTGCCACATAAAGCTGCACTCTCTTTTTTTATTATGTTGGGTTTCCTCTTGCTTTATCTCTATATTTCTATCAGTCATTTTAAATTTAATGTGAGTATTGCTAGTTGGTGCACAGAGGCCTGTTTCAGACTCAATACATCACTCACTCACTCACAGAGATAAAAAGTACAACAAGAGTGTATTTACTTTACCTTACTATTTAAATATCAGGATGTGTATAACTCAGATTTTTTATGTGTATGAGGGTATATTCTGTATGTAAATCTCAGGAACATTCACATTCACAAAGATCCAGTTTACTGTATATAGTATTTTTTATTTATTTGATCCTATTTTGATTTATTTATTGTTGATTCTATTTTTAGTAAATTTTCACCCATACGCTGCTACTTTTTCCCACTGTACTGCTGTGTCAATTTGAATTCCTCTAAATGGGGATCATTAAAAATACATCTTATCTTATCTTCTCTTATCTCCTTCAAGATAAGTCCTTTCTCCAGATTTATGGGGATTCCACATTTTCCTCTGCAAAAACTATATTTCTTGCTATATGTTGTGACAGTAGCTGTAGGGTTATGATCTTGTATGGTTCAGATACACTCATATGTGTTTATCCTGTCCTTATTAGCTAATAACAACATGCCTTAGCATAAATTGGTGGTTGATAAAGGCTTCATTTGAATGAGAAAGTGTGTACAAACTGTTGACTGGTACTGTTTGTTATCAGTGTATATATATATATATATATTATATAATCATATTAGCTTGAGCTGTGTTTGACAAATGTAGTGAGAAACATAAACTGTTAGTAAGTAAATATCCTAAAAAAAAAGATTGATCACAACGAAGCCAGCTGTAAACTAAGCCAAATATCACCTGTGAGATTAATATTTGACTAGTGCCACAACTAATCATTCATTTTATTACTGATTAATCTGCTGATCATTGTTTAGTCATCAGAATGTCAGATAACGGAGAGAAATCGGATCGCTGTTTCTCACAGTCCTCAAATATCTTGTTTTCCCCTCCGTCCATCCACAACCCAAAGATAGTCAGTTTACTGTCACGGATGACTCATGAAACCAGAAAAATGTTCACATATGAGAAGCTGGAATGACAGAATTTCCTTAGAAAATGACTCAAAACAATTATATAATTGTCAGATCTCATTAGATTAGCAGGAAATCCTCACATTTGAGAAGCTGAAATCAGACAATGTTAGTCCAACTGATACAATATTGGTTTTTGAAAGGTTATTTCCAAAAGAAAGTTGTCATAATAGTAAATCTAGTGTCCTGACTGTTTCCTCTATGTATAACTTGAATGAGCAGTCAGTGGAATGCTTTACATACACTGTTATTCTGCATCCAGGCAACACAAACGCCTGTCATCGTCTCTCCGGGTCATCTCTTTAATTCATTGACCATAAATGTGACCGGTACCTAATTAGTGTCCCGCAGTTCATTTATATCACCACAATATGATTTCAGTTCTCAGACTGGCGGCTAACATTATAGCAATCAGTATGTTTTGGGATGTTATACCCCTCGGGAGCGTTTATGTTGGACTCTTTTTGAAAGGCTTTCCATGCTGTGTGCCAAAGTGCCCCTCAGCCCTGCCCGGTGCCGCGGCCCGGCTCTGCAGACAAACATGGAAAAACATCACCCAAAAATCTGACCCCCGTAACGAGGTTTACGGAAAAAAAAACATCAAAGTTGTGTGAGAGAAAAATAAGGCTCCATTTCCCGAATGAGACTGGCATTAAATAGCAGCCTGGCAGTGGATTACTTTTTTTTTTTTTTTTTTTTTTTTACTTTTCAGCATTCTGTTTGCCAAGCTCATGCACAAATGTTGGTAGAGTTGGTAGAAAGACGACGAACTCAGCCTTGTAAGGTCGTCGTCCGTGTAGCGGTTAAAGTTAGCATCACGTTGATCAGGCGGGTGCCGGCGTTGTTAAATGTTATAAGGGGGGGGGGGGGGGGGGGGGGCGGTCTGCATCTTGTTAACACGCAAAGCCTTTTTCAATCAAATCCCCTTCATATAACACTTCATATAACAATAGCATGCACGTGCAGCCTGTTAGTGCTAACCTCGAAGACCTCAATAACTGCTGCTTTACCTGCCAGCATCATTATAATGTGGTGAGTGAGTGCTGTGCGGTGTTTGCGTCCAGAAAAAACATAGGAGGCGTGCACAAGCGTGGTCGGCGCGGGAACCAGTTGAGTTTCAGCATTACCCAGCTTTAACAAACAAAGGCAGGGCAAACCCGGGATGCTGATCCACTGACTCATGAGCCATGCTTCCCTCCACACATAGCAGCAGGTAGTAGAAAGGACCTTTGTCCCCTGATGGGTGGCAGTGACAACATGTGTGGTGATACAAGTCACGTATCCGTGAAAAAAGCTACACACAAAGAGACTACTGGCTTTTAAAACGGCTCATCGTACAATAAACATGACATTGGGTGTAGCCAATGAGTAATCACCTATAGAATACTTTACCAAGACATGCTTCATAGTGATATCTAATAATAACTTTATTTGTACGGCAGCTTTCATACAAGAAAAGCAGCTCAAATGATTTACAACCCAAAAAATACATATACCAAGTGCTTCACATTAAAAGGGCCTAAAACAGGGATGTCAACCACAAACAGCCTAAATTGATCTCAAGTGGGCCAGACCAGTAATACCATTGCATAATAACATACAAATAATATATATTATAACTTAACTATAACAAACCATCTATGTAGAAAACAGATGAACAGCCTGAGATGCCTTAAGAAAAATGAAGTGCAATTTCAACATTACATCTCAGTCTTTTACAGATTATTTTGCCCAGAAGCTGCTGATTGACAAACATTTTTCACAATGTTCAATATATGAATGGTTTAAGAACACAATATGTATTTGTTGTTTTTTTCAGAGAATTGTATTCTGGTCTGGGTGGTAAAAAAAACCCCTCTGAATCAGCATTTTACATGAAGTAGGCAAAGTTATTGAGTGGGCTAGATTGGACCCTTTGATGGGTCGGTTCTGTATGTTTGACACCCCTGGCCTAAAATTAGCATGGAGCAATGTTAAAAAGAAGCAAAGGAAAAGAAACATTCATGTTATATAAGATGGAAAATAAAAATAGTAGTAATTTAAGAATAGTAAAAATAGCACATAGTAAAAGTAGCTAAAAAATAAAATAAATACAACATATAAAATCAAGTAAAATACAACATTTTAAAGTAGTTCAGTAGTGCATCAGTGTGAAGATGACGTAAGTCTTTAGCCTTCTTTTAGAAAGTGTTTTTCCGTTCAGTACATTGCACACAAAACCGGTAATAAAACCAACCAGATGTACTTGGCCATCACTGAGAGCTCCAATTGACGAATTTACATTTCACATATTAACTTGTTGCTCATCTGTCGTACAAAGTGTAAACAGGGATTTGGTTTCTCTCTCAAAGACACTTTAAAAAAAAGAATCCATAACTGTTGACGTACACTCTTTGACTGCCTTTAAAGGACTGAACCTGCAGCCTCATGAGATGATCTCATCAACAGTTGAACCACTGTTGGACCTTATTAGTCTTTTATCTTTCACGCAAAATAACATAAACCTGAACGGCATCATTCAAAATCAGCCAAACAGACATAAAGTAGGGGAGAAAAGGCTGAATACAAACAGCTGCAGGGTTTAACTAAGAGGAAAAGAACTTCTTTGTTGTGTGATGTTGATTGAAAATGTAATATTAGTGCTCAGGATAAAAGTAAATCATTATCTATCATCTATTATTTGTTCTTACATGAAACAGTATTTTGTGTCACATGGCTGCGTCAGTTATTTCACCAAGTAGCTAACAAGCTGAAGTCATTGGTTAAATAATTACCAATAAAAGTCAATTGACAGAAATTAGCTTCTAAAATTTGAGGATTTGCTGTTTTTCGGTTGTTTCTGTTTTTTGTTTCTTTTTGTCTCTTGTTTAACTACACAAGAAACGTGAAGAATGAAGATTTAAAGACATTTTTGTCACATTTCATAAATTACACAATTCCTCCGAAAATTAAGAACGTTTTCCGTTAACTGTTAGCTGCAGCCCTATTGATTTCAATGTGACATGTGTTAAAGGTGCAGTGTGTAGAATTGAGTGACATCCAGCAGACTTGGCAGACGAGGAAAATCATATTTAGAATGAGTGAATAATCACATCAGAATAAGAAGAATATTTTTCGTAGCCACCATTTGTTTCTACTACACGTTTGGAGGGGGACAGGATGTTCAATTCGTTGCAATCTAAATCCTCACCACTAGATGCCACTAAATGCTACACACAGCACCTTTAACAAATATTGTGTTTCAGTTAAACTGCACACCAACACAAAACAGTGTAAACTTAAAGTCTGTGTTCAGACTGATGCTATCACTTCATTAAGTCAAGTCAATTGTGTTTATATCGGACAAAATTATAAATTTTCCTCAAGATGCAAAATAATTTGACAGATAGGGCTCAGCTACCTACCAGGTCAAGGCGAAGTTTGGCGTGGGACCTCTTCAAACTAAAAATGACGGAGTTCATTGTAAATCCTGTACCTTGGCCAGGCTACCCAGGATAGCGCGACAATGCCTCTGCATCCCGGCTACTTCGGTCCCGTCAGAGCGTGTCAGCTGCTGGACTGACTGTCACCAGACTGCCCTCACTGATCCCTGAGCATGCTAAAATGCTAACATGCTAATCAACAAGAATCAGTAGGCTGGAGTTAGTTTACTTTGTTAGCAGTGGACAGTCACCACTGTAGCCTTTAGGTGAGTCACTCTTGTTGCTTTATGAGGCTCTAGTTAAATAAGCAGAATTGTGAAGTAACACTATCTCTGTCACAGACTCTCCCTCTTTCTCTCTCGGCTCGGCTGGGTGCATTTTGGAGTCCTTTAACGTTATATTTTCGCAAAAACTCTCAGTCCGATATAATATTCTATTTTTTGATTAAGTTGTTATTAGATTTGATTGTTTTTTTGGAAGTGTTTCTAAAATAGGCTCAATCATGTTTAAGAGCGCTGTATTGATTGATATGTGAAGAGGTTTGGCTCGGAGCTTCGGACTCAGCTGCTTTTACAAGCGTCCCGTATCATGGCATTTTTAAGATAAAAAATAATGATTAATCGATAATTGATCATTAATTTTCCCGATGATCGATCAAGAAAATGTATTCAAATGCCCATCCCTAATATGCACCACTGCAATATTGATCACACTGGATAACAGTATAGGGGGATGCTGCCATCAGCCTTATCTATTTCCATTACAGTTAATTTTGTAGATGGGTCATATTGAGAAAAGGCTTTGCTTGTAAAATGTTATAGTAGCTCTGTGTGATACGATATATTGTGTGACGATGACAAATGTCTCGGAGGAAGAGCAGAGAAGAAGACAAAAGGAGTGAGATGGTGACTATAAATGACAGCAAATCGCAGTACAGACTGTCTTTATTTATGTGATTTGCCAAATTTATGAGCACTTACTTACTGAAAGTGCAATAAAAACTTCTGGAAGTTTTACCCAGAAAGAGTAATTTAATCCAATCTATGCAAAAATGGAATGATATTTTAATTCATTGTGTACATGGATGCAGCTACAACAACAAAAGTAGAGATTCGATTGACTAATACATTTGACAGAATCTTGACTTATGATTCAAATCGTCAACATTCTGAATGATAGCCTTTATTATACACAGTTTCATTCTTTTATATCTGTTCATGAGGCAGCTGATGTAGTGTTATGTGTCTTCTACTAGGTCAAACTGGTGACCTTTTGGTGACGAGTTGTGCCTTTCTAGTGATCCGTCCACTCCCAATCCGCTTTACAATACATGCCAACATTCAGCCATTCACACACACACACACATTCATACACTGATGGCAGGACCATGCATGATGCCAACCTGCTCATGAGGATCCAATCTAACACGCATACTCACACACACCGCCGGCACAGCAGCAGATGAGCTTACTTCCTCACACCTCTTTTATTACCAATCCTCTCCTCTGCTCCGGCACCACTTAGCTACAGCAGAACGGTTGTTTAGATTAAGCAGCAGTGAGATATTAAATCAGTGAGGGGAAGACCGGTTTTGTTTAATTACTGCATGCTCTCATCTCCTGTGAAATGTTTTTCTTCCACCAGCATGATAAATCGACTAGTACCTTGGAAGGCCCGCCCCGGTGATGTAACGATCATCAGACAGTGCTTGCGGCCCAGCCTAATTCCTGGGACAGTGCTTATCATTTTTCAGCAACATGCCTTCGAGTTCCAGAGCTGTCATGTTAACTTGAAACTTCTCATTTCACTGAAGCCTCTGACTTCCCACTATTAGCAATTACCGTAGTCCACCTTAGTTCTTGTAGCTACTCTCTTTATACAAAGTGACTTAAAGGAAATTATGTAATATATCAGCTTCCACAGTAATTACCCAATCAGTACATGAATGCCAAATTAAATTATCGTTTCCAAGTAGGATGGGGACAGGAGCAGTTCACCAAATCCAGACCCTAAATGGGCAAACTCACTTACTTAAATGTTGATATAGAGATAGTGCTCAGTACTATTATTGGTTTACTACATTGCTTTCTAGTGGAGCAATACTTCTTATCCCACAGTTACTAAGAAAATTGAGCCACCTCTGCCTCCATAATTCAATACCCACAAAGTACTGCACATCCCTGGTAACACTCATGGTAAGCGTACAGGAGCTGACATTAGTCTGTATACAGTATAATATGTTACTGATGGTGGCATAACACAGAAATCACAGTTCTAGTGGTGTAGTGGGCAAAATAGCCACAGAGCTTCAGAACAGTTTTAGGTTTTACAATAATGAATGTGAAGTTTTGTATACTACACACTACTATGAAGAGGGACTTTCTTGATAATTCAGTAATTGTTAGGATTGAATTAATTATTCTGTGTCATACTCAATGAAATGACCTACGACTACGACACACAATAATACTGCAAATTGTAAAATGTCTAAATCATGGAAATCAACATAATTTTACTACAACATGCACAACAAGGTCATGTGACTAGCTTTTTTTTTTGTTTTGTTTTTTTGCCATTTTTCGAATGAATTCAAGACAAGAATCTACAGGAGGGTCTGACTAAAAGTGACTCTACATACTAGTCCGTGCTCTCAGTTTGTGTTTGTTGATAGGCATCACCTCTGGTTACAAGAATTACAAGCACAGGCGGATATATTATGAAACTTGACAGTAAATGGACCGTTTTTCTTTCATTTTTCTTGGTAGCCTACTGGTTAAGACACATACCACCACAAAAAAAAACGCAGCATCTATGGTTTGATTCCAGCCACAGACCTTTGTTGCATGTCATGTCCGTCTCTTTAGCCCTCATCACTGCCTCTATGTATTTCATTCTGTCACAAAAATTGTGTTTTTAAAAAAATTAACTTTATTTTACCAAAATTGTCAAATTGTGAAATTCTGGGCCAACCCCAATACCAATTTTTAAAGAATTTGGCTGATAACCAATTTATATCGATACCAATCTTCTTTTTTTTCAGCCCATCATTTCGCTATCTTTGAATGAGTGAAAATTCAGATGCAAATTCTCTGCTTCAAAATCCCTTTAGCCTGCTATACAATTACCTACTTAACTAATTAACTACTGCTACTGTTGCTACTACTATTTTCTGTTGATTGATTTTGATTTACATATTAAATGACTAAACATAGCACAGGTAGATACTTGCTCAAGGATACTGACCGTGGAAACTGATACCTGGACAATGAATACAACAGAACCTTAAGTTCATCATAATGTACATTCCCTGATGTGTTATTTGATCTTATCTATGGAGATCCGGCTGCTGTAAGAAAAAGACCTAGACTTTCATTTTTTGTTTCCTGACTGACACAACCTTCTTAGTAATACTTCTCCTTGTTTGTTAGTTGTCATAGAAACGTCATTACTGATCAGCAACTCACTCCGGTTCCCAGTACATATTAGAAATACAAAAACACACACACACACACCCTGAGGGATGTCTTTACAGCACAGATTTTTGTCATAACTTTAACCACCACACAAATGAAGCTAACCAACTCTCCCACATCTTTCCCATAATAGCTCCGTCTGCTGGTTGTATTTTTAGTCATTGAATTGACGTTTGTATCTAGGGATAGGCTACTTCTCTTATCTGTCTAAGGGTGAGCAACAGCAGAGGGAGAATCAACTCATCATCAACATTGCAGGAAGCATCAAACTCATATGTAGCCACATCACAATGCATACGTCACCCTAAGAGAGAGAAATGTGGAAACTCCAAACAAAACGATTCATCATCTAGACCAGTGATGCATCAATGTCAAAGAAAAGCCTAAAGAACAAGTGGCAGGTTAATTCAGCACTTAAGACAGTTAGGTCTGACCAACACCTGCAGCGACCTTTGACCCTTAACTTGCCCCCAGGACACCCAGGAAGACTTTTGTTTTCCTTCTCTCTTAAGCAACTGTTAGTCCACAACACATGCAGCATTCATAAGCTGTTTATCCAAAACACCTTACAGTACCACCAGCGCACGTTCGTCCAGCTTGGGTGGTCCAAATAGGAAGTCTGCAATTAAACTATGAGTCAATTAGTGTCTCATTCCACTGAGCACCACAGGACCTGTCCGCTCTCATTTTATCCGCCCCTAACATTTTCATTTAATTGTCTCATCAAACACGTCTTAGTTTTACAGGCTTCTAGAACAGCTACTGTAATGTTTCTGGTTTGTGGTCATTTATGAGTGTTTTTTTATTGTGTGTGGGTTTTTTTTTTTTACCCCACACTTCCCAGAGTTCACTTGTTAACCGCTGCGGTGGCCTCTGGTTAGCTTTTTTTCTGGCTTCAGACACGGTAGATATTCATAATTAGTTATCCGATTGGGTTCTGTATCTGCTGCACAAACTGCTCATTATCACTGACCCGTAACATTCCTCTATTCCAGTGCAGAACCTGCTCTACAAAAAAAAAAAAAAAAAAAAAAACTACAGTAGAACGTCCTGATGTAAAGTGCTTGTACTAGTTGTTACTGTATCAGTGAATAAATGAACCACTTATGTATATCTGGTATATTGTAGCTCAGTTGTGTTTTTGTTGGGGCAATTAATTGGCAACTATTTTGATAATCGATTAATCATGTCAGTATTTTTGAAGCAAACATTCCCTAGATGTAGTTTTTTGTAGTAATGGATATTTGAAATTAAAACTAGTTCAATCAGAGCTTGGTGATATGTCTAAAGTCATTATCTCAATATGGTTCCTCCTACTCTAATATGGTCATTTAAAAATGAATATAGTCAGTCAGTCTGTTTATTTATAATGATATTCATCACCGACCTTTAATTTTTTTCTTGGGGATACCTTGTGGGGTGACCCTCATTTTCAATTCAACAAATCAAACAGCAGAAATACAGAAATCAATTTAATTTACATTAAAACATTAAAACGTAAAAGGTGAAAAGCATAAAAACAAGTCGAATAGCAAAAATACAAAGAACATTTTTTAAAGTGCTTTGAAGCTTGTTCCATGAGTCTGAATAACAAAATCTAAAAGCAGTCCTTCCAAGATCTGAATGGACTCAGGGGCATGTTATGTAACCCCTAACTCAATGTCCGCCCTGAACCCCATTAGCGCTGTACACGTTGTTGATATTCAAATGTTATATTCCAGTAAATGAAATGAATCTACAAGCTACTCATAAGTCATTGTTAGGAGGCGTCAGACCAGATAAGGGTGTCGGAGTACTGCAGCTGCTTGCAGGGCTGACTGTAGAGGGCCAGTTGCTGTGTCACTGGATTAATGGCACCTGGAGCAACAGTAGCAGAACAGCAGAATGACAGGAATGACTCGGCCTTACGAGCAGCACTTGCCGGACACACAAGCAGAGCAAGTGTTTTTGAGCAGCTCAGCATTCTCCGGATACCGACGTCTTTTTAGTTCCCAGCATCAGAGCCCCCCCCCCCCCCCCCCCCCAAAACATTAATCTTCACACCATTGACGATAACACGTAAGCACAGTTAAGGTTATAGAGCTGTGCGATGTTTGCGGTTCTGATTCACCAGGGCTGTCATGTCTGCTTGAGATGAAGCATAGTTGCGTGTTTAGAGCCTTTAAACATGCTTCACAATGTCTTAACATTTCATCTGTGGCTAGAGTATGAGTTTCAATGTGGTCTTTGCATTTATTGGAAATGTAGTTTTCCTTTAAAAACTGGCATAATAAAAAAAATTCTGCATACCACAGGCTGTTTAGACTATTTTTTTTAAAAAGGTCAAGGCTTTTTTCTTCTTTTCCAACAAAAAAAAACTACACCCATAAATGTCATGTAACCGTATAACAGTCCCCTCTGGTCTGCAGTCTGTGTGGAGGCAGAACACCGCTTTTGTAATCCAAGTTTCATAAGTCGCACAGTTGCTTAACCTTGTACGGCCTGGTGGAGCACACTTTCTCATACAAAGTATTTAATCAGTATGAAATAGCACTTCAATAGCAAAATCCCATTTTTACTGTTAGTAAAAAACAGATATTAAGCCCTGCTTTGATGTTCTCGCTGTGTAACCATCCATTCACTGTGATGCGTGATGTGTTGTGTAATTGTCCTCATTGTGGCCTTATACAACCTTGTAATAGTTGAATAATCACACAGGTTGAAAAGAAGTTGTTTGACATGAGAAGGATTTACAGTATGCATGGTTGATTAGGGGGAGTGTTTAGTCTGGACAATCCCACCTTGGAGCCCCCAAAAAGGCAATGCTGTCCCCTTCCGAAAATCCCAACAAAAAGAGACATTTGGTTCTTGTCCAAATCTTTGGGAGGGTGGGGTGAAGAACTCCTCCTTCAAATGTCACAGAGGTCTTGGATCTAAAGGCGGCTTCTTGGTTGATGAGGATCCTTTGAGGAAGTGGACCGGGAGGCCTCTCTGACTAGGAGGATCCCTAATCTGTCAGTCCTGGCCTGGTTTGGAGGACAGCACTCCGGCTCCAACATGCTGAGGCTGTGGTAGGTAACATGGGAGAGGAGGTGAATGTTTTCTCAGGACACCGCTGCTCTCTGAGTCACAGTTCCCCTTCTTATCACCACATGAATGCTTTGAGCTCACCAACTCATCAGCTTTACTCATTCTGTGGCCAGGACTTTAGGTCAGGGTGGACTCCAAACGCGGTTTAAAAAAATTGATCTGGTTCTTTTTGAATCTTCTCATGGTCTGTTCTGAGTCATGATTGTTCACTGGAAGCCCTTTTTTGAAAGGATCATGTAAGGTCATACCCAATCAGGCCATATGGTGGTGCTTTTTGTTGGTGAGGATGCATTGTAGATCTGTATTGAGTCTAACTGTCCCCTCTGGTTTGTTATATTGTTATATCGAACAGGTCACTGAGAAGAGGAAGCTCCTTCACCTTCCTCACCCCTGGACCACAATGGGACTTCAGTCTGGTGAGTACAGGCCTCATAGTTTCCAGATTGTAGATCATGTTCGGCCACTTGCAAGACAGAAACAAATCAAATCTTTTTGTTAATGTGATTCTCGGCTTTACCAGAAACATCTTTAAACTGGTGCATACCAGAAACACAAAGTGTCAAACTGCAGAAGAATTACACGCCCACTCATTTACTGTATACAGTATATCCACTCTATCCATTTGACATGTTTAACCCCTGCTCATTTCTCTAAGCTGGCTTTTGGCTGACTCCTGTCCTTTCGTGCAAACTGGGAGTATACTGGAGTCCCGCTTCCCGTCATAACGATGTGTTTTGACTTTAAATCTTACCAACGATTATTTTCAACAAAGTCTCGGAAACGGTAGCACTGTTCATTGTCACTGCGATGAAAGGCAGTGCCTTGTTGGCCCTTAGCCACTGTAACCAAGATAAAGCATCCAAGACTATAGGGCAAATGTCTTAATGGCTTATTTAACTGAGCAAGTTAAGACTGACAGTACATTAAAAAAAATCAAAAATCAAATAAATGACTCAATAGTCAAATAAGCATCATTACTTTTATTGAAAAGTGTTAGCAAATTGTTAATAGAGCATCTTTTAGCCTATTTAGCACACTTTTTCTCTACTCTGTTAATATTTCATTGGGTTGACAATTCATAGCTTTAAGAACTTATAAGGCAAATGATCTAATGTTTCAGGTATGAGGTCACAGCAGCAGAACACAATGATTATGTATAAAAATCACTTACTTCACAAAACAGACAACATGCAAGGAAGGCAAGGAGCAAACTGTAGTTGTGCAACACAAACAAAAATGCATCCACTGCAAGACTTTAACTTTTTATAATAAGAGGTTCTATGTGAACACACACTTTTTTTTGCCATAGCAGCCTTGGGGTTTTTTCACAAGAGATTTGTGTGAGTGTGAGTGTGAGTGTGAGTGTGAGTGTGAGTGTGAGTGTGAGTGTGAGTGTAGGGCTCTGTTTGAAAAGGGTGATGTCACATGTATCACCAATACATGCAACAGTCAGAGTTTAGCGACATCTCCACATAAGTTGTTAACTTACATTGCCAGAACCGTCAGTCAAACCTAATCAAACCACACCCACACAGTCCTGCTGAAGCCGATGTTTATGTTTGAGTGTTAAACCTAAGCATTATAATACCTAAGATTTTTTTCCCCCATACTTCAACTTTGATAGTTGTAGTGATGAATATTTAAAGGGGCTTTTGTGTGTCAGTGAACATACTACACAAAACAAGATTATTACAGTGGTTTAGGCATGCATATGTTTGCAAGAAAAATAGTTTCTGTAATAATGTGGCTGACATATTATCTTTTAATTACAGTGGGAATTAGTTTGTGGGCTTACCAAAAATGCACGATTATGTTTATGTGTATGAAGAACAAAAGAAGAAAGAAAAGGAGAGAAAATGCAAAGTATGTAGAGAAAAAAAAGGAAAAACAACATGACCAACATGAAATCTTTGACACTATAGTCAATTTATTAGTCATTGTTTTTCTTATTGATTAATATGTTGATTGTTTTCTTGATTAATTGCTGATCTATTTTTCTTATGTTCTATAGAAAATAGTGTAAAACAACCATCACAATTTCTTCAAGTGACATCCTCAAATTGCTTATTTCTTCTGACTAACATCCTAAAATTGTTCATGTTCAATTATCTTTGACATATGACAAAGGAAAGTAGCACATTTTCACAATGAAGAAGCTGAAATCAATGGATGTTTGGTGTTTCTGCCATGAAAAACGACTTAAATAATTCATTGATTGTCAAAATAGCTGGCAATTCACTTTCTGACAATAGATGAACTGATTAACCAACTAACAGTTTCAGCTCTAGGTATCAGTCATGGGAAATTGAGTCTTGGTATGTCTATGTGCTTTGTGCATTCAAGTAGAATTAAAGAGTTGCATTGATCAGTCTGATGGTCGTTGGCACACTAGAACCATGTGGGATTTACAGACTCTTGACACAAGGCTGACTGTACTGACTGTAAGTTATTATGATCTATAATTGTATTTTATCTAGGGCAACTCTTGTTTGAAAGTTATTTTCTCGTGGTGTGCGCAAAACTTGGCCGTGGCTCTTTCACTAAGGGCTTCTTAAGATCTGGATCTGGCCTTCATAGCAGTCAACAGCCTTGACCCTCATACTTGCTTTTAGTAGAGTCAAATCTACAAAATTTACTTCACATTCCAGGCCGGCTTTCTCGTTGGCAGCTTCCAGAACTTGTGTCTCAACATCGGTCTGTATCTTCATCTCATGCCTCACTCAGGGACTGTGATGACTGTTGTTAAGCAGCTCCCTCAAGGCTGAACCTAGGCCTGTTCATGTAGCCAGAAACTAAATGCTGGATAAAGGAAATCCAGCCCCCCACCCCCCCCCTTCTAGTCGAGAAACATAATGGCCTACAAACCGCTGCTGTTCCTTTATTGACTGGCCTGCTTGCGATTTACAGTCAGTCTGAAATGAGACGAGCTGATTAGAAGCAGAAAAGAGAGAACAGATTGGACGGCCAACGGCGTGGCGAGAGTGTGGAACGTGTGGGCATTCCAGGGTTTACAGCCACCCGAAACCCAATCCGTCGTTCATCTGAAGGCATCTGAAGAGGAGGAATAAAAGAACTGCTACAGAGAGAGAAAGTCCAACCGCTCTTTATCTCGTGCCAGCCTTTTGCCTTTGATTCAGAAACATGGTACGTTTAGCTCATCCGCCAAAAACACATGGACCTCGTTAGCTCTCCTTTTCAATTCACTCTCCCCCGTTTTATCCGTCATTTATAAATCTCCCAAAAGGCAAGCGATAAAAGAATCCTGGAAGTGTCTCTGTCTCATTGGGCTTCTTATCTCAACCTTGCCACTTTAAGCTTGAAGGTTTTGCCAAGTCTTTGAATAAAGTCTCGGGGCTTTGAAGTGGCTAGGGGGGATTTTTTCCCCCCCTGGCTGGGGCAGGGCCAGGTATAGGTGGGGGTATGCTGGCCCCCAGGCGAACCTTGGAGGCAGGCGAGGCGAGCATTCCCTGAACGCTTGGTGTATCCTCTCAGACTGCATCAGGAGGCACGAGGCCTCGGGGGGGGGGGAGCTTTCAGTCATGGCGAGAATGTGAATCGGGTTTCCAGCCCGATGCCAAGGTGGAACACATCAAACCAGGCTGGCGTTCGGTGGAATGCAAAGGTAATTAACAACGGCGAGAGTGAGATTCTTCAAGCAACAAGTTCGGGCAGCCAGAGATGTCAGCATTAAGAGTGGCCCGTCTGATAAGCAGCATTCCAGCTTTAATCAGATGATGTGATTTAATGTGGCTGTCAGCTGTTGAGTCGAGTCAGGTTTTTCGCACAAACATTGTATCATTGTTGTGGGGAGGCCTTGCCCATATCAGCCACAATTTATATTCAAGCCTTAAACCTTAAAGGCTTCTTTAACAGCTGACTGTCTGAAGATTCCTCAGCATTCCACAGAGAGCAGGATTTATATCACTGAACCCTCGATAACACCTAATGCATCCAAGGTGCTGCGCTCCAGTGGATGTAGATCCATTTCAATGAGAGAAGCCAGTACAGCTGCAGATACACAGCACTCTGATGTTACATTCCAGCTGTTGGATTCACGCCTTTTTAATAGTTGATAACACCTGTTAACTAAAATGAAATCTTTTTTTTTAGTGTGCTGTCTGTGTTGTTTTTACAAGCCTCTGACAGGGCATCATAAATGTATGCTGTAATGCTGCAGTCAGTAATCATATCTAATTAGTTGTCTTTATAATAATTAAGTAATTAAGTTGCAACACATTCAGTCCACAGAAATGGATGAGAGAAGTTTGGTCCAAGGATACCTATAGTCCTCCACTTTGCTTTGTCACTGTGGTGGTTTGGGCTTTCACTTAAAAAAGATCAAGTTGGAACAAATTAAAACTAAACAACTACTTTGAATTTATTCCAGTAAAACCTATGTAGCCTAATACTAATCAGGGTTGTAGAATTGCCAATGTTTGATGCTTTCTCTGAGCTTTTAGGGTAGTTAACCAACCTAACAAATTCAACATACTGCCTGACAACAACCTATCAACTGTGTTGTCATATTATTTCCATCATCATCCATTCAGCATGGCTTGCTAGTTTCCTCCATTTTGTACATTACAAACAACATATGCCTGATTTTCTGACAGGACAACAGGACGCGCAATGTAGGAAACCAATTATTCCAGACTGAATATACATTTTATTTCCATGTTAGAACAGTTGTTTGAGTTTTGAATGGAAAAGCCTAGCAGGAGCTCAGACTTGGACTGCAAATAATGCTTATTTCCATTATCGATTAATCTGTTCATAATTTTCTGTAAAATGTCAAAAACAGCAAAAACAAATGTCCGCACCAATCTGAAACATTCAAATAGCTTTTTTTGAAAAATGAAATATACAAATATATTTAAGTATATTTTAAATATCACCAAGAAAAAACAACTAATATTCACTGTTTAGAAGATGTAGTCATCATCTCATCAAAGACTTTTATTTGAATTAATATGTTTCCAGTTAATTTACTGCTATTCGACTAATTGATTGAACTCTCATTCAGACTGAAAATAGCTTTGCATTTAAGAACAACCACAGGGGGCAGCATTGTGTGTATGTTGCTACAGGATACTGAAGCGAGATACAATCTATCCATGCCAGTTTCGGTCACCAGGCCACTTGTTACAGCTTATCAGATGCTAAAATGCCGCACTGTGTTATATAATACTATGATGAAGGATTTTACAAATCTGAAAAGTTATCTTCCATCTGCATGATTGAGACGGAAACAAAAGGATTACCTCATTACGAAGTCATGTGCCAGGGACATTCATTCGATTGGCCGGGACGTTATGATGTCAGTTGACGGTTCAG
Organism: Scomber scombrus; assembly: GCF_963691925.1. Lineage (NCBI taxonomy): Eukaryota > Metazoa > Chordata > Actinopteri > Scombriformes > Scombridae > Scomber > Scomber scombrus. Next base: position 4,268,815 of record NC_084991.1, read on the forward strand.
CTTTTTACCTAAGCAGCCATGCGTTCAGGTGGAGCTCCATACGTCAGGACCTCTGCTTCAGTAGCTACTCTCTTAGTAGCATTGTTAGCATTCAGTGCTATTTACTTTGCATTTCTAATGGAAGCCTTTTATAGAGGTCTGTGTGTACTCCTCTGTCAGCACACCAGCTCATGGTTTTACTGTCATTTACATGTGACTGAGATGAAGCAGAACAATGGCGTGTGGTGGGGGTGTGTGGCTTGTGTGGCTATACGCCCACCCCCCCCCCCCTCACAAAACATCTTTCCCTTTCTCATTTTAACTCAACACAGTTTCTGGCAGAAAAAAAGCATCACTAAACTCTTTGAATGTTTAAATTTGCAGAAACGGATTAGTCTCTCTGTCTTTCTTTCTTCTCTTCTTGTAAATCATCAGTAAATATTTATCTTCCTTTTCACCAAACACTCTAACTATCTGGGGTGAGGTATTTCTTGGCTAGTTTGGCTCCTAGTTCCTGGTTTAGAAGAAGCAGTTTGCCAAGCCAAAGAATAGATTTTTTTTCTTCTTTGAACATTAAACCCATGATGTCATGGTAATATGAAACTGTCATATTGTTTGAGTTATGGTGGGCAGCACAGCAAACCTCCATCAGCAAGTCTCTGTCTGAGGACATTAAAGCAAACCCCCCATTGTCTGTATCATAAAGTGTTGAAACTTGTGTGTGATAGTAGCGGCTGTTCATCATTACTGTTCCTTTGTGCTTGCACATCATCGACCTTTTTATGTAACACACAAATCTGCCAGTCGCCTCCCAGATGAGTAACAAAAGCGACCCGGCCCAGGTCGCAACAGTTTCTATAGCCTCAGTCTGCGTGTAATGAGCAGAGAGCGGGGGCTGTGTTTGTTGAGTCAGAGTAGGATGAACCCAACCCGCCATCTCAACAAGTCGCTGCTTGGACTTGTGTTATTCCATCCCTGAGCTGCTGACGGAGAGGGATTTCCAAAGGTGGCAGGAAGAGGACGGTTCATTTTCTTCTCCCCCCCCCCCCCGTTTTTCCTCGCTGTCTGTTTTCACACAAAGATTACAGCTCGTGTCGTTTTTATCACATGTGTAAGACCCCGGCTTAAAGCAATATTTAACTTGGATAGGAGCGTTCACGCTTTAGCACGCACACTCGGGCCGGACAACAAGCTGCCGACTTCAGCTGACCTGTTGGTCCGTGCCCGTCGCTATTATTCAGACTTTTCTTAGTCTTCCTATTCAAAGTCCGTCGTTTAGATAACCTAGTCTGGCTGTTATTCTTCTCATATATATAACTCCTGCGCACACACTAATATTGTCCAATCAGCAAGGTCCGAAAAGTCGATGTTCTGCCAAAAGCTGGTACACTCAACAACAAAAACACTTACCTGGAGAAGGCCTCTGTATTATTGAACTTCACTGACTGGACACATTAAACTTTAAAGCTGTAAAAACCTTTTCTTTTTTTTTTAAAGTACCAAACGTGGGCGTGAATTAGTGGTCAAATTATCATAGGTGTTGAAACAATAATAAACTATAGGCCGTGATGTTTTCTTGCTTACTCAACAGCAGAACGTGAATCCTGCTGCACGTGTACCCATGCATGCTATATTGACCTACTCCTTAAAAACACTGATCCATACTATACATATTTTATACACTACAACATTTTAAGTTGTTTTTCTCCATATTGTGCCCACCCCCAATAATGGCAAATGTGGGTAGAATCACAAAAGATGGTAAAATTAGTGTTCAGCAATTGGGGGGAAAAACTCAATCAAAATACACCAAAGCTCTTATTTGATTATATTTTGATTATTTTTATTGATTTGTACAAGTCTTATTAGGAGTGGTGCATTAAAATGGGAGTATTTAAACTGTATTTTATGCGTATAAAGAAGAAAATGTTTTTAATCTTTTAATACAGGTTAACATACAAAGATTAGTAGCAGATTAAATGGTGTAATCTTGGTTTTCATCACAGTGTTATCACCTCAGTTTAAGGTGTTTTTAAAAACCTTAACAGTGGCAATAATCGATAATTCACTTGAGTTACAATCAAGCTTATTTCATCGACTGTTCACTTGTGTGTCCCTCTCCCAGCTTTCAGATCAGCAGTGAAACTCTTCTGCAGCACTCGGCTGTGAATGAATAGCAGCGAATTACACAATCTTTTATTATTTGCAGCCTCCTATTGAGATGCAACCGACTTTGAACAAACGGTGCCATTCATCGCTGTGTTAAGGCTAACGGTCACAACACCATCCGAAATGCGTGCAGGGGAACATATTTGAAGGTGCTCGGCTGAAATTGTCGACTAGATAACAGTTAAAGTTTTACGGATGTGGGAAAACAAACAGGTTAGCCGGCCAGAGAGGAAATGCCCCCACACCAACACCACCACCACCACCACCACCCCCGCTTCAACACAAACAAACATGCAGCTCAGTCATTTGTCAGCAGCCACCCCTGACCGTTACGTGTCCATTTTGGCCCTCCTCACCTCGCTGCTCAATAAGGTCTTGAGGTCCTTTGTGTCCAGCCAGAAGCAAGTCTGGCCTCCATGCTTAATGGACCGCAATGACAGAGGCCCTGAGGGTCCCAGAGGCCACCACCAGTGCTCCTGAGGGCTTTTACAACCTGCTGTCTCAACAGGCCAGACTACTGTTCTCACCTGCTAACTGACTCTCCCTGACAGTCCACATGCAGGTGTTAAAGTGTCCCTCTGTCTAATTAACCCTTTCCTGTTTCCCCCATAGGACCTCCAGCAGTGTCTATTGTAGCTTTACAATAGAAGCTGCAGGGCAATGAGAATAATTGGGGCTGAATTACAAGCGTGGAATGGAGTGGCTGTAAATTTCTCTACACGTTAGTCTTGTCATGGCGCCCCAGACAAGGATGCGTACTACAGCACAAAGCAAAGAGGCTTCATATGTATGCAGTCAGAAATCTCCAAAGAAATGCAGATTAGATCATGAGCCCACAAGAAGTTAGAAAGTATCTACTCAGAGCACTTCAGTCTAAGATAAATAAGTAAATAAGTGTGAATTCACTTGTATCTGTGGCAGAAATGACTCTTCTCACTTGGCTTCATAAGAATGTTTTGGTTATGTGCCAGTATGTTCCCAGGAAACCTGTTGAATGCTCCTGTTTATATCCTGCTTGTTCATCTCTCCACAGAAACGAAAGCGCAGAGAAAAGGATGACAGTGACGCGGTCAGCCTCTGCAGCTTCGACTTCAAGGTAAAACACATCATCAGACCACAGCATACTTTACGCTGTATGAAAAAACAGGACTTCCTGTTATTTCTCATTTCATTGGTTTAGAGTAAATGCATCACAATACACAAACATTTTATAAAAAAAATTCACAAACACACAGTTGTGTAACAGGTGAGGTGAAGTGAGAATCACTTCAACTTCTTTAAGAAGTAAAACTTTTTCTTCTTTTTAAAAACCCAGGTGGTCTGCTTAGAGAACCAGTGAACGGTGTCCACACATCTCCTCCTTTCTCTTACAGACCACACACACACACACACACACACACACACACACACAAACACAGGGTAACACACCCATTTTTATTTGACAAAAAAAAAAGGAAATCAGTCAAATTCTATTAGGATAAAAAGACAATGAAATAAAAGCATTGCAACAGAAATCGGAACCAATTCATGCTTTTTATAGCATAGCGTGTTAATAGGCCTAATGATAACAGAGCAATAAAACAGTTGCTTTGCTGAGTAGGATAAGACCAGATAGTGTGACCCCATTATAGGCCTATCTAATGTAAGCTTGACCAGTTGTAATAGCTAGTAGTGGATTTTGGTTTTATATGGGCATTGTTTTTACTGTTGTAAAGTAACGTTGCTATGGAAACACACAATATGCACAATATGCCATGAGACAGAACTCAGGCCAGAATCTGCAAAGTTATTACTTTTTAATTACACTTATTATTATTAATCAAAACATTTTTTACAATTTACCTATATTTAGTTTGTCAACTGATTATTAGTTTGTTACAATAAAATACAGACAGCAGCATTTGCAAGTTGATATCTCATCAATTTTGCTACTACTGATATCTACAACATGTATTTCTGTCTAATTTCAAATCATAAGAATATCAAGTCTAAAGTTAATCTTGATTTAAGGGATTTTCTCATACCTTTCAAGCTTTCTCCAACTACCCAGCTAACTTCATACCACATAACACATCGTTGAATTTACCATGTTGACGGTAATGTGCTGCGGCTTCAAGCCAGTGGGGTTAGGTTGTTTGTTTTTGTTAGTTTTTTTTTTGCAGGTTTCAGGACACATTCTGCATCCCATTGTGTAAACAAACAGGTTTAACACTTCTGTACTATAAACCAAACAAAACAGGAAGATAACAAACCAGTTTGACACTTTGAAACAGCTCTCAGATAGACATTATTATTATTATTATAGTCGACGTATGTTGAATAATCAGGCTGGTTCCAAATCAGCTCTGCACAATTTCACTATGATAGAAAAAAAAAAATTGTATCGCATGATGTACTAGATGTAGAATGTAGTAAACAATGTTGGTATTTTCTAACTGAAAGAGATACAAGAATAAGATATATGACAGAGAAAGAACCACATTGTGATGCTGTACTGATAGTGATTTTTTGCAGAAGAACCTGAAGACACCAGTGCGAATTTAAAGCGGTTTCCACATTTAAAGAGCATTTCAGATCGATCCGAAATGTCAGCATGGTCTATGTTCCACCTTCAGATTCCTCCTGCTGCTGTAACTGTCATTCCTGCAGGGTCATCTCAATCGCAGCGTACCTTTGTGTCAAGTCATCCTTGTTTATAGTGTTAAACATCCGATGGCTACCGAGACAGCAGATAATTGAAATCTACGGAACATATCTGATTACAGAACGCATCCGAAGTCTGTGCTTCTACTGTTTATCCAGAGCGTATCATCAAAATGACGGGGCTTATCACCGAAAGACATCTTTGTTTGGTCAGAGGCTTGTTTAGGTCTTCTCTTAGTTACGCCAAAAGCAGGTTCTTCGATTTTCAGATATGACAGGCAGGACTGGCCGGGTTGGAAAATACACCTCATTCAGCGTGGCGATGTGTGGGTGTTCAACTGCTAATCTGTTGCAGTGTAGTATGATTTTGTCATAACTGAACACCCTCAGGCACATTTCCCTTGCCTTGTAGGTGTTTTTTTTAAATACAGATGTCACCATGTCAAATAGTTCTGGCTTCATTTAAAATCTGATGTTATTTTCTCCACTCACTTTTTTACCTCCTTACCTCATTTGGGTATGAGGGTGCCACCAATCAACCACAGTTAACAAACAGTCTGCCGCTCTCTCTGTCTCCATCCATTCTGTCTCCACTCAGGCTGTTTTTTTTTTGTCCTGTACCCACATGAGACGGATTAGCAGAGACGTACAGCCTGAACTTCTGTAACCAGTTGGATCGGTTGCTCTGATTTAGCTAAACAAAGCTTGAAACAGTGTTATGGAGAGTCCCGGGGGCCACTCCTTGATTCAAATCAGTGTTTTTAGCCCTGACTTTATTTTCTTTTCTAATTGAGCCGCTTCCAGTGCAGTCTAATCCCTACACACCGCTCCACATACTGAAGCGTTTGTTGTAGAAATCCCTTGTTAACCAAATGGCTGCTGAAATACGGCTGCCCTTTGGCTGTGACTCCAAATGGAGCTTTTTAGTGAAACCAAGAGTTACAAGTGCTATTATCTTTAGAAAGAAGCTTATTTGGTAATATGTTTAATAAGGATGAGCTATGGTTAAATGTATAATGGTTTAAAGGTACATTTGTGAAAAATAAATGCAAAAGCACTCAAACATTGGCATTTGGACAGTGAGAAGTAACCTTCAAATATCAATATGTCTGTTGTCCGCCATATGCAAGACTCTAATCTTCATATTCTCTTGTTATTCTACAGTAAAATAACAAAATTTCATTTTAATGTGTTTCCAGAAAGATGACTTAACTTCCTGTCAACAATGTTGAAACACAGCCAGGGGCTCTGTGTCCAGTGTCACTGTTACTTACTAGAAAGCCCTGAATATTGTGAAACAATAAATCCTAATCATGTGTGAGGTTCTAGTTTCACATTCAACATCTGTCACCCTCTGATTCATATATCCAATGAAAACTAGACCCGATTCTCCTAAAAGACATCAACTGTCCCACCGCCTAAGTTTCTCAGCTGGAAGTGACTCTCTGAACCAGTTGTGTTGTACTAAACGGTTCAGGACGAATAAATTACATACTTAGTAGTGATAAATGTTGGAGGGGCATGAAGAAAGTACGTTTTAAGATTTTCTCTTTTAGAAAAGACCTTTTAGAGATTAATAATTTAAAAAAAAAGGAAAAGAAAAACTGCACATTAGTACTTTTATTAGTATTTATTGGTGACTTTACTGGTCAGAAGTTCACGTGAGATAGGAATGGACAGTATAGTTAAAATCTTTTTTTGTAGTATTTAATTTGATATCACTATATCAATATATATTGTGCATTCTCTGAAAGAAATTATAAAACTATTTTTAGATGAAATAACCAGAAAGGGAACTCTTCTCTCTCTTCTCATGAAATGATCGTGACAATGTGATGTATTCTTGATAGATACAGTGTATATATTCTCAAAATTGTATTGATCAATCTCATTATACCTGATCAAAGGTGGTTAGTGATGTGTATAAATAGAAAATAAAAAGAGGAATGTGTCTGAAAACAAAATGATTCCAACTTTATGGGCAACAGTGTATTTTGGTACATTGATACAAAAAGCTTAAAAATCCAGTATTGCCATAAATCAGTCCTGCATGTTGATGTGCAGCACTACTCACACTGGCTTCATACACCTATAGGTATTATAAGAAATGGCTACCACAATATAAAGTGTATGCAAAAATCTCTGACAGCCTTTATGACACTTCACGCCTCATTGTCATATTACCCAACTCTTCATCTCTTCTGAGCAAGGTTGTTAGGCCTTCTGTGTTGTTTTGATTGAGTAAGTAGATTAATAAAGGCTTAACCCTGCCCGCTTCAGGCCTGGTCCTGTCTTTAGGTCGTGCCTGAGTACATTTTACTAAGAACTCTGAATGTCATCGCCGTTTTTAGATTCATCATAAGAGGTGTAACAGGAGTCTGGATTCCTTGAAAATAACACCTTCCACTTTCCTTTTACTGAAAACACTGCATGTTTATGCTGCCGCTGTCATCTGCGGGCAACTGTTAGCCACGGTCTCCCTTTGCTCCATAGAGCTATAACTACAGAACAATTAATTATCTTAATGTGCCATCATGACAACTTGATTAATATTATCTTTGTAAATGATGTTTTTATATTTGCGTGTCTGCCAGCTGAAACTCTATCAGTCAATCAGTTTGTTCTAAACCTTAGGTCGGTTTCACTGTGAGCCTTAGTTACCCTGTTTTGTTTGGTAGCAACCAGGTTTGCTGTGGGTGTGAGTAGTGACAAATCAAAACAACAAAAAAAAATCGTAGTAATCTAGACATAAAGGTACTATTCTACTTTGAGAACTTTGGTTTTCGTTGTTTCTGTTGTGTGATTAGATCACTGTCTACATCTGTCTTTATCTTTATTTAGTTGTAGCCACAGAAGAGAGGAGGTGATTCCCCATTTGCTTTTACGTTCAAGTTAGAGGAATATAACAAATTTAGTTTCCACACTGGACACAATAATGGTGGACTGAATAGTTTGAGTATGAACATAATGTGAATCTGATGCTGCAACCTTCACAGTCAGCAGATCTAAACCCAGGAGACTAAGGAGTGACCTGTTATATTCCTATCAGATATGCAAGATCACTTTTACGTAAAAGTCATTCTTTCTAGGTCAGGCCCACTGACATTTCTGTTCAATCCAGTCAGATTAGCACAAAGGTTACGGCAGTATGAGGCTAAAAGATCAAATTAAGCTTTTGTGAGAGCAGAAAAACCCCCTTTGAGCATTACTCAAGCCAATGTTTGTTTATGTAACTGACACCTATGTCTGAATTACATCACTTAAATAGATAGATGAAGTCAACGACGTTACAGAGTCTTGGGAAGCATGCTGTTCTTCTTTCCAGTAGAGTTCCAGAAACTCGGAGAGTCATTGAAGCTGCTCTGGAAGCTTGTGGCAGAACGACTTATTAATAAACTACACAGTGGATTGTGATTCGAGTCCTCTGTCTGTAAGTTTCCACATTTATTCTACATACATGACTTAAAGCGTTCCCCCTTTCTTCCTTTTTGTTCATGCTGACTTGAATCAGCAGAGGGCAGCAGCACCTCCACTAGCCCTCTTGTTGTTTTAAAACAGGACGGAGCGGTGTCTCCTTGCCCACAGCTGCCTGCTTCATGCCTTTACCGAAGCTGTAATTAGGCTGTACGTCCTGTACTCACAGCGGCTTGATGTGGAGGTTAAGTTGAGCTCAACCCCTCAGGCCTCAGGGCTCAGTCGGTCCCTGGCACGGCATAGGTTAGACAGCGGTGAAAACGCCTCCACGCATGGCATTACTCATCTCACTCCACCGGTCGGAGAGCAGACTGGCGTATGTGTGTGTGTGTGTGTGTGTGTGTGTGTGTGTGTGTGTTTTGGAGTGCAAATCAAGACTGTGCTCCAGCTGCTGTGCAGTGTGACTAGGGGCGAAGAGGCCAGGCAGGCCTAGCCATGTTGTGTTTAGCTTTTATCGTGGCAAAGTCAGACGTACAGCTGATTCAGCCCCAGGTCTCCCCATACAGAGTGAGTAACTGCAGGACTGCACACAGCGCCGTCTGAAGGAATGGATAGACTACACACAGACAGACAGACAGATTCTTTTTTTATTAGATCCTCTGTGACTCTGCCGTCTGCATACTTTTTCACTCTGCTGTCTTATTTCTCACATGAACCCAAATCCAGATCCTTTTGTTGTTCGGGAACACTTGCTCGATTCAGTATTCCATAGCTTTATGGCTGATATAATCCAGACCTGCTGTCCTGTTGGTCTGCAGAAGATGAGCATTCCTGACCGCTCTGCAAACAAACCCAAAGAACAAGGCGTCAACAAGCACACACCTCCATCAGCATCTGTGTTTTGTCACTCACTGTCTCTCACACACACACACACACACACACACACACACACAGAAACAGCACAAAGATGGTGTTCGGTTTCACACCTCTATGTTGACCCAGGAGGACGAAGCAGACAACGCAACAGGCTCAACCATTTGCCCAAACACACACAAACACACACACACACACACACACACACACACACACACACACACACACACACACACACACACACGTTCATATTGTGACACCCCATTTTGCAGCACTTTAGCCCCTCCATCAAACCTAACACCTCTACTTTTTGCTGTGCATTTGTGCACCAGCTGTATGGGTGTGTAGAATCTGTGGTTTCAGGTGCGGTTGTCTTTCAGCCTTTCTCGGGCCGTGTGCATCTTCACGTCGGGGTTCACTCTCCTCTACGGGTGTGCACACATGAAACCGGTGAACATGTTGCCTCTCTTCATTCTATTAAACACCAATCAACATACGGGTGGCAGTCGCACCCTAACCCCCCCCGAGTAGCACTCAATATACAGGTTTCAGTTTAAACATCTGGCTAAGTGTGTCAGTCCCCCCCCCCCCTCCCCCCCCCCACGCTATTGATATTCTAATTGATCACCTCCCCCAATTGAGCTGATGAGACTGATTACAGCTCTGTTGAAAGCAAAGAGCAGAAAGCATTGATCCATAGAAGCAGAGGCTCCTTTGATTAGTTAGCTAACACGAATTGACAAAGTCATAATTACTTTGTAGTGTGTTGATTTTAAAGTGTATTGAACAGAACTTTGAATTTGAAACATTTTAGTAGCCTTAAGTTGTGCAACGCTGACTCTGCATAATCATAGCTTTAGTAAATAATGTTTAATTTTACATTTAACTCTCATGTCATCATGACTATGATGTTCATTTGCAGTCAGTGATGTAGTACAGTTAAATTAAAGCTCTATTTACTGAACTCTGAGCTTTCATTGCAGTCGAACACAGAAGTCAAGTTTTCTTGCACTTTAAGTAACTAAGATTATTTGTCTCCCTGTCAAAGTTACACCTATTCCCTGTTTATAACAAACATTTTAATAATTAACCTGATCACTGTTTCAATAGATTGTTTTTTCTGCTAATATTTGCTCATCACATAATATCTCTATTTGTGTATTTAGCAGATATGCCAAAATAAATTCCTGGGCATATACATCTTAACCAAAAATGTGTGATGTGATTTTTGATTGATAAACAATTAACTGATTAATTGTTTCAGATCCTAATTATAACCATATCAAATAGTCACCAAGTAATCATTTGGTAGTAAAGTTCAACTGCAGCATATCATACATCATGTACAAACTCTTTAGTAACCAAATGTGAGGGATCTTTACTAATAATATTTATAGAAGAATGTGTTATCAGAATTGTATTTTCCACTCTCAGATATCATCAGAGAACCCACATTATGTTCCACAAGGTTCAGCCTTGTTGCAGCTTTCATTAGCCCGCATCACATTTGTTTGTGTAAACTTCAATTCTCGGAGAACGTCACTCATGATCTTAGAAATTCTCACTACTGTTTTCACTCAGTGTGGATGCATCAACATTGCTTTCAGGCACTTCTAAGTAAACCTGATCCCGCCTCATCTGCAGCCACTAGAGCTGAGCAGAGACTTGCTCCTCCCCTGTCTGTCCTCCCCGGTATAAAGCCTTTCCCTCCCTCTGTCCACCTCAGACCAAAGTTCAGAAAGTGTGTGTGAGCGTGTGTGAGGGGAGCTTTTTTACAAAGCCCCGTCCCTCTAGGGAAATAAGAAAAAGAAGACAAAAGAGGGAAGGCGTATTTATTTTATTTAGAGGGTTTTTTAAAACTCTCACACAACTCTTGATTTTCATCGACTTATAATTTTTTTCTCTGATGTGGATTACTTGGAGCTGACTCGCCAGGATTAAAAAAAGGATATTGTGTTTTTACTGAAAGCTATGGTGGCTTACGATGAACTGGGTAGCTTGGTGCCTATCAAACGGACTCTGCAAGTGATAGACTGCCAGAACCAAGCAAACAAAGACTCAGAGGTAAGATAAAAAAAAAAAAATTAAAAAAAATACAGTGTTTGTGGGAGGTATTTCTAGTTTGTTTAACTGCTACCTGCATCTTTCAGTAAATGTTTGACCAAAAGTCATATCTTTGTGTTATGCGTCAGATTGTGAGTGAATCAGCGCCTAACCCTGGTTGTTATCTACCTTTGGCACACAGTGTTCGTGTGTGTTCACATATGTGTTCTTTCAATTGCCCAGACTTTCAGACTTTGAACTTTGTACCTGGCAAAGTCATGCTTGAGATGCTGCCTAACCTAGAAAAGTTAATCATTGGATTACACTGCACCTATGTAGTCGCAAACGGTAAACAGACCCCCTTCGGCGTTGTGTATTCCCTATCTGTTCTTAAATATGCATCCCAGCAGGCGGCTTAGTCTCGGTGGGATATGGAGCAGTCAGTATACTCAAAGTACTTCAAACAGTGAAGCAGCAGGGGGTAAACTCTCACAACCTTGTATTCTTTTAGTTTCAGTCCCATTTAGAAAATACTTTGCTTTCGACCTCCTGACTTTTGAAGTTACATCAGGTTTACCTTGATGTAAATCCAGCTCAGCAGCGTGAGAGCATTCCTTTAGCTGCAAAAACACAATTAAAGGGACACGGGTGTTGAAAGCCAGGTGTGCTGTCTGTTCAGCTGCTTCCTTCCCCTTTTCGAGGCTCGCATGGTTCTGTTTCGGAAGCAGATTTCGGGAAGATGTGGTTTCATTGACAGTAAGCTACTTTAGTAAAGGAGAAGTCAAAGGACCATTCATGAACCAAGCCCTCTTTTCTCAGACTTTCACAAGTGAGACACCCTCTTTTAGTTTTTTTGCCCATGCACAGACTTACTGATGACCTCAACTCTTTCATTTGCAATCCTGCTGTTCTGTTCTCGGCTCCTATCAACTCAAGCTGTGCTGTAATAGCAGGGACACATCTGGAGTAAAGGCTGACTGCACACTCGTGGTTACATCAAAGAGAAAGCACTAGAGGGGACCTTTTGGGATCCCTAAAAAACCTCTTGACATTTTTAAGGTTATAATCTTGGGTTAGGAGTTTTAGGAGTGCAGTGTACATGTACTATATGTGTATTGGAAATGTGAGAAGGTGTTCCAGTGGGTCATTGTTCCACTGATGGTTATAGTTGATAGTTATCCATAACGGCAGCACAAACCCCGGATCAGTCTGGTTTCCTGAAGTGAGCCAGGGTCAAACTGCCAGGAATAGCAACTTTCCCCGTCTGTCTGCACTGTTTCACTTTACAGCTGATACACAAAGAGTGGGACTAGTGGCCTTTTGTTATTCTTGGGCCGGACCCCAAAGGACAGGAAGGGCATAATGGCCAACACGCTTTTCGAATATTGACTTTGGGAACCCCCCCCCCCACCCTCCCTCCCCAGACTTTCTGTGTTTTTACTTTATTTTCATTGTTTACAGAGAGTTAAAGGTCACAAATTAGAGTCAGACAAGTCTAGCACCCACAGATTGGCATCGAAAAAAAGCAGTTGACCTGTGGCGTGTCTTTGCTGACCCCACCACTAGAGGGCTTGCTAAATTCCCAAGGCTGTCTGGCTGTTCTGGTCCAACGTTTGAGACCCTGACCACAGCAGACATGACTCGGCCACATCCACAGCAACTCTAAGGCCCACAAGAGGACTGAACCGATCTGTTCCACAGCTGTGTCCGCAGGGCCTGGAGCCTCAATGGCTGCTCTGTTTCCCAGATTCGCTGAGCCAAGGCAAAATCCCATTTGGCCTGAGTCAGGAGAAAACACAAGCAGCTTTTTAACAGTGCAGTCCTCAATTTGAGCAAGCAAGCACTCATTAGTGTGAAGTTCTTAAAAATGTTTTGTGGGGAGTGCAATCTTTGGAAATGCTAATTATGGCTGTGACTGTCTCATCCTGTCATGTTTTTGAAGAGGCTCCGTGGGCTGAAATCATTACCTCAGATCTTCAGCTCTTTGATTCTTGCTGCCTGTTGTTGTTGGCACGAGGCCAAACTGTTCTCTCCTTTCTCCCAGCCTCAGGGCTGGGTGAGGAGGGGGGTCACCTGGCCCAGGTGTATTGCTGCTCTCACGCAAGGCCTGTTGAAGAGCCTGTCTGGACTCGCAGCCATGAACACTGCTGTGAACCCCCTGCAACGCTGCACTGTGTAAACACTCAAGAGGGGACGGATTCACTGTCTCTTTACGACTGCTGCTCCTTTCCCCGACTCACCATGGTGGTCTGTTTTACTGAAATGTCTGACCACACTGCCACACTGTCCCATACTGTTTTGTTTCTTTGGGAAAGGCAGTTAAAGAGCAGCACAGCAATCAGGAAGCATTTATCTCACGCTGTTTGAGTGATGGGACAGATACACTCTTGAGTGGAGTTGTAGCTGGCCAGATAGTAGCGGAGTGTGTGTGTGGGGAGGGGTGTTGAACAGCTGAGAGCAGGGTCTCGTGCATTCCTGGCATTCCTCCAGGCCCCTTTCTCCTCCAGACCAGCAGCCAGAAAGGGTCTTTGTGCTCAGTGGGCTGGTCTGGCTCAAGACTCTTCACATGATGGAGCCAACAGCTGCTAGAGCTGCTTCCTCCTCCTCATCCCCACCGAGCCTCAGCAGTATCTCTGTCTGTCTGCTGGTCCGCCACAATGTCTGCCTACAGCTCGACCTCGGCTCCAGCTACTCCTATTTCCTCGCCCCAAAGCGGGGAGTGAAGTCAATAATGAGGATTTATGACCTGACTTGATGTGTTCTATCACAAGGAAGTCACAAGGGAGAGCCTGGACTTACTGTTGAGGTCTCTGCAGGAATCTCACAGTTGGCATTACTTATCATTTCGTTCTGTGTTTTCTGACTTTTTTTCTTTCTGTGACATGACACTAATCTTTTCTTCCATTTTTTTCCATCTTTCTTCTTTAGGAACCCAGCAACAAGCGTGTCCGTCCTCTCGGCAGGGTGACGTCGCTAGCCAACCTCATTTCTCCGGTGAAGAATGGGGCCGTCCGGCGCTTCGGCCAAACCATCCAGGTAAGCCCTGTGACATCCCAGAAAAAATGGAACGCCTTGTGTGAAGGGCCAGCTCGGTCTTTCCTCTTTTGCATGTTACACTGACCTCATCTGATTGCAACATGTCTGACATCTGGGGCTTCCTCTTTCCTATCAGGCCTCCTTCCGGGGCGATGGAAGGTCGCCGGGCGTGCCCCAGAAGCCTTGCAACAAGGCGGCAGCCCCAACACCGCCTAAAAGGAGGAACAGCACTCTGTGGTCAGAGACACTAGATGTCCACCAGAAAGGAACCTTCTCCACCAAAGAGATCAAGCGGCAAGAGGTGAGAATCAACACTTGGGACATGAAAATACTGTAAATATGGCGAGAAAAGGGTCAAGCACAGTTAGGACACCCAGGAGAAAGTGTAGTAGCAAACAAATGAGTGTGCTTTAGGTCAGGAATCCAGACAGCAGTGGTTTCAACCTGTCTATGAGATTAGTTTCACATATCCCTGCAGTATTTGTTTCAAATAGTCTAAATGATACTAAAACCCATCCAGGGCTCATTTTCTAGTCTGTGATAGCTCACATATACCTGACAAGCCAACAGACTAGTGCTCCCTTGTCCTACATCCCCAATTGTCCTGTGTATGTCAGATATCTTAGCCAACTGTCAGAAGCCATAAACCTTGTACTGTTTTAAACACTGAGAGTAAGAAGGACAGGGAGACAGAAGCCAGTGAGTTTTCAAAGTTGACCTCAGTAACTTGGCACCAGTGCAGTTAGAGACCTAGTGTAATTGGTATTGGATTGTAACAGTGTAATGCCATTCGGATTCATGTGTTTTGCTAAAAAAAATATCTTTCTGTGCCTCCTCCTCCAGGCCATATTTGAGCTGTCTCGTGGAGAGCAAGACCTGATTGAGGACCTCCAGCTTGCACGCAAGGTTTGTACTTTTAAACCAGTAAGGCAGGGGGAGTACATATAAAGCAAACAGATTAAATCAAAGTCTGGCAGGCTTTCCACACAGTCAAGCCAGCAACTATAAAAAGAAGAAAAGAAATATTTTTTTGTATCTTTCTTGTATACCTCTAAATCTCTTCACTGAGATATTCTTAATCGAATGGGAGGTTGTTATTTGACAGTTTTGGCTCTTCTCCCGTCCACAGGCGTACCATGACCCAATGCTGAAGCTCTCCATTATGTCTGAGGAGGAGCTGACTCACATCTTCGGCAACCTTGATGCCTACATCCCTCTGCATGAGGACCTGCTGGCCCAGCTCTCCAAAGCTACAGGGCCAGATGGAACTGTGGGCCAGATCGGTCAGATTGTCGTGAGCTGGGTAAGCATCCTTTCACCAAGTCTACAGTTCCTTTGAGATTCTATTAAAACTCTGAGTTTCAAGTAAGGAAAGCAGAAGTATTCAAAGTGTCCCTCCTGTCTTGCAGCTGCCCAGACTTAATGCTTACAAGGAGTACTGCAGTAACCAGCTGGCAGCCAAGGCACTGCTGGACCAGAAGAAACAGGACCGGCGGGTGCAGGACTTCCTGCAGCGCTGCCTGGAGTCACCCTTCAGCAGAAAGCTAGACCTGTGGAGCTTCTTGGACATCCCACGCTCCCGTCTGGTCAAATACCCGCTGTTGCTCAAAGAGATATTGAGACACACTCCGCCAGAGCATCCGGACGCTGCCAGCCTGGAAGAAGCGGTAAGTGGAGGACGCATAGCAACATATTTCAATAGAGGAACCAGTGTTATCTTCATATCTGTTACTTTTAAAAGCTGGCTGATTAATAACTCGATTCTTTGCGCATTCAGATCACCATCATCCAGGGCGTCCTGTCAGACATCAACATGAAGAAGGGAGAGTCTGAGTGCCAGTACTACATCGACAAGCTGGAGTATCTGGACGACAGGCAGAAAGACCCTCATATCGAGCAGTGCAAAAGCCTGCTGTGTCACGGGGAGCTACGCAACAAGAGCGGCACGGTAAGCAGAACACACACTAACCTCATCAACACGTCACTGTTTTGGCTGCCTCTTCACAAATCAACACAAGCCTCACACCCCATATAAGGCAATCCAGCTGTAACACCCCCGACTCATGATTTAACTATAGCAGGCTGACCTCAGATAACAGCAAACAACCCTTCCAGAAAATTTAGTTGGTTGAGGATGGAAGATATCATCGGTGCTCTGGTTTTTAATAGTTTTTGTTTCTTTGTGTCTCCTCAGAAGCTGCATGTGTTCCTGTTCACCGAGCTGCTGGTGCTGACCCGCCCCGTCACAAGGAACGAGCGCCAGTGTTTCCAGGTTTACCGGCAGCCGATCCCTGTGGAGGATCTGGTTTTGGAGGACCTGCAGGATGGAGACGTCAGAATGGGCGGCTCCTTCAGAGGCGCCTTCAGCAACGCAGACAAAGGTACGGCTTGTGTCCAACGTCAAAACATTTCCGACAGTTAAAACAGGCATTTAGTTTATATCAAGTGTATCAAATGGCTAATTCTTTTTTTTCCATTTCCTTCTACAGCCAAGAACATTTTCCGTGTGCGTTCCCAAGACCCGAGCCAGGCGCAGTCCCACACGCTGCAGGTTAACGACGTCTTCCACAAGCAGCAGTGGCTCAACTGCCTCCGTAGCGCCATCTCCGTCCACCGGCCCCTCAGCGAGCCCGCCACGCCCAGCCCGCCTACGGCAGACACCCGCTCGAAACGCCGCCCATCCTCCGCATCCGCCATCGTCCACATGGAGGAAACGGACGAGAACTTCCCGCAGCTGACATCTCAGTCTGCCCCCAGCTCGCCGTGCAGCAGCACCAGCTCCAGCCCCACAACGTCGTCCCCTTCTTCTTCCCGCTCCCCATCTTTGTCGACGACATCGTCATCGTCGTCATCGCCAGTCTCCTCTCCCACAACACACAAAACCAAAAAGGACAAAAAGTCTCTGTGTTCTTTAGGGAAGAGAAAAGAGACTATGGTGTGAACTGTGATAAAAGGAGAAAATGGACTCCTGAGCGGACATGTTGGGTTTTGTACATAAAAACAACAACGCGGCGAAGCGTGGGACTTGTATTTATGTGTGTCTGCGTGTGTGTGTATTATTACAACAGTGTTCTGTGTTACTGTCCACTTCGGCAGCTATTTACCTTACCCCTCCATCCAAGTGCATCCACAGAGAGACAGTATTCTGGAGAGAAGAGCACGGCTTCAATGGCTCTAAAAAGGGAAACATAGCGAAGAGCAAACACATATTTCACACATGAACCTGTGTCATGTGTGTTCTTAAAGATTCGAGGTGGTGCATCCAATCCTGTTTACTATTAATTTGATATTTAAGCATTATTTTAGAGGGGAGGTAATGAAAGTTTTACATTTTTATATTCTAAATTTTATTGTAGTATTTTTTTAGGTATCATAAAGCAGCACTGTTTTAGCTTTTAGGTGAAGTAATTTGGAATTTTGAGCATGTATAGGAGGGAAGAAAGGAGAAGAATTCCCAAAAAAGTAAAGATGTGCTACACAAAAGCTACAAATTTCTCTGTAAAAAATCTGATTTTTAAAATAATCAGAAGACATGTCTTATTTTTATACATTCCTTAAATGACAGATGTTAGGACCCGGCCACTACTTTTATATTTTTTACATTTACTACAGTCAAAGGCATTAAGTTAAATCCAATCACAGTTGAGATTGAAGTCTCTTACTGTTAGAACAAAGACATCTCTGTGGAGTAATAACTAAATCATTGGATGTCAAAATCATGTCATAAAAGCAATGATGAGTTTTGTTTTGAAACGAAATTTTGAACTGAGCCATGTTGGTTTTTTTTCTTTTTTAAGAAAAAAAAGCTGACTCTTCAGAGTGAAACATCACTTTTCAGTGTAGCATCTTGCATGGAGCTTTAGTTGTGGACACTGCTTGCAACACTAGAGGCAGTAGGATGTATTTACCTTGTCCTGATGGACGGGACAGTATGTAAAGGACCGATCGATGGAAACAAGAGAATGTTGTTTGAAAGCTGAAGAGAAATGAGAAAAAAGATGGATAAAGTTGTTTTTGGAACTGAAAAGAAGTGGTTGATGCAAGACGTTTAACTCCATCAACTGTCTGTAGAAGTTGATGTGATACCTTGCTCATAGATTGATGATAGATGGTAAAAATCTAGTGAAGGTTAATATATGGAGAAAGTACGTAGGGGAAGGGTGAAGAAGAAAAAGAAAGTTTATGTATGTGTATGTCAAGACTTGTGTTGAAAGTTGGAAAAAGAGAAGAGAAAAGAAAAGGGCAATTCGCTTGCCCTGAACTGTATGTAATAAAAAGAACAATAAAGATCTGTGTAAGATTTGCATCTGAACTTTTGGTTTCATGTCTTAATTCTTCATTACTATGACTGGAAGCAGTAACTTTAGATAGGAAGACCAATACCACTCATGTCTGTATGCTCAATATAAAGCTGCAGCAGACTGGTAGCATAGCTTAGCATAAAGACTTAGCATAAATAAAGTTAGCTAGGCTCACTATTTAACATTTTTGCTATTTCTCAACAATCAGCAGCTGTGTCACAGTGACTTCTTGGCAGTGGCTGGTATAATGTGTTATTTGGTGAGCTTTAGAGAAGCAGGTAGGCATAGTTTTGTTATCATTGGAAGGCTAGGCTAGCTGTTTCCTCTTTTTTCCAGTCCAAGCTAAGCTTTCAGTCTCCTGGCAGTAGTTTTGTGTTTAACGGGCAGACCTGGGAGAGGCATCAATCTTTTAACTCTCAGCAAGAAAGCAAATAAGCATATTTCACAATATGATGGATTATTCCTTTAATCAGCCTTTTAAAATTGACAGAAATGCTTGCACATCTCCATTTATGTTTTGTTGTGTGATTCACCTGATATACTGTAAACTACCCCAAATGAAGACAGAAGAAGGAGATAGCAACTGATTTATGATTGCTTGGCTCTTAACTAAACAGTCAGTTCCATGTAGGTGCCAAGAGAAACATTTCCAGTGCAGGAATTAGTCATTTGCTTTTTCAAACTGCGACGTCCCTGCCTGGTGTCTGTTTGAGAGAAAATTATTTGTTGAGTCTTTATGGGAGGAGACGCCTCTCTCTTTCTCTTTCTCTCCCTCTCAGCTCTGTGCTTTCCATTTGGAAGACCTGACAAATGGTCCACAAGAATCTCTCAAACTTCTAAACAGACAGATTGGGGGTTTAAAGGATTTAAGATTGAAATGGCTGCTCAGTTTATACTGGGGGTGTAGTGGTGGTGATGCAAGACGAGTAAAGCGATCGCAAGAAAGATGGCTTTGTTTTAGTTGTCGATGCGAGCTGTTTAAATGTGATATGAAGTCTTTGTTGGACCCAAGCAGATTTTCTTCCCTTTTAATTTGTCTGCTTGGCAGAACCCAGATGCTGCTTGCAGTTTTTATTAAGTAATGGCCTCATGTCTGCCTCTCAGAAAACTGGAGCATTCTCCAAACATTTGCTCATGCTCTCCACACAGTCGCTCATATACTTTAATGGAAGTTGAACGTGTACCAGCATTGTAGTTGTAGTGCGATGGAGCAGTTTCTGGACCTGTGATGAAAAGCAAAAAGCAGTGACTGTGAGCAGAGAAGTTGAGTGAATATATTAAAACACTCTCCTGTTTATAATGTAGAAGTTGTTGTACTGTACGACATTTAATGGTATTTATGAGTATCATTTTTGCTAATATTAAAACTACACCCTTATCATGACCTTTGACCTTAGACCATGGCAAAACTCAAGTCTTCATATAAGTTGACTGCACATCTTTAAGGCCTTTTAATTCTATTTACATCTTGGGTCTCATTCTTGAACCAATAACATAATATGCAACAAAGTGATTCCAGCCAGATGATCAGTCAGGTTGTAAACAAAATAATAATTATGTAATAGCCAAAACCAAAAGCGACTATATTTACGAGAAACTATCAAAGTAATTGCCGAGATCTGGGAACATGGCAGCTTCACTTGGTCCAACTGGACAACAAACAGGAGTGGACAATCTTAATAGTTCAACTAGATTAGCTACCACTTTAGAGGCTAAACTGGAAGTGACCCAATATGCCAGTTTTAATCCTTAATCACACAGGAAAATGATGTGTTTGCACAGCTTTGGAAAGTACAGAAGGTCAGAGTTGAAGCAGCAAAACTGATTTTTAACGTCAAAACTTGACACGGTTTTTGCTCTGTAGTCTGTGTGGAGCCAAGTCTCAGGAAGAAGCTGAAGTTCATACAAAATGTACTAATATCATAGGTATTATACTATTAGAGTATGTGGACACACTTTTATAATAAGGAAAACTAAACCTTGTCCTGTCACTTGTGTTTATGTTTGTCTTTTTTCCCCCATCTGCACACAGAAAGAGTGTAGCGTGTGGCTGTTTATTAGAGTGCTGGAGGCATCTGTTGAATCAAAGTGTTGATGACTGAGCAAATGTGACTGAGGTTGATTAAGACTAAGATTAAGCTTTCACACTCCATTAATTCGACCAGCTGCTGTTACATAACTAAGCAGTTCTTTTGGAGTTGTTGTACTTTATATAACAAACACACGCAGGGTCTAACCAGCACCATAACTTTAAACATGATAATGGCCCAACGGGGAACCAGCCGAGACACAAACACATCAGGAACATCTCCAGTGTTCCAGAAAACTTCTCTCTCAGCAGCTCATCTGTGCCATTGAAAGAGCCGTGGGCCGGATTATTGACGGACGCAGACAGCTGAGCCTTCTGTCAGTGATCCATCACCGCCACATCCTCTGACGCCCATCTCCCTCCACCAAAAAACCCCCACAAACACACCCTGAAATCTACCAGCAGCCTATATTATCTGAGCTACTCGGTGGCGGTAGACGATCCCCCACGTGGGATCACATAAACTGAGGGAAGCTCAAACTTCCCTTACTGGTCTGACTCAGTCACCCAGTTTCTCTATTACCGTAACAACAATGTGGAAGTGACACTTAATACTGGGCATAAGGAAATGTGTCACTTTCTGAACTTTAAGTTCACTTCAGTTTATTTTCACCTTTCAGAATTACAGGAAATTATATTATTAGGTTGGATGTTCCAGATTCCACATTAACACCAAAATACAGGAATGAAAGCATTTTTGGGAATCATCTCAAAAGTGTGATGATGCTTGATTCACCTAAACTCCTACTAACAATTATCCAGTCACCATGCAGTTTATATCAGTTCATAATATCATACATTTCTCCACCTGTAGATATTCTAAGTTGAAAGATTCCCATATGACAAAACCAGCAACAATCCCAGTAAACCATGCAGAAAGTTACATTTTTGCTCATTCCACTGCTTTTGTATCTTTGTACAACACATTTACTGATAATAAAAGCTGGGCTGATTGGTATTTTTAGGTAAAAAATGGCTCAAATGACTATATATAATGTAAAAAGGTACTGTTTGTAAAGGAAAACCCACAGTGAATTATCACCAACTCTGCTTTCATACTTTCAAACGTCTCTACGGCACACAGTTTTACTGTTTTGGAATCATATTGTCAGCTCTCATCACCACCAGCAACAACAGCTGGTTTTCACTGAAGAAAGCTCAGATAAACCAACCGTACCTTCACAACATTAAACAGCAGGCAAAGTTAGAAAAACTAGAACAAATTTCAACAGGTTAGTGTTGTCACACTTGCACATTTGCCGGAAATGACGATTAGCTAGTTAGCAAGCTAGCATAATGTTCCTGTTAGTATTATACCAATACCAAATCATTACAGACTGCTAAATGAACACAATAAACCTACTGATGGCTTATATCTGACAACACTATAGAGGTGCTTAATGCAAAAAACACATGTATTATTTACATTTGTCTAATGCGACGATGTTCACCATAGTTACAACGTATTCGGCTGCCATTTCCTGTTTGAAAAGCGGTCCTTCCTGTCCACTAAATGGCCAAGATGGTGACAGCTGAGGGCGAGAAGTGTCCATAGTTCCATACTCAACTTTTTGACCATTTTTGAGTGCACCATCCAGGTACTCATACTGAATTTTTCCATACTTCTCAGTGTGAACACATTTATACACTCAGAATATGAAATGTAAGTACAGAAGCATGATTTGAGACACGGCACTAGTCTGTATGCTAAGCTAGGCTTTGGTCCTTGTCTCCTTGTTGTTCACATTTAGCAAACAGACATGAGAGTGGAATCAATCTTTTCATCTGGCTCCTGGGAATTTTCAAAGGACAATCATTAAAATGTCAAACTATATTAATCTGGCTTTATCCAGCACTGAGGACCAGGAAGGAATTTGAGTGTTTCCAACTCATCAGAGAACTTCAGCTGTTTGGAGAGGTATTTAGTGGCTAATTTAGCTGGGACAAAGGCCAGTCTAAACTTCCCGAAAATCGTCGGCCTTGCCAATGAAGGAAATTGTTGACAAAAATGTCAACAAGGACTGGTTCAATAAAAAAAAAATGGTCTGGTCAAACAACCGCAGAAATATGTGCACATGATTTAAAGCCAAGCTGTGGCAAAATTCATGCAGCCCAACAGGACACTGCGGCTTGTTTGAGGCCCGCCGTCACTGCTAGTGGACCACGTGGGCGATGAGGTCATTTACTCATGGCTTATGAATGGTAAAAAGGCCACACGGCCCCACACAGAGTAGAGAAAATATAACAGAAGGATTGTCTGTGGGATTAATATGAAGACACGCGAAGGCTTACAAGCTGTGTAGCCTCTCTGTGTCCTGTAATACTCACTGTATCACTTAAATGCAACAACATGTCTTTTATTACTGGTGGGGTAGATGCTAGAAGGCACTGGAAACTCCCTGGATATGAAATTTTAAGATCAGTTTACCCAAATCCACACCCACAAACAATAACGCAATAAGATCAACTCAAAATCAAACCAGTGAGGTAGTGCTTTGAGGCAGCTCAAAAGGCCGCAGGTCAAAAAGGTTCACAGACCCGAACTCTATGTTTATGTCAAAAAGCACTCTGTTCAACTCGTCCTGACAGACCAGGAGCGTGTTCAGTCATCACTCACACGCCACAGAGAGAAGCTGTCAGCTCAATGTGCTATTCTCTCAGACAAATATCACCTTGTCTCAGGGATTTCCTTTCGCCTCAGGAGATGACATGTGAGGGTGGGGGGAAAAAAAAACCTGAGCAGCAATTAATGGCTCACTAAAATATTCATCTATTTAAAGGGGATGATGGAAATGTAACCCTTCGGGGATGTTACGCAGACAACAAAAGCAAGGCAGAAAGTGGACCGAGTTCTGTCTGTCACAGCTACAGTGGAGTTTGTTTTTTCATGTACATAACCCAAAGTCTACATTTAACACTCTCATAAACAACACTCATGTATAATAAAGTGTTTCATAAGGACAAAGTGCTATCAGGTGACTATTTCTAACCTTACACAGGTTAAAGTCCTGTTTATTTTTCCTGTACACAATGTCAGTAACTGGACATTACCAACTTTTAAATGATGCCAGGAACTATGTCATCAGTAGAAGTAAAAGGGCAATTGCAATGTATGAATAGTGTACTTGATTAAATGTTCAGGACAGTTCCATTTTCAAAAAGAAGGCAACAACGGGTACTAATGCGCACTGCAGTTAAGACTTTCAGGACTTATTTTATGGGCCAGTCAAGATGTTAGCTCCATTTGGCATCCCTACAACAGATGGTTTGCTAGTTCTAGTAAGAACGAAACATTCCTGGTACAAAAACATTTCAATATCATATTTTTCTACAACTGTTTGACACATTCACTCATTTAGTTTTTCCCCCTACCAACTCAATCCAATATTTTAAATCCAATATTTATATTTTGTCAAATTACATACATGTTTCCACAATTTAATGATCGTGAATGACATATGAGTTATTTGTTTGTATTATCTTATGAGGCACAATTTTTGTTTTATATTAATGTGGAAACCCACCGTACAAATTAGCTGTTAAGCTAACTGCAGCACATTTATATTCATGTTTTTAAAATGTCAAGTCAATCAAGACGTTAGCTCCATTCAGCATCCCCACAGACAACTTCCAACCAATGTTTTGCATTGAGTTTCATGATAAACATAGATGTATACACATTTGTTACAACAAATAAATCATTCATCATAAAAGAGGTGATTTAAAGAGGTTCAAAATCAAATCTAAGTTAGTCTAGCTTAAAGATTTAAAGCTAACAAGCTAGCCTTTGTGTTTAGCACAATGAGCTAGTGTTCTAGTTAAAAGAGTGTGTGTGTGGTGTTCAGTGAAGGAATATTTATCTGAAAATGGTATTTATCCTCCAAGATATTGCTTTTCTGTGTTCAAGGGAGATTCAAGCTTTCTTTCATTTCCTCTTGAGGAGGCCCGGGGCTTTGGAGATATGAGAGAGCGGCCGAGTTTGGCTCAGACGTCAGTTATGCCAAACTTTCACTGTGTTTTTCATGTTGTGAGTCTGTGGGGGCGAGACATCACTTCTTATATGCTGACATTGGCTGGGATCAAACGCAGTAGACGGCAGAAGTGGTTTGAGTTCGGGCAACTGCCGAAAGTGGTATGATAACTTACAAACAAGATGGTTATCACACACCTTATGATGCATTTTTCCATATTACTTTGAGTGAGGGCACGCACAGGTTATATTTAGTAGGAATGCCTTCTTTGATTTAGCTTTACTCTGTCACGACAGCTATTCCACAGGAATCTGCCCCCCACACATCACATCATACATTCAACAACAGATTAGGCAAACTCTAAAATAGTGTCCTGGCAACACCATTGCTTGCCTCATCAGATTGACTCAGTTGGTCAGGTATGAGCACTCCTCGGGTGAGCGCTTTGTTTTAAAATC
This sequence comes from Scomber scombrus, assembly GCF_963691925.1. Taxonomy (NCBI): domain Eukaryota; kingdom Metazoa; phylum Chordata; class Actinopteri; order Scombriformes; family Scombridae; genus Scomber; species Scomber scombrus. The sequence continues at coordinate 4,293,791 of NC_084991.1, forward strand.
TGTCACCGAATTGTTTACTGTTCTCTTTCCCCGGCCAAGCCTCCAACTGAGATTAGTTGAGAAAGCTCGCCGGAACAGAGGAAACCTGAGAATCTCAGATTATCCTCAGATTGTGCTGAGGGTTTGTTACTGTGTTAGACCCCCCTCTCACTGCACCACAACCCATAAATGGTCCTGCAAATTTTCCATGTCTGCATCAGGAGCCACAGTTCATTTTCCATGTGAGACACTCCGGCAACTTCCTGGCGCAGGACCTGGCATAGTATGATTTCCATAAATATTCTTTCATGAGTCTTCTGGGAATAAAAAACTGCAGCATTCCCAGGTAATAGTCATGGTTAGGAAACATTAATGTTATAGCTTAGAGCAAATGAGCCAATCACTAGAGACTCAGAGAGCGGTGCATTAGATTCTGTGATATGTGTCATTTTACAGTGGAGAATTTTTAGCTTTTTGCAAAAGGCTTTACTGAAAATTAAACCAGGCAAAGTGTGCATGGGCCTGTTGGGAGAACAACTTGTGTAACTGTATTCAAAATGTTAAGAATTGGTGAATACTTCAGAGCATGTTGCTTTTAGGTTAGCCATGCTAATAATCATATATGTAAAGATAACACTATATTGATACTCACCAGGGTAATTAGCATCATTACTTAAAAGAACACAACCAAAGCAAGAAACAAGAGTGGTCAGGCATTCATACAGGTTACACACGAACCCAAAGATTAGCTAAACCTATTTTTGAGAAGAAAACAAAAGCTTACAGTACAGCTACTACCCAACTGTGCTTTGTAAATCCATCACAGTCAATGAAGGACTATTGGCAACATTTCAGGTGTGTTCACATTCATTTTACTTCCAAAAAAATTTGGTTTGGATCAGTGGTTTCAAACCTTTTTGGGTTGCGACCCCAAAGAAAAATGTATGTCAGTGGTTGGTTACTTTTCCCATCTGTGACCAAAGCAATTTTTCTATCACTTAATGTAAATCATTTTTAAAGGTAAAACTATCCAGTCATTCACAAGATAAAAGACAAAGATATGAGACAAAAAAAACCCCAAATAATTGGTGTTAATGTTTTTTTCTGCTCTTCTATTCTGACCATATGTGACCCCTTTTAATTATCCTGGTCTGGAACTACTGGTTTACATAATTTGGCTAGCTTGTTTATATCCTGTCTGTTTATGTGTCTTGACCCTTTGGACTTTGTTGTAGCTACGTCAGTGTATTCTAAGATCTGTTACCATAACTGACAGAAGCAATGGACCAAATGTACAAAAAATAAGACACAACTTGTTATAAAGTGTAATTATCCTTTAAGGGTCAGCATATAGAGACCTGAAACACTTGGAATTGACTTGTGACATGTAAAATGTCTCAAATGGCTCTGGTGTAAGGTCAAAGGTTATAACTCTATGACCTGTTTTTTTTTACATTATACAACAGCATTAAACTTCAGTTTCCTGACCAAACTTGGTTTCAGGGCTAATTACAGGCTGCTGTTTGCAGCTGCAGGAGCATGTTGGCAGGAACCAACGTTCAACTCTGCACATCAAGGTGAAAATATACCTTTGATAGCAGCATCAAGATGTTATGTAAGCCCTCTGAGAACTGTGTGCATATGTGTGTGTGTGTGTGTGTGTGTGTTCACATCTGAACAATCTTTACATAAGATAAAGGATGTGAGGATGTAGCCTCATAAAATAAGGATTTAGAAAGTGATGTATCTGTTTTGAGTGACAGTTACATCTGTGTACACAACATCTCAGTCCTGAAACATTGTCTTGGCAAGAACCGCTTATCTGATAAAAACTCTTACTCTCATTTTTCCTTTAAGTTTACAGTATTATATGACTGTAATATATCGACCTCACTCTGTAAATCTTTTATGATTTCATTGTTTGATGCTAATTCTTTCTTCATCGCATTCCTTTGTGCGGAGTCCAAACATAACATAACTAAGATTTACAGTTAGATTTGAGGCTTTTAGATGATGTAACTTCATGTGAATGCAGCTTTCTAATAAGTCTACATTTTAACATCAATCAGAATACACGAGAGAGGGCAAAGGTCAGACTATTGCCCTGAAACAAGGGATAACAGAGAAAATAGACACATATAGAAGGAAATATAGGCCATTTGACCTTAAAGAGGCCAGTAGGGAAGAAAATCCAGTGTTTAAAAATCCTTACCAGAGGAAAAGGTACCACCTGTTACTATTTGGAAAATATAACTCTACAGACAAAACAGTGAGAGGTACGAGTAGGGAACCTGGATTTGAATCAACACATGCATACAGGATATCGTGCCTTTCTCAAGACCACACAGATCCATATCGGAGCAAGCTGACCCGAGAGGAAATCTGTGAGATTGTACCCCCCCCAGAGGCATTTCCTCCGAGCTTGTGTGGTCCCCCCCAAAAAACGGAGATCTGTAACCAAAACACGGGCTGATTATCACAATTACGAGCGAAGTTCAACACTGATCCTTTCTGCCTGACTGCCCCCCCCCCACCCCCTGTGCTTGTCAGTTGTCCAAACCGGTGTTAGAAGTTCAGGGAGGGAGGATAGAGTGTAGACTTGAGCCAAAGAGATCTGTGTCAGCTGAAATCCTGCCCTGAAGGTTCCATGTTGTTCTTGTTACTCTGACACCTTCAGTTTCTTATCCCTTTTTCTTCTATAGCTATAAGTGGAAGGGTGTTCAGACAATGAGTGTAATTGTTACTGGGTACTGAAGTGTCTGTAAATCAAACCGAAATTTGACTTCACCTCCTATAACTGATCAGCTACTGTACATATTTTTTCCATTTTTTACAAAAGAGATGAAATTGTTTTTAGACAGACTTCCTACAAACATCACACATGGTTGCAGTATTATACCGGCTTTGTCTGGTTCAGTGTAAAACATAATGACAGGTCTTCTTTAAAGCAATACTGTAGGATCTCTGTAAAAAGAGACTGTTGTCTAAGCTTCTGGTTGAATGTCTCTCATGGCAGTAGCTGACTGATATTTAAGGGTAAACGTTGCTAAGAGACATGCCGTCACAATCTGAGGCGTGCCACCGACCGCCGTTTGCAATACTGTTAACGTGGCTTCAAGACATTTGTTCCCTTTTTTCCAAAAAACATAGACGTTTCTTTTCATTCACAATTATGACTACTGCTGAGTCAGCATCAGCGGCTATTGTACATTCAGCGCTGCATTATAGAGAACTGAAGTCATGATGTCACATCACGGCTAGCTTCTCTTCCACTAGCTTCTGTAACTCAGTTCCATGTCTTATTTGTTTCTTTCATTGGTCTTTCTGGAAAAAAATTATGTTATTACTTTGTGAGCATACAAACTATAACTCTCATTAATATGTTAATTTGGTTCTAACCAACATGTTTTAACTGACATGTCTAAATTAACTCCAACCCCTCAACTTGCCCATGATCTCAATGCTTCTGTCAAGCCATGAAATTCAACCGGCGATGGTTGAGAGCTTATGGGAAGTGGTGTTTGCTAAAAGCTGCATTAAACACAATATCTAATACACAATGATATAAGGGCTTTAAAAATAATAATTAAAAAAATCACTATACTTGTCGAAACATATGAAGTGAACAACACAACATATGATGACAAAGATCATCCGAATCTGGATTTTTAGTTATTTACATTACTACAATGAGATTTTGAATGATTGGTTTCTAACTAAAAAACGAGTGTGAGCTGTTTCAGTTGCAGTAACAGCAAATGAGCAGACTTACCTCTACTATGTACATTTACCTGTGAAAGGAACCAAAGTAATGTAAGCAAATCAAACAAAGGATAATGCTGAGAAACAGCCAACATTTTCGACCACCTAGACTGTTAACCGCCTACGTGGCTGTTGGAACTGAGGTGATATTACTATTTTCGGTGCCCACCCACACAGATATTGCGCAATCAAATGACCAGTAATTACACTGTCAGCTGGAATTCACAACCCTTGGAGAACACTAATGCCTACATTAACAAACACTAGCTGACTTTTTTAGCTGAACTTTAATTTCAGTTAGACTTTAAAAGTAGGAAGAAATCCTGAAAAAGCAGAGGTAAAAGCAGTTATTTGGCTCTACCATGCTGCTAGAGAACTGACTTTATTATCACAGTTAATGTCCCTTCACAAATGAACACCAAACTCGTCATCGCACGTGTACTACGGCCTTGTTTACGGTCGTATCTCTCATATCAGAATCCACAGATCCACAGTTAGCGAATGTAAGCTTGGAAAAAAACAGCATGGAAAATGTGTCGGAGGCCCCCGTCTCTCCTCCTCTCCACCGTCCCACTCCTCAGTAGTACATAACAGTATTCTTGTTAGACAAAACAGTGGAGCGGCAGTGAACCAGGGGAACATTGTTGTGCTGTAATCCCATGTGGGTCTGCTCTCCACCCACAGATTGTCTGCTTACGCTGGCCTCCGCTCCTCTGTATAGACGGGGATTAAGAGCCAGAATCAAAACACAGTACGATACTAACGTTTAATTGTGTACAACCTTTTCTTTAAATGAGGTACAAAATGTTTAATAGAGTCAAAAACAAGAACACAATGAATGTATGTTAGTGATTGGGTTTTTTTTAAATTGCTATAGGCCAATCATTATAAACCATTGGTGTTCATTGGTGTGCTTACACTAACGTGAAGCGCTGAATCATTGCTGCTACACTGCTTTAAGCAACTTTCCCTCTAGCCTTTCAAGCCTCCTCCTGTATTAGCATTTGCTCTTATGTGCTCATATTCACCAAATGCTGTATATCTCCACTCAAACACAATCTGCGTAAGATTTGTCCCTAAGGCAAAACCGCAAAGCCGAATGTACAATATGTATAATTGCTGTAATAAATTGCAAAAAACCTCGTTGACTGTACATGCTGTGATTTCCCTTTAGAGCCTTTGAGATGTACCTATTGCACCGACGATCAGCACTGGAAAATTACAGTAGAAAAACAGCAGATGTGATGTTAGAGGCCTGTTTACAACACGATGCCAAATGAATATGAGTGCATACACAACCAGTGTAAGAAATGGTAAATGTTTGATCAGCGTTTTGAGGTCGAGCAGCTTACAAATGCAGCAACACCAGATTGTTAACCCTTCTGTTGTGTTCCTGTCAACAGTACAACTTTTGTCCAACCGGGTAAAAATTAACCCAGTGTGGTTTGACTGTTTACAAAGCATAAGGTATAAATGATCATCCAGTTCTGTGTTAGATCTTTTTAGCCAACTTCATTCCAACTTATTACCACAGGTTTTATGGAAATTATGGTCAGTAGGCCTCATTTAAATGAAATTGTACCTCATTTTTTAATTAAAGCCTGTTGTCCTCCTGGGTCGAAATTGATCCGAGGACATCAGGAAGGTTAAAACTTAACAGTCCAAACTTTATGTAAGCAGCATATCAAGCAAGTCATTCAGCATGATTTTCCACGTTGTTCCCACTTTGATTGTTAAGGCAGATGTGAGATTTTTGGAAGTGTTTCCCCACTTTTAAAATCCCACATTTGACCATAAACCAGCAGCACTGGGGTGACACTGTCGCTGTTACTTTTGCAACCTACCTGCTCATAAACACTTTTGTCCCTTTTTAAAAATGTTCGGAACATAGTGTTAGACTTGAAAACAGCTCGGATAAAGATCAGATTGATATTTATGTGAATGTAAAACAACTGGTCTTCACTGTCACCCCCCTAGCCTCATTTGTCGCCCTCTGTCGTCCCCTGCTTTACCTCCCTCGCACAAAGTTAGATGAGGTGAGCGAGAGTTACGTAAAGTCTAAGATCCATTTCCAGACGGTTGCTCCGCTCCCCCGACATCAAAGCCAGCTAGTGTCCTTTCAGTGAAACTATGCGCTCTCCTCCCAGATGACCGCCGATCCTCCATTAAACCTGGGGACGTAATGTCTCTGAAGGCCCCCACAGCAGGCAGAGCTTAATCCCCTCTGTGTGTCTGAAAGGGTCCCTCTTTTCTCTTTGAGCCCATTTCAGCTTCATTATGTCAGATTTCCAGGCAAGACCATGTTGTCCAGACCAGCTTAATGGAGACCAAGGAACATTTTAAAGAGGAAATGTCAGAAATGTCAGAGCCACTCAGGGGTCAAACTCTGAGGCTGAGGCAGATGGAAAATAAGGCTTCAAGGTCCAAATTTAAAGTATTTGCAAAGGTTGTCATAGCACAAATGTCAGTTTAATCACTACAAGTAAAGGTCAGTATGTTCAATGAGGTCCATAGCAGATGGAGGAGCTTGCCCACCAACCATCCAGTAACATGACTTCCGTGATCAGTTGCAGTTGGCAGGTGATTAACAAGGGTGTGTGAGGCTATGTGTCTTTTTTTGGTTGCAAAAACTCATTTTACCTGTGAGAACGTGATGATTGATATTATTTGAAGTGTTTTAATGATACACCCACATCAGCATAGACATCTGTAGAAAATGTAATACCATATTGAATGCAAGATTAAGTAACAGAATTATATACCAATTTTTTAGGCATTTAAACCTAAATCCTAAAGAAAACATTGCTAAATCTCAAACCCCATAAGATAGAGAGGGCCACACATACAGGCCTTAATAACTGTACAGATGCATTTGAATCCATGACATTGAATATTGTTTGGGAATGTGTTGATATGATGTAGTTTATGATTTAAATGGTGTTTTTTGATCATTTCCATGAAACTGAGTTTTTTTAATGCATGTCGTTTTGATCATGTTTCCCCACTTTGTGCCTTTTGAGTACTTTGGGAGGTATGCCATCTTAAACATGACTTCTCATTGTAGTCAATTGCTGTCACCCATCTGCATTCACTCATTAATCAGGAATGGGTGACACCCCCCTGCCAGGTTTATAAGATGTTTGTGTGATGTTTGTTCACCCTTTGAACCCTGATGAAGACCTTTAAGGTAGAAACTGGTTGGTTTTTTCATTTAAATCAGCCATGTTTGGGAATAAAGGCTTTTTAACCCACACAGGTCTGAATATAATTCTAACCCAGCCCAACTCACTTCCTGATAATTATGATTCAAGTGAACCATGAACTCAACTTTCTGTCTGACGTTGATGCCGCAGCTGAGGAACACCAAGCGAGATGAGCCACTCTGATGAATGTGTGGGTTACTTTTTATTTTCTTTCTTTTTTCAGAGAGTGTGGGAACCTTGCACAGAGCTCTTGGATAAATGTTAGAAATGCAAATGTAAAATTCCACCTGTCAGTCGCTTACGAAAGCACTGATTGGAAAAATGACGCCTGACACTAACAAACCTGCCTCTCACGTCAGTGAACAGCTCCACCTTTAAAGTCACTGATGATTTATCTGATCAGCATTGTCCCATTCCATTCAGCCAAACCAGCAGGAAACAATCCACTGGCATGTTATAATTCTGTCCTTAGGGTGTGGACTAAAGAAAAGTACAAACTGTTAGTAATTATGTTTCATAACCAGAATTTATATAACACCGAAACTCATAAATACTTGTTTTTTTTGTTTTTTTTTGAACCGTCTGTTTATTGAGTTTTACATATTACAAAAGCAATAGTGTTCTGATTACAGATCTAAATACAATATACCCCAGAACAGATACCACCCCCCCACCCCCCCGGCACCCAGCTCCAACAGATGGACATGCATAGGTAAAAGTAAATTAAGGACAAACAAAAGAAGAAAAAAAAAAATGATAATAATAATAATGATGATGATAGAGGAAGAGAAAAGATAGGTAAATAAATAAGCAAATGAATAAATTAATGTATGAATAGATAAAAATAAATAAATAATAACAGTTGTAATACTCAAAATAAATAAATAAATAAATAGACTAATAAGATCAATAGGGAAACATAGATATGAGTTGGCAGGTAGTAGGAAATATAAATCAATACAAAAATAATTAAACAAGTTAGTAATAATAAAGAATATATAACAACAATACAAAAAATATATACACATATATATATAAAAAGTGAATTTGTAAAAAATAATAATTTAAAAAAATATATATAAATATACAAAAATATATAATAACAATACAAAAAATATATACACATACACACACATATATATATATATATATAAAAAGTGAATTAGTAAAAAATAATAATTAAAAAAAAATAAATAAATAAATAAAATAAAATAAAAAAAATAAAAAAACACAGACTCAGCATTGCAATAGCTACTCAGTTCACAGTGATCGGACATCTTGTGCTGTTAACATAAGACAGAAAGGGATTCCAGGTCTTCTCAAATAAGACATCCTTTCCAATCAGAGTCAGTCTAATTTTTTCTAATTTAAGAAAATAAAGCACATCCTTAACCCAATTTGTATAGGTAGGTGGGACTGGGGATTTCCATTTTAGCAATATCAACCTCCTGGCCAGCAGAGTTGTGAATGCTATTAAATCCTTTTTAGCTGGGGAAAGAGTAGGAGGGAAAGGCCATACACCAAATAGGGCAGTTAAGGCATTGGGAGTCACATCCCTTTCAGTTATTTTGGATAAAGTACTAAAGATTTCAGACCAAAATCTAGTCAGAGAAGAGCAGCTCCAAAACATGTGCGAGTAATTTGCTGTGGCTTGTTGGCATCGATCACATAGTGGAGACACTGTATCGAACATTTTTGCGAGCCGGGCTTTAGTGTAGTGGGCTCGATGAAGGATTCGACATTGCATAAAGCTGTGACCAGCACATATTGAAGACTTATGTACTCTGCGCAAAATCTCTTCCCAAACATCCTCAACAATCACCTCTCCCAAGTCTGTCTCCCAAACTGTTTTAAGTACAACAGAAGAGCCTGGACAAAGACTATAAATATTTGAATAAAGAGAGGAGATTGCCCCCTTTAATGAAGAGAGAGGCTTCAGAAAAGTCTCAAAGTCTGAAGACTTGGGAAGAGTGGGGAATCCTGGGAATGAGCCACGGACAAAATTTCGGACTTGGAGGTATCTAAAAAAATGTTCTTTAGGAAGCAAAAATGTATTTACCAATTGTTGAAAAGAAGCAAAAATAGAATTAACATACAGGTCTCTAATAGTTTTTATGCCCAGCCTAGCCCATATAGAGAAGGTGCTATCCAATAACGATGGGGGAAAAATAGGATTTGCTGCAAGTGGAGCCTCAGTTGAAAGAGTTTGAAGGCCAAAATGACGTCTAAACTGAGTCCATATTTTAATGCTGGAGGCAACTATCACATTCTTAGTGTGACCAGAAGTAGAAAAAGACAAGGGTGAATACAGTAACGCTTTCAATGACGCCGGCTGAACTGAATTTGCTTCCAAAATCAACCATGATGGGGGGACCTCAACATCTCCATACTTAACCCAATAGTTCAGATTTCTAATGTTTGTTGCCCAATAATAGTAAAGGAGGTTTGGTAACACCATTCCGCCCAAAGCTTTGGGCCTCTGTAAAACTTGTAGACGCAACCTAGGAGTTTTCTTGTTCCAAATAAAATCTAAAATAAGACTGTCTACTTTACGGAAAAAGGAAAGAGGAAGGAAGATAGGAATGCATTGGAATAAATATAAAAGCGCGGGAAGATGTTCAGTTTAATTGCATTGATTCTGGCAGCTATGGAGAGATTTAGTAGGGACCATCGCTCAAAATCTTGCTTAATTTTTGTGAGCAGAGAGAGGAAATTTTCCTTATAGAGATTAACCAATGTTTTGGCAACATAAACTCCAAGATAAACAAAGCCAGCGTCCGTTACCTTAAATGGTAAATTTTGAAGCTGAAGTGAATTATCGATTACCTCTCCATTGACAGTAAGCATTTCACTTTTACTAAGATTAAGTTTATATCCAGAGAATCTACTAAATTTGTCTAGGACTGAAAGGGCTGCAGGAATAGAGCGTGACAGAGTAGACAAAAGCAACAGAAGATCATCCGCATACAGCGCCACCTTCAGCTCTACACCATTTCTGGTTATACCACATATATCAGGATGAGACCGCAAAGCAATTGACAGAGGCTCCATCACAATAGCAAACAAGAGCGGACTCAACGGGCAACCCTGTCTTGTAGAACGATGTAAGCGAAAGTATTCCGAATTTGTGCCATTTGTCCTGACCATGGCCTGAGGAGAGGCATATAATAATCTAACCCATGAAACAAATTTTTCCCCAAAACCAAATTTCCCCAAAATAAAAAAAAGATAATCCCACTCTACTCTGTCAAATGCCTTCTCGGCGTCCAGAGCTATCAGAGCTTCTGGGAGAGCATTTGAAGGAGGATTATAGACCACATTAAACACCCTTCTAAGGTTAAAAAAGGAGTGTCTATTACGTATAAACCCAGTTTGGTCCAAAGATATAATTGAAGGTAAGACAACTTCTAAGCGTCGGGCTAATAACTTGGACAATAATTTGAAATCAACATTCAGTAAACTAATGGGTCGATATGAACCACATGAAAGTGGGTCTTTACCTTTCTTTAGAAGCAGAGAAATGCAAGCCTGATTTAGGGTGTGGGGAAGTGTGCCTGAATTATAAGACTCAGTGAACATCTCTAACAGGTGTGGGGCCAGTTGTTTCCAGAATGTTTTATAAAACTCGGCTGGAAAGCCATCTGGGCCTGGACTTTTACCACTTTGTAATGATTTAACTGCCGCCTCAAGTTCAACTGCTGTGATAGGACGTTCCAGTTCCTCAGCTGCAACTCGATCCAGATTGGGAGTGTTAAACCTATCAAAGAAGGAGATCATATCCGCAGAAGTATTAGGACAATCAGATGAATATAGTAATTTGTAGAATTCCATTAAGGTTTTATTGATTTCCAAAGGGTCAGATGTTACGCCCGAGCCAGTCTCAATTTGAGGAATTAACTGAGATGCAGAAATTTGACGTAGTCGATGGGCCAAGAGTTTACTCGTCTTGTCACCCTGTTCATAAAATTTGGATCTTGATTGTAATAAAAGTTCAGTAGTATGCTGCGACATGATAAGATCATATTCAGCTTGTAAAGTCATCCGCTCCTTATAAGTATCTGGTAGTTTTGAGACTGCATATAAAGAATCTAAGAGTGCGATGCGTTGAGAAAGCTTGGCTAACTTCTCTTTTCTAGATTTTCTCTGATGAGACTTATAAGAAATTATCTCCCCTCTGATAAAAGCTTTCATTGTTTCCCACAACCCTGATGCTGTTACTTCTGGAGTTTTGTTGACCTGAAAAAAGAAGTCCAACTGCTCTGCAATAAATTTAATAAAGTCTGTATCTAAGAGCAAATGTGTATCCAGGCGCCATGGTGGTCTTGTATTAACAAACTTCTGAAAATAAACATTCATAGAAATGGAGGCATGGTCCGAAACCACGATTGAATCGTATTTGCAGCCGGAAATGGAGGATAACAGTTTGTTATTCACTAAAAAAAAATCAATTCGTGTATAGGTACGGTGAATGTGAGAGAAAAAAGAGTATTCCCTCCCATCCGGATTGAAAAAACGCCAAGGGTCAACAACATTAAACTCTTTCATAAAGGCTTGAATCACTTTGGTCGACTTGGACTGAGTAGCTGAGGTTGGGGAAGAACGATCTAAGGATGGATTCATCCAGCAGTTAAAGTCTCCACCTAAAATTAAATCATACATGGACAAGTCAGGTAGCATTGAGAAAACCTGTCTAAAAAAAGACTCATCATCCCAGTTGGGGGCGTAAACATTAGCAAGAGTCACTTTTACATCAAAAATGTGTCCTATGACAGCTATAAACCTGCCATCAGAATCAGAGATCGTTTTAACATGAACAAAAGGAATATCTCTATGTAAAAGAATAGCAACGCCTCTTGATCTACTGGAAAATGAGGAATGATATATTTTCCCGACCCAGCTCTTCTTCAGTCTAATACTATCTATCTCTTTTAAATGGGTTTCCTGCAAGTATATAATATGAGCATCCAGGTGGCGCAAGTAGTGCAGCACCTTACTACGCTTAATTGGATTATTTAGACCCTTACAGTTTAAACTTACAAATCTAACCTCTCCACCCACACTGGACAGTGTTCTTTTAACCTGGGCCATTAAAGGACAAAGAATTCACTATGTAAAAAGAAAAAAGGAGAAAAACAAAACAAACACAAACAAACAAACAAACAAAAAAAACCCCTCTCAATACATCTGGAAAAGTAGCGTAGGTGCCAGTCATTACCCCGAAAAAACACGAACAACCCCCCCAGATTCGAACAAACCTCCTCACTTAGCAGAAGCATCCAAACAGTGATGCGTGCTACTTCACCCCACATTGAAATAAAACCTGTCGTTATCTGCAGCGTAACTGTGCTACTAAACGACCTCAGGGAGTGTGGATATGTGCTGTCCCACAATAAAAATAAAATAAAAAGGTGCCATGTATTATAATGAAGAAAAAAAAAAGAAAAAAGAAAAGAAAAAGAAAAACTGATTCAAAAGCACTGCATCAGTCAAAAACATCCTCATAGAGACTGACAGAGAGAAATATGACAATAGAAATAAAAATGAGCGCCAATATACTCTATAAGTGGAGCAATAAAAATTTACAGACAGTTCACCATACTATAGTCAGTCCCTGGATAAGATAACAGCAGCATAGATGCTAAATACAAACCGAGCCAACAAGCGCTGGAGGATTTCAAAGTCAGTCACTCTCCGGGCCGGGATTCTTCTTGAGTCTCTTATTGACGAACTCCAGGGCCTGGTCCGGGTTTTCAAATCTGTAGGTCTGGCCGTCGGACATGGTGATGTGTAGAGTAGCCGGGTACCGGAGGCCGAATTTAACGTTAGCACAGGCATGGAGCTCCCTCTTCACCTGGGCAAAAGCCGCCCTCCGCTTGGCCACAGTCGGTGTAAAGTCCGGGAAGATGTGCACCCGTTTCCCGTTGTGTAGCAGGGGGGAGCTCTGTCCAGCGCGGCGTAGAATAGCGTTCCTCGTTTGAAATTGTGTCACCCTGATGACCATCGGGCGAGGTGGTTCTCCCTCCTTTGGTTTAGCACGCAAAGTGCGGTGGGCCCTGTCGAGCCCGGGCAACCCGTCGAGTCCCAACAAGTCCATTAAAAGTTTGGCAGTAAACTGTGTAGGTTGAGGACCCTCGGTTCCCTCAGGCAAACCCACTAGCCGAATGTTATGCCATCTTGAGCGTGCCTCCAGTTCTTCACATTTCTTGCCCAGAGACTCCACCGTAGCAGATAGCTTGGTGATATTCACCTGCATGCTAGTTAGCTGGTCTGAGTGCTCGTTAGCGCAGCGCTCAAGGTCATTAATAGTTCCACTTTGCAGGGAGACTTTTTCTTGCAGTGGTTTAAGAGCAGTCGCCACCTCCTTCGTAACTAGCTCTGATATGATTGACTCGAATTTTGTCACAATTTCAGTTTGTTGGTCGTCCATCATTACCTTGATGCTGCGTAGCATCTCTTCATTAGCACTCGGCCTCTCAGGTAATTCGGGCTCCTGTTGCGGCCTGTTTCGCAGACTCATCGGTAGACTCATTTTTCACCCGGCCGCTCGACAAAAATGCAGGTTTGGCTATCAAGATGCAGGGCTCTTAAAAACAACTTGGTCACCTCGAAGTTGCGGACAGTGGACAAACTTAAAATGATATTAAAACTATATTATAATCACATTCCCGAGGAGCGACCGAAAAACACGTCCTACATCGTTCGCGTCTTGACCCATAAATACTTGTTTTAACCTCCTTTTTCCTAAATGAACATGGAAAGACTGCTTTGTGCTAAAAAAAAAAAAGTCAGTAAATTTAAATTGAGTGCGGAGAAAGAAAAGTCTAAACTGGCAGCTGAACTTAAATCACCTTAGTGCATAAAATCAGTGTGAAACTGACACAGATGCAGACAGATTAGTTTCCTAACACCTACAGGTATCAGTCCGCAGGACGTATGTGGCCGCCTGGCTGCAGCTGCAAAGGTCATAGGGTCAAGGTCAAAGGTGAAGAGGTGAAGTTTGGGGTTTTACTGGAAATATGAGAAATACCGTATGTTTTGCGGCGTAGGTGGGCAGGTGGCAGGCCTGTTGATTTCATGGTGAGCAGGAATTACCTTTCCTGAGGTAGAAAAAATGTCTTTAATGAGTCAGCTTTTGACGGGAAAAGTACAAATAAAGTATGGATGTCATATGACTTTATTTTTTTTATTTTTTATTTTTTGGGCATATTCATAAATATATATGTTTCAATTATTTCAGAACTTATTTATTGCTGTTATTACTGTTTTAATTGTTGATGTGTTTGTACATTTATTCAGTTTTTGATGATTTGTTAAGAGCTCAGACTTTATACATGAGTTCTCACATGTGTAAGAATTTAAGATAACTGCCTTTATCAGTAACCGCCCTGATCTCAGCATCCGGACAGTGACCCAGTGGCCTCATAACAACATGTGGTTGCTTCTTCTGCTGTCGTCATTTGTGTGTTTGTGGGTGAGTGAGTGTGTGAGGCTGTGGGTTTGGGTGTGAGTGGTGATGGAGAAACAAAACCTCGAGCATAAGTCACGGAGGTCACAAGATCAGTGTGTGGTTGAGAGGACGGGAGAGGGTGTGAAGTCTCTGCTCTGAGAACTATGTGCTTCGGAAACACTCACGGTCACACCTTCTTCTGAGGCTAGCCACAATCCACACTATTATATTATAGTTTTAAAATGCAGAATTTCTGCTACATTTACACCTAACGTCCACACTACTCTGGCATGTTTGAAAACCCTAAAACGGAGACTTCTAAAAATGTTGCTGATTCGTCCCGCACTTATCACATGATAGATAGATAGATAGATAGATAGATAGATAGATAGATATAGATAGATAGATAGATAGATAGATAGATAGATAGATAGATAGATAGATAGATAGATGCAGCCACACATAACATATAGAAACACATTTCTAACTATCCCAATGGAAAAAACAAAAAACTTATGACTAAAGATACCCAAAAATTGTACTAATAAAAAAAAATATATGTATGTAATAATAAAATACTCATTGTGCAAAAAGTTCCAGTAAAAGTGCCCTGCAGTACCTAAACAATATCTAAAAAGATATAACGTGAAATATGTTTTCAGGTATGTTAGGGGACAGTTTAGATTAGCCTAGCTTAGACTCAAAGCAGGTTGAAATAGTTAGCCTAGCTTTTTCCAAAGATAACAAAATCCACCTTCCAGCACCTCTTAAGCTCGCTAGTTAAAACATCACATGTCAGACTATTTCTAAATAAAAAGTAGCAACTTCCTAGCAACAGTGCTAACCAGCTACTGGCAGCAGTTGCAGAGTTAGCATAGATATGGAAGTGGTATTTATTTCTTCATCTGACTCCGCCAGAAAGCTAATTAGCATACATCCAAAAATGTTGAACCACTCCTTTAAAGTTATCTTTAGAGATTTCAGCCCTTTAGTAGGCTAATAAAGGTATAGCGCTACCTAGCTTGTATGTTGTTTTGTTTAAGCTCCTACTACCCCTGTTAAATTCAAGTCAATGTACTAATGCAATGCTGCGTTTCTGCGTTTATTTTATTTATTTTGTTTTATTATTTACATGATACATTTTTATGCTCAGCTATTGTATGCTAACTGACTAGTAAAGGTTGCTACACTGCTATATAGAGAGGCGATTAGTGAGTGCTAATACATTGAATGGCCATAACTGAAACATTTTTCATAAATAGTATCAAATATGAGGTTTTATATAAACATCTTATAGATTATGACTTTAAAAACTAGGTATAAATACAATGGTTGCCACCTTTGTCCCATAAACTCATTGGTTAACTGCTAAAGTAGCAAAAGTTGCTACACTGCTATACAGAGGTGCAATTTGGGAATGCTAATAAATTGAATGGCTATTACTGAAAACATTTGCAGAAATAGTATAGAATATGGAGTTTGATATGAACATTGTATAGATTATGACTTTAAAAACTAGGTACAAATAAAATGGCTGGTACCTTTGTCCCAAAAACTGGCTGCTAACTGACTAGTTAGCAAGTTGCTACACTGCTATATAGAAAGGCAATTTGGGAATACTAATAAATTGAATGGCTATTTACTACTTACTGAAAAAATGCTCATAAATAGTTTCAAATATGAGGTTTGATATCAGACAGTTGTCCCATACACTCACTGTATGATATGATACCTGTCATAAAAAGGAAGTGCAGCAATGTAGTGTGCCAAGGATGTTTTGGATAACATTCTCCTCTTCTCACCTGCTCCACTGAACCAGGAGGTAAACTTGCCCCAGGGTTTAAATAAAGTGCTTTGTGTGAACACGTTTTAACACATCAGTGCAGCGTTGAGCAGCAGCAGCAGCAGCAGCCCACCGTGTCATCCAGGTCACAGCTGACTGATCAGTCTGACCTCACCTGAGTCGAGCTCTCTCCTCCAGTCGGTTGCGTGTCAGCCTCTCGCGAGCCACCTGGACCTCATCCACCACCTCAGGGAATACGCCGTGTTAATCAGGCCATTACTCACACCGGTGCTGCATTACTCACACCTTCACTCCCTTTGCTTTGCTTCACACTGGTAAACACCTTCGTGTTGTGAGGTTACTCCCACGTACCGCTGCAGACGCAGTAAAGGTGAATCCCTGCCAACGCTGGGACACACCTCTTGCCTGTGGCGATAAACACAAACAAGGCTGTGCTCCCTCATCCCTCCAATGATAGATGGAGCACTGGATCCAACACATCACCAATAATTCACCAACACAACAGTTATGCAACTAACAACTAAAAGGTGCTGCCCCCTCAAAAATCCCCAGTAACCAAGCAAAGATATCAGATTCCTTAAAGCCAATCTGATGATAGTAACTGCTAATTAGGCCATGAAAACAAGAACAATTTGTTCCTGTACATCCGTCAGGTTTGACGGCATTTAGCCCGCATTACATAACCTACAATAATATTTTTTCTACTCCCTTGCGTCATTTGCATAAAAAGATCAAGTAATTATCTTTGTCATGTTACAGTTACTGACTTTTGCAACCCTGACGTGGGTATTTTCCAGACCTCGAACTGCACTTTGCCTGCCCATTTTCTATTTTTATGCCAAACGCAGCAATTGTGGCACCAAGGTGTCTGGAGGAGTGCGATGACATGGAAGCTCCATGCTAAAGACCTTACTGTAACTTTAACCAGGTGATTGGAGAACATTTTAAAAAGCAACAATTACAATTTTAGCTTACTAATATTTTTCACAATATTTACAATATTATATACATATATTATATGCACAAACTACAGGCCTATACACTATAACTGTCATGAAGGTAGGCCTTATTGCACAGCTGTTGTAGTAGCTGGATTGGACACAGTTTACTGAGGTTTATCTGCCTTTCACGCCTCTAAAAAGCAGATGTTGTACAGATGAGATTTATACCAGCCTGTAGTGGGAAAACCAAAATGCCTTTATCTTTATTCTACGGGAATCTAAATGATGTCATATAAAGCATTCACACTACAAGAATATCCAGAGAACTGTGTTTAATCAGCTCTCTAAAAATAAATATAGAGCTAAAACTAAATCCAATTCTTAGAAATAAGATGTTGAAGAAATGTTGTGATTTTAAAAACATTTCCTTAAAAAAAAAGGTTTCATTTCATCTTATAAAATGAAATCATTTCTTTCAACAAGCACAGCTCTGTCTGTCTCGGGAGTTATGTTGATGCTGTATATGTTTAAAACTACCAGCTGCTTTCCTTTGCTTCTCCACCTCCAGAAGCTGACATCACATAAAAGTTCAAAGCATCTTTAACTTGAACTCAGCAACCTGTCTGAACTAACTGTATACCTCCACACCTGGCTCATGTTGCGTTTTTACATTTAACTCTCTGGATGTCAGCCAGAAAGCCTCTTTTTGTGTCGCTGGATGTTTCTGGCGCAGCTTTTTTTTAACAATGTCTCTTTTGTCTCGTGGCGGGCTCACCTATTCCTCTGCCTCTCTGAAGTGACAGCGGAGGTGACAAGGTAAGTACCAGGACCGAGATAAAAGCCTGAGATAAGCTTGAAAGGAAGTGAGGCGTTCCGTGGTGCAGAAGAGTCGAAACATAGGACAAATGTCTTGAAGTGAAAGATTTATGGGTATGTTCTTGCAATAATCCCCCTCAACCATTATAATTCTCTTAAGTGCTGCAAGTGTTTCCCAATCAGTAACTTTTTAAAATTTCTCAATATGCATCAAAACCTGTTGACTGTGCAAAACAATTCAACATAACAGTCCTCGCTGACTCTAAACTGTATCATGTGTTCATGTTTGAGGCTTTAACTTGAATTTATGATACTGCTACTACTGTTCTGATAGTTAGAAGGGATTTTTAGAGTCCCACATGACTTTTCAGGAAGATTGATGTCTTGTTGTTTTCAATCCACACTTTGAAACTGCTGATATGGATATAACTCAGCATTCTGGGCAGGTCATGTTGTTCGTATGAGGTTACATTGTGCCTGATGTAAAAAGCAGGATTTAGTTAAGACTCAGAATGAGCGTAAACATAATTCATTTGACTTTAACCTTCCACTTTTTGACTACTTGGCAGTGCAAACAAGCTGTGAACACATTCACATATCATCCATTATTTTAGTTATGTTAAACCTTTTAGCAAACAGCTGCTTATTTTCACATCCAGTTGTTACAGAGCAACATTATCATTCATTTAGAGTCTTGTTTCTGTCCACTTGGTGAATATAAGTCCAATATTCACTCTCTTTTAGCTCTGTTTTTGTTCTTTACCAACTCCAAAAGAACATCTGTCTCTTTAGCTGCTATATGCCTTTATTATGTTCACCAGCTAGTCTACAGCTAACTAACTGTGTGTGCTCGGTGCTGCCTGCTGCAGGCATAAATGTCACTGTGAGATAAGTTAAGTAAAGAGTAAAGTAAAGGTTAAGGGCATCAGCTAAATGCTAAATTACTCAGAGCTCAATAAGCAGAATGGCCCCTTTAAAGGTGTAAATGATATGTTTTATGATATTAGAATAGTGTTAATAATGTATTAACATTACAAGAACACTTTTTTATTGTGCAGAAAAAATGTGGATACAAAGTGAGCGAAGATCAAACCGCTAATTTAAAAAAAGCTATTACCAAGTAACACAATGCATTAGATGAAAACAAAGGGAACAAGAAGCACAAGCTCTGAATTTAGACTGATGAGTCAGTGGGCAGAACAGAGGGTCTGAAAGATGTGGGCAAAACAATACAAACGTATTACCATCATCATCACCACCATAGTTACATATATCTAAACAGCTACGGTCTGTGTGTGTTTGTGTGTGTGCGTATGTATGTGTGAGCATGGGTGTGTGTGGGATGTGGCTACTGTGCCTTTGTGCCTCTCCATATAGCTCTTCTTAAATGATATGTTACTGTTGGGTCGTTTAATCTATAACAACATATATTTTTGAAGATAAGTTTGTTATATAAAATCTTAAGTAATTAGAGTTGAAGTGACATAAAAATGGAATCACAATAACTCAAATGAAATACCTTAAAACTGGATTTAAGTATAGCTCTAAAGTAAATGTACTTACTTATTTCCACCAGCAGAGCTTTGGGTAATATTAAAATATTAACCATGATAACATAACATTGGTGTGTGGTAGTCATTGCTCTTTTTTGGCCCTTCATCCTTCCTGTAATACTGGAACAACCATGAAGATCGCTAGGTTACGAAAAAATACACAAAGCAGCGCAGGCTTAACCAATATAAATACTTTGCTTTCAGTTTAATGGGCAAAGAATGAGGTCAAACTTGTATATAAGTGTGGACGTCTTATATTTTTAAGATTCGAAGTCGTAAAGGAGCGCTGGTTCAATGCAATACTACCATCCCTGTTGTGTTAATGGCATGCATGCACATTGCATACCCAAATAAGTAGCTACATCAGATATAGAATATCAACATCCGTCCCCTCCTTTCAAAAATGTCACAGGCAATTACCTGAATAACTATTTAGTCCAGAGATCTAATGAAATTGAGCCAACTTGGCAAAAATCAAATGGAAACATTCAAGAAAAATGAGCAGGCTGCTAGTTCCTCATCAGTCTAATGACAGTGACCTCTCGTCTACCCAAAACAACAGCATGGACTCATTAATAAACTGTCCAGCGGGGGTAAACTATTTTCATAGGAGCCTGGAGGATTCTCATAAAACTAGGGGGAGAAAAAGGAAAAGAGCAATGAAAGGTTAAGATGTTCATTTCGCTGCTTGCACATTGCTTAAATACACACTATGTTGTTTTTCATTAAATGGTCATTAGATGAAGTCATGGTTGATGGATGTTATTATCTGTAATTATTAAAAGGTAGTCATTGTTCATTTCCTCTCAGTTTACAGCAGCATGGGAAGAGAATTGGCAGTGTTGTGCTCGTTTAGTTTTGGGGAGGGAGGTGGTGTGGAGAAATTGGGACCCTCCCTTATAAAGTATTAATCCACATTGGTCTGCAATTTTAAGTTCCTGTAGTTTTTCTTTATCAATCTGAAAATGAGTGAAATTATCTGAAAGATTACTGCAGGAATGACTTAAAGAAGAATTCAAACCCAGAGATAATAATAATGATAACCTGGTGGAATATTTCGAGAAAAACGTATTTAATTTTATTTAATTTCTGAGAGTAAAGTAGTAAATTTCTGAGAAAAAAACAGATCAAATTGTACTTTTCAGTTGAGTTTAGCAATAAGGAGATACTTATTATCTTAGCCCAGAATCACCATATCATCCTAAGCATCCAGACTTTGAAAAGACATTTCTCATAAATTTGTGAGGCTTGTAAGGAAACTCATTCTCTTTCTCGCATGTTTTTTTTACATATATGGCCCTTATACGCTGTCGTAGCATCCAGCTGTTTGATATGATAGTGTGTACATTTTCAATTTGTATATTAAAACCTGTTCTGTTACAGCAGAAAAGAGTCCTCACACTGTAGCGACGTTTCTAGCCTTCTGCTGCTCTTCAGAATGTATAGTCGCCATCTTAAATATACAAAGGCCCAGGTCACCTGACAGTCACATGATGTGCCAATCCCATCCCCAGGTCATGGACGGACACCTTGACATTTTCCTGTATAATTTGCTGCTAAAACTCAGAACTCAAAGCTCTATCATTGATTACAGGCTGTACTGGTTCAGATGCAGCAAAGCAGGCCTGAACCACGATACTATCACCTCCATGCTTCATAGATGAGATGAGGTTCTTATGTTTGAATCCTGTGTTTGCTCATCGCCAAACAAAACTCTTCTCATTCAAGCTGAAAAGTTTGATTATGATCTGTCCACAGAACATTTTTCCAACAGTCTTCTGGTTTATCCACATGGTCTTGAGCAAACTGTAGACAGCAGCGATGTTCTTTTTGGAGAGTTGTGGCTTCCTCTTTGCAACTCTGCCATACACACCATTGATGTTCGTTTACCAAATATGTATCATCACCATCATAATATCAATATGGCTAGATGTTTTATTTTTTATTTTAAAGAGGTGCCTCTATATTATAAAAAAAAATATTTCCCTCATTTAAATATTTTAGAACCAAATGTATATAAATCCACACAACACAACCACAGTAAGTTAACATTCAAACTGAGCAAATATCTATTAGAAAAAGTTTCAAAAAGCCTAATTGTTGCACAAAAAAAAGCTGATAGAAACACATATTAAATACACCTTGACATTGTGGATAAAGTGTTCATAGCTAACTAGCACTTAGCAAGCTAGCAAGATCTCTCGCTAACTGCGGTTCATTCGAAAGGCGTATTTGAACCATCAACCCCTTCATAAGTGTCCATAAAGACTTCCTATTCTGTGGAACAGTTGATACTCTGACAGAGGAAGTTCAATCAAATTTCATAGCGCAGCACAGTTAATGGCTTCCTTTATTTTTGATTCAGTAGCTTTTTGTTCCCTAAAATATCAATGAGGTCACTTATGACACGAACGTGAAATATTTGCCAGATTTACTTTGGCTCATAAGTGAATGGTTGATTGTACTGAACTGATTTTGCTCTGAAATTTCAATTCAATGTTGCTAGCTAACTAATGGATTAGTCTCTGATTGTGAAGTTGATAGCAATCAGTAACATTTTGAAATTCACTTAAAATCAGATTTGAATAATAACTCGTGTTGTTCAAAGGTTTCCTTATATGGTCTATCTCTTTCTGCTTTCACTAGTGATTTCCTACATTTCCCAGAGTTCTTTGAAAGTCCCAGAAAAAGTGCACGAAACTGACTGTGTTTATCGGATGCACCGATAACTGCTAACCTTAGCTAAAAATGTCTTGTGGCTGCATTGCATTCTGGGATAAGGAGGCTACTGTTGGCCGTGAAATCAGACTTTATTTATTGATTTATTTCTTTGGATCTTTGGATAAATTTTGAATGTTGAGAGTAGAAAAATTACTCAAAAAACAATATAAACCCTGGAATGAAAGATGTGGTACAATGGCTGTCTTGCAGTATTAGAGCATTTTAACTTGGAACATTACACAAGTTTATTACCTAAACTACAAGTGCTAGTTTGGGTGTCAGATTGTCTTGTACGTACTCCCTACCTTCCCCTGAAGTGCAGTTGTCGTTCTACTTTTCTTGTGACCTCCATTCATGAGCTGTCACTTTACTCTCCTTTGTTCTGAATTAACTGCCAGCAAATCTAGCATTGATTGATCGGTGCAGCTGATCCGCAAGACGCTGCAGCCAAGTTACAGTGGTAGGTCCCTGTAAACTAATCCTCTATACTGTTGGATATGAATGCCGTGAGAAAAGCGAGGGGGGAAACTCCCTTTCCCTTTCAGCTTTATCCACGGCGATTGGAACCTCAGTGGGAGCAGATTGCTTCGGCCCTGAAGCGGTGGCAGATGCACCGGTCGGGGTAAAAAGAGGGCGAATATCAATCTATTTGTTGAACTGATAAGGATCGATTGCTGATATGTAGCCTGTAAGGTCAGGTGATGTATTGTGTCACTCCTGGACAGATTATGAGAATATCTGAGTCAGCTGTGGCTCAACTTCAAACAGAGCAACAGATATATGACGTCTCTTGAACAACTTTATAGCCATTCAATATTGCGCAAGCCTTGAATGGCGTCTGGTTTGACAATAGATGACTCCAATTTCTTGTTAGTCTTGACCTTGTGTCTACAATTGTCTGGCTGGTATGACATACCGCATTCATAAAGTGGATGGTTGGTGACCTCAATAATTGTAGCCCAGTTTGCCGGCAGGTTTTATTGAAGTTCATTGACTTGGGCTTAAAGACAGTCTTACAGCAGAAATCATTTAGATATATAATCAGAATATCTGTTCTGCGAGTGTACAATCAATTGATACAACAGCTGTTAAAATGCTGTAAAATGATCACGCTTTGTGGCCACTTAATGCAAACCAAAGCTAATTAGCTTTGCTGAAGTAACCAACTCGGTCACATTTTTATAGATCCTTTAACTTCACCACTTTCAAGGCTAATTCAGCAACAAAATGTGCTCATGTGTCATGTCTAGTTTTATGTGTATCTTATTGTACTATGCACCCTGTTGTACTTTGCTCATCTTCTTTAGCCTGTCTACGTATATCGTATATGTCTCTATTAAATAAACCATAATAAAATCATAATAATAACTGAATCTGGTGACAAATGTAAGTGTCTGAACGGCATCAGTTAGTTCCTGCAGCTCCTCAGCTCACATAACCGCTGCTTGAGGTGATCAGTTCACCATAAGTGTGTCTGGAACATTAATCAGTTGTGCAACACTGAGCTCCACTGATATCCACACAGATCAACTGACAAAAGGGGGAAAAAAACACTGCATGTGACATAAATCTGTATGTGAATTGTTCTCTGGAATATATAAAAAGTTAATTAAAGGTTTAAATTTGTGTAAATATATGTGTTTTAAATATGTATGGTTAATAGTTTGTTAGTATTACCAAAGATTCTTTTCATTCTTTTTTTTTCTAGTTAGGTAACTGTTTATTTTACGAGTGTCCCTTTTCTGCGATTTCCTAGAAAACAACTGATGTCACTGCTTATTTATTGGGAGGTTCCTGGAAAGAACTTTTCCAGGAGCTAATTATAGAAGACTGAGTTCAAATGTTATACTTTAAAGTAAATGAATACATAGAATAAGCAGTACAGCAGCTACACATGCAAACATATGTATTAAATGTGTATTAACTGCTTAACCCTTACATCAAATTTGACCCATTTCTACATTTGAGAGCTGTAAAAACACCATATACACATTTCTTTTAGCTTGACTTTTCCTAATGTGACCCAGAATATACAAACATGGAAATAAAATGCATATTTGTTTGAATTTGCAATGTTTTATATATACAAATGTTAAAGTTGACCTGTGTTTATTACAAAGAAATGTTTGTTGTTTTCCTTATATTCTATCAAATGTTCTTCAGGACCATAAAATAGTGATTGTGAATGTCTTTTTTTTCACAAGATGAATCAAATAGAAGGATGAATCAAATATGTATTAATGACTGATGGGGAATTTATGAATGTGAGTTGGTGTAGAGGTTCATTATGAGTCAGAATATGAACAGTATGTAAAGGGTTAATTGGCAAATGTACAATTAAATATATGTGGATCTTAAAGTTCCCAATAATAAATGAATGATGAATAAATATAAATAATATAATATATATATAAATAGCTGCTTTCTCGTGGAAAAATATACCAAGGTGTGCTAATAGACAGGTCTGTGTTTGGAAAAATCCACAGGTGCAAATGATGTTTATATCTGTGTAAAGATCTTACACAGTGGCTATTCAAAAAAACTCAATTAACAGCTGTTCCATAAATTCTACTGTTTTTAAAGTTTATACATTTTCTGTTTTTGTTAATATTGTCAAAAAGTGATCATTCTACTTTATGTTTATTACTGAGGTCATACTAAGTGGTGGTGGTGGTGAGGTACTTTATATTATTGAATATTGAATCAAATTACACAGGTGTTCCTAATAAAGTGGCCAGTGAGTGTATGTTACTGATGAACTCCAATCACATGTACATTTAAACTTTATTGACAATATTATTAATTCTAGTCATAAGTCTACTGTCTGGTTGCTTTGTGTTGTAGCCTCCACCTGGAAAATTTAATTTTAAAACAATTTCACAAAAAAAATATATATATACGGTATATATAATTTAACTAATCTAATTCACATAATCAGTGCATGAAATTGTAAAAGTGGCATTGAAGAGGCTCAGAGAGTACAGTAGTATTTAACATGGCAGCTGGCCTCTTTTTACATGTTAATAGTGTGAACGTGGCGTCAGAGACAAACAACACGTAGATGATACCTGCACAGTCAGTGATATGTAAACACGGCCATAGAGGTCTGATATTTTTACTCTGCTGATTTCTGGGAAAGTGACCATTAGACACTGTGGGAACTTTTCTCAGAAACCATCAGCTGCTTAGATATAAACATCAAAAATCACACACTTTCACTATCGAGTGGAAAGTCCCCACGTGTGAAACCAACGTGCAACAGCTACAGAGGACGCGTAAGTGATGTCAGGCGTCAGTTTACAGTGCAGTGCAGAAGTATTAGAGAGAAATGAATCTGAAATGTGAAAGAAAACTATTTACCGTAAGTGCTGACTTTAAGGTTTGTTAGATTTGCAGCTCTTTTTATACATATATAGTATCATTATAAATATATAATTAATATATGGTCATATTTGTCATTTTCTGTTGTTTTTCCTGCTCATAAATGAATCATGACATATATACATACACACATAGCAAACCAAGCTGTTATATGTATGTCCCTAATCTGATTCAGCCAAATCTGATTATGCCTAATATAAATCAGCGTTTTTAATTCAGGGGCGTATATACATAAGCTCTTGACTAACTCTTGAGAGCAATAACATGCGAGCAGGTGTGTGTGTCTTCATAGCTGGCAGAAATAAAGAGCGTGCTGCAATGTAATGTGTTGATTTCTCCATCACCTGACAGTGCATGTGTGGGAGGTGGGTGTGGAGGTGGAGGATGTCCTTGAGGAGGTTCCATGGAACTATTTATTTTCACTATAATTCCATCCATAAGTAACACAATGACAGAATGCGTGACTTTTTTTTGGTCATACACTTTCTGTAAGAAAACATCTAAAAGCAAATATCTTATCAAATGATGTGTGTGATGTAATCTGTGTCACTTTAAACATCCTCGACATGCAAAAGAGAACCACTGGCATTATCAGTTAAGACACGCCCATATTTGGAAACAGCCAATAAAAATTAAAGGACTACATCCAACTTAACCCCTTCCCGCATGATTAAGCAAATATCATACCCATATCAACCTTGTATGGACACTTTCTTGCCAGTTTATCGTGCATTTTCCAACTAAGACAAATAAGAACACAGACAAAAGTAAAGCTATTAAATAAATAAACCCAAAAAACATTGAATTCAACATGTATTTCTTTCCAGTAGATTCCTCTGCTTTATGACTGTATTGTGTGTTTAAATGTCCCCGAGTGAGAACAGAAGGACAAGCTGTGTGTTCAGCTGTGACTCACACCAATGTTTAAAAAAAAAAAGGAGACATGAAGACAAAACACGGGTGAGAGACACAGAGAGGACGAGACATCCGAAGGCCTCGACCTCCGTATCAGCAGATAAGATAAACACCTCTGAGTGTTTCATCAGAGAACAGAACAGTCACGGTCCTGCATCAGATCCTAACAATCCTCTAATGTCTGTCTGTGCACTCAGACTAAATCTATGTTTAAACTGTCCCTCCTTCTGTACTTTGATGATGTGTTCTGTGTTTCAGGAAGTGGACAAACCCTGTAGGGGACTGCTGATGTCAGCATTTGATAGATAGAAAAAATAAGATAAAATTTAAGGAGGTAATCCATGATCTTCTTCTGAGTGTCAGTGTCCTAACAGTGACCGTGGTTACCTTTGATCTCAGTCTAGTTGCAAGAACTGATAAAAAAAGCGTTTTATCACAGAACCCGAGATTATAGATTGTATAGGCACATAAAATGTCAGTAATATAAACAGGAGATAAAGATTTCGTGTTTAGAAGTAATTAGCGGAATCTTTAAGCCATTGGGTTTTAAAATAAAGGATTGATTCATTATTGTCATTTTCATTATGCACTTCCATACATAAGAAAACCAAATATTGTTTACCTTAAAAGACAAGAAACATGAAAAATTGAAATGAGTAAATAGCAATAAAAATGAATAAGACTGGATAAAAGTCATAATTAAAAGGATGTTCGTGTTGATGTTCATGGATCTGACCACAGCTAGCTTTGCACTTTGAAAAAAATCAATAAATTAGACACCAGGTGCAATTATAATGTTAAACCTAATCAACAGGATTGATTCATCTTTACTCGGAAGCAATTCAGGTTGGAGCTGACGGGGCACAAAAGAACAATAAGTGTGTGTCACAACTTGATATGTCAATCAAATGAATACACCCCCACACATCCCAACGGGCTCTCTGACGTCCCTGTATCTTCTTACGTCTACAGCGATTGTGAAGACGTGGATGTGAAACTTCCACTGAAACAATTAATTATGTAAAACAATGCGTAGACTTCTTCACCCTGGCTTAACCTGCTCTGCTAAACCTCAACACACAACTTGATACATGTGTGAAACTGTGACTCATTACAGTATTCTGAAGCAGATCTCATTTACTTGATATTGATATTATATATATTATAATATACAGTTCTTGAACCAGCAATCTTCCAGTTTCAAGTCGTTTTTTTCATGTCTGAGAGCTATTAAAGCAGTGGCCCTGTGCATACTTTAACAGTCGCTGTAATGTTCTGAGGAAACGGTCGGAGTGTCATGTGTCAGAAAACCGGTTCGCAGATAAACGTGCCTGTTAGTGAGCTCATGTCTCACTCAACAATGTGTCTATTGTTTGGAGCGTCATGCCGCATGAGTTCAGATATTCATTTCTGATAAAGAGTTTTTTGTTAGAGTCTGTGTAGAGCAATAATAACTGTGTTCTGAGTTTGTCACACTACAGAAAACACTCATACCAAACTCCTGTATAAAAATACATAATTTAAAACAGGCGTAAGGAAGCACACATGGATGATGTTTTACAGTGACGTTGTTTTTTTGGGAATTTCACATAGCCTGGAGCAGTGTTTGATCATTTCATTCAAATGAAATCGTCATTAAGTTCTACAGAAACCTGATGATGCTTTTTGAAAACCTATTGGGAAGACATGGAAGTCATGTGGAGAGTTTGTTAACCCTTATGACTTTATGTGTACATCCGGTCACCTGATTCAGCACAACAGTGAACAATAGAGGGGATCCATGTAATGACTTTTCTCAGAAGTCTTACACTGCATCTTTGCTAAACCAGAGATACCACCAGCCCAGTAACAATAAACAGCATAAGTTTGGCCTGAAAATCAGCTCATAACAAAGGGAATCACCACAAGCTGTCGGCCAACTATTGTGAACTTTGACCTATGAATTTATAGAACTGACCAACAGGTTTGCTCGCCAAGTAGCACTGCAACTAGTCACTAATAGTACGTTCCGTTTGTACTCAAAAGTCAGAATTTCCAAGTTCCCGGTCGGAAATTTCAAATGGAACACCCGCTGAAGTCAGATTTCAAACTGGGGTGGGAAGAACCTCACCAGCCCCAACCTTAAAAATCCAAGATGGCTGCCCTGCTCATCAACAGTGTGAAAGCAGTTGTAATATCCTGTTTATTAGCACTTTTGTCTTATTTGTGTCTCATTAAATCAGTTCTACAAACAACACTGTCCAACTTCTATCTGTTGACATGTTGCTACGGTGATTTTATGTCCAAAATAAAGAAAAGTTGTATTGCTAACAATGGCTAACGTGGTTAGGACTGGTTTTCTGACTTCTTGAACTAGAACGATCTAAATTCAGGTGTTACTTAATTCCCAGCTCCGACTTCTCACTTCCGATGTAAATTAAACGCAGCGTATGTAATTACTTTTCTGGCTCCACCTGTTTCATGATGATGTGCTAAGTTATTTCACTGTGTCGCTGATATAAATGTGCTTTAAAACATCAAGATTTTCTACTTCAGTATAATACGAGTTAAAGAACACTGATGCTAACAGATGGTAAAACTTGGGTCATATCAAAGTAAAAGAAAGGGGGTTTTGGTGTTGGAAAGATTTCCTGCAACTTAAACAAATCTGTGAAGCAGTGAAAAGGGGAAAATTTCTTGTCATCAAATCTGTTTCTTGTGCTGAAGTGGCTGAGGCTCTTTTGTTCATCCAAAGACACGGAGCCTTCTGCAACAGCTGCTGGATGAATTACTCTTCCCTCTCTCCTCTTCTCCCTCAGACAAAACAAGGCAGCGCAGGAAGTCTTGATTAAAGCACTTCCTGTCTGACTGGCCCAGAGGATCAAGGAGCTCGGCGGCGGCTCGGGTATTATTTCACCCCCGCCTCTCTGGGCCGAGGTCGCCTCACGGACCCCCAGTGAAGTTTACTGCTGAAATCAGAGAAGCGGCTGCTGCTGCTGCTGCTGCGGAGGCCGGTTTAATCAAGGAAGACAGTTAGAGTGTAGAAGTGTGGTTAAGTAGATGAGGAGAGGATGTAATCTTTGGACTTTGGAGCTTAAACTGAACAACTTTTTTGAAGAATGAAAGGAACAGACTTATGGACTTATTATCTTATGTTCTTAGAGGTCCAGCTTCATTGACCTGTAGTTAAAACGTGATTAGCCTAGCTTAACATCAAGCCTGGAATCAGGGAGACACAGATAATGGCGCTGTTAAAAGTCCATTAAAAAAAAAAAGAACTGTACTCTAGCAAAGATGAAATGCCAAACATTCCTGGCTTATTAGCACCGTCTAACCAGTGTGTGCAGACATTTTATAGAATTATTTAATAACTAATGCGGTCATGTGTTTTAATTGTCCTCATGAGACTTGTGTGTGAAACTACATTATAGGTCTCTAATCTGCTCGCTGTTGCCTACAAACTGCAGCTTATGTAACTGTTGTATAACAGCGGGCTTTATCTCCACAGACAGGTTTAATTAAAGTTTGTGGAGGAGTGTGGCGGATGGGAAGTGTCAGGGAGGGCTGCTGTCACACATCTGGGTCTGTTTTACCCCCCCTTTGCTCTCTGAGTCAGCAGAAGAGTAGAAAGGCCGCCCCTTGCAGAACGATGTTCCTTCGGGGGCCGTCTCGCTGCAGCAGCTGGTGGACTATCGTGCCGGGGTGACAGACACTCCTGTCTGGTTCTGTGTCAGTTTTATGAGGTAATGAAAGGGGGTTTTCCATCATGGCCACCTTGGATGTATAGCGTAAGTTGTGAATCGTGCATAAAGTGGACCACCAAAGGAAGAGAAAGGCCTGAGGAGATAGATAGTGTGTTGTGTAGTATGTACACACTGACTCCTAGACTGGATTCTGCGGATCTGCTTTCCCACCTGAGCTATAATCAAGATATGGTAGCACAGAAAGCAGTGAAGTACACCAGACCATGAATGTGCGGATGTATGCAACTTTGGTGGAATGTCAACATACTGTAGAGCATGTCAACCCTGCACTGGCACCTTCTTCAATATGTCAATATGTTCCAAACCCAGTGCTTATCAGACGGTCGAACACTGCCTGAACCCTCATCCCTTCTCACCTTCCTGACATGGGTTTTTTTGGGGGTGGGGTTGCGGGGTAAATCCTACAGTTACATAACCCTCCCTAATACGACATTCTGAGAAGCACAGCCGTGCCAAGCAGCAACTGGTGCAGTGTGAGATTATGTAGGATTTGTACTTCTCTGTCAAACTCTTTTTTTTTTTTAGTCTTCATCTAACTAGTTTGATCATTTTTGTCTCATTATCGCCTTCAGTGAAAGGCTGTCTGACAGTGTGTGCTGTTATTCCCATCTGACTGATTTATCATGTGTCTAACCTCTCTGGGAGTGATGCCATTCAACAGTTTGGCAATCCAGAACATTAAGAAACACTTCTGCGACTGTCTTTAGGTGCAGTCGAATGCTACTCCAGACAAAATCCTTCATTTTTAAGCAAACCCCAGCCTTTAAGTCCCCAAATGATCCTGGTGCTGCTACATCCTCGTTGGTTTTAAGAACTTACGAGTGACAAGATCTCAGGTTAAGTGCATCCTAATAATACAAGTCCCACAGTTTTGTTTGAAATAACATGTATAGAACCACAGAGGACAGCAAACACTGAGAGGCTACAGTGAAACAAAGGGGACTTTCACATAGCCTGGAGCAGTGTTTCATCATTTCATTCAAATTAAATCGTCATTAAGTTCTACAGAAACCTGATGACGATTCATTCATTTGAATCAGGTGTGTCGGAGCAGGGAAACATCGAAAACATGCAGGGAACAACTGCCCAAAGGTACATCCTGAGTCTCTTAAACTGCATCCACGTTTCCCTTACTTGGGTCTTTTATAAAAGTCTCCATCCCTCACAGCCTGGATTCATGGAGAGACAAAAGCAAACCATGTAAGGATCTTTCCTTACAACGAGGAAATATGCTTTTAGGGAAATGTAGCCCTTTCCTTTGTAGTGTCATGCGATGTCTGTTTCTGATGACAGCAGCGTCTGATCACAGCTGGATCAGCTGTCAGTCAGCTTTAACAGCTGATCAGCTGTTTGTCGGTTTTCACAGCTGTATTAACTTCTGATGGAGTTTGTATCTGCAAACGTATACTGTGCTGACACTAATAAAGGCTCATAGTATCACTGCCAGAGCGGCGGTGATTTCTCCCTGCAGCCTGTTATATTACATATTATATTACCTGTTTGACAAACACCTGCAGTTCTCTATTTATACTGCGTACTGGAACTATTTCTACTGGAAGAATGCATCTGTATTATTTAATCGTTATTCGTTGATATCCTGATGGTGAACTTATTATTTAATATCATTTAAATAATTTATCGGGCTAAATGTTTCAGGGAAAATGGAAATTATGTAACTCATGTCAAACCTGACACTGGGGGAGTTTTCAGCCTCACATACGACTGAATGGAAATGATGATAAATTATGTAAAATATACATTTGTTTAAATTGTGTTTTTAGAGAGACAGACTCTGCCTTACTTTATTAATGCTTATTATACTATTATATATATACTATTTTACGATATATACTATTATATATATTTATTACTTTATGTTAATGGGGTTATAACAGATCATGGAAAGAAAATTCTTTCTAATAAATGAAAAAAGTTGTTTTTGGTCCCTCTGTTGATCAGACAGATTTTTAACTGGATGGTGAATCAGAAAACAACACTTGAGTGCCTCGCTCATAAATCCTCGCAGCAG
Organism: Scomber scombrus; assembly: GCF_963691925.1. NCBI lineage: Eukaryota > Metazoa > Chordata > Actinopteri > Scombriformes > Scombridae > Scomber > Scomber scombrus. The sequence continues at coordinate 4,326,085 of NC_084991.1, forward strand.
AAATAGGATACTTGGGATGGGTTCTTGGCTGATCAGAGTTACTTCTAGCTCAAACCGAGAATCAAGGAGCGAGGAAATATCAAATAAAAGATTTGGTATGTACTCCAGGTTTGGCCTAACTCCGATCATGCAATCACAACATCTCTGGGTTGATTCTGGATGGAGACGTTGGTTGAATGCCATCTTCTCTATCAGTCTTTCCCATTATTAGGCCTAGCTGTTCTCTACTGTCCAGTGTCTCATAAAGTCAAATCATGCCCCCCAAAAAACTTTAATGCAACAGAAGCAGAACGACTCGTGATCTGTTTATGCAGTAATGCTGAGCTCATGACTGAATTACATGACAAATACCTGGCTCTCACTGTAGTCTGCTGCAATTTATGAAACACTACATCCTGTATGGTAAAATCACCTAATGGCTGTAATCAAAAATGGCTCCGATATTATAAAAATCATCAGAATCATAACTTAAAAAGAGGCTGCTTTGTGAACTTAGTGAATCAATTGAGTGAGTCCCATTTTATTATATAAGGGTTCCTAAAATATTTATATAACACCTGTCTGCTTGGTTTAGACCAATTATAATCAGCTTCAGGTCTTGAAGACTTAAGTTTTCATCAGGCTAATGTTTAGTTACGTAACTCTTTAGAAGATTGTCAGTACTGCCTCAGAGTTAGAGTGTCTTCACGCGCTGGTAGGCTTTGGCTTACTTCCCCGCCCCGGTGATGCTAACTTTCACCACCGCTCCTAAAACAGCACTGAACGCACAGTGTGTACAGAACAGCAAGTATGACAGCACATCTGCAGGTTGAAAAGGTCACGAGGGAAGGTAAGCTCTCCCGCGGCGTTGTTGTTTTTATCCAGTCACTCCACAGTTGGCTTTTGTAACACCAGAGAGGCTTAAGTGCGGGCGGCAAGTGAAGGCCAACACGCAGCCAAATCAAATACTGGCTTTATTTGAGGTTGGGAGCAAAAAAAAAAACGGCTCACAGAGAGCAGCCGAAGCTAATGCCTTCCATATCGTCATACTGGTGTTGTTTACTGGTTCCGCTGCTTGAGCGGTGGCTGCGGTTTGGTGATTAACTCTGGCAGAAAGGAGCGAACATACCGTTCTTTACCCACACTGACATCAGCCCGACAGGTTGCCAGATAGAGCCGCTAAATACAGACAGTGGAAACACACATTTCCATTCTCATTCACATCTTTGTCATATTGGGCTTCTTTTGTTTTGGTGTTTTTTTGTTGGCTGGCTCGGTTCTTGAATTCGGTTGGATGATTTGGCGTCTGCTGTTTTAAATTTGAGAACTTTTTAGTCATGAAAAGAATACATTGACAAAGCTTTAAAGGGCAATCCAGTGATTTGGTTTTGAAGTTTAATAAAGTTGGAGGATTTTCAATAGACAGATTACTAAACCCAGCAGTCAAAATCTGTGCAGCAGAAGCAGAGATATCCTGAGTTTTAGCACCAAATAAAGCTAAAAAAATCACTGGATCCTACATTTCCCATAATGCAACACCATGGCATCTTATATTATACTTTGTAATTGAATAGTTTAGAACAATCCAAGATGACGTTTTGTCTTCTGGTTATAATTATGTGTCCATGTCCTGACTACAACCTTACTCATCTTGGTGTAGAGGCCTCTGTAACAATATTCAAACTATGGTGGGTCAGAAGAACTCCTGAAATCCAGACTGAAGCAACTGCTGTAGGGTAAGCATCTCTTTAAAGTAAAAGGATCTGCTGTATTGTGCTAAAATTAAACAAAGTGCTCAAGAAAATGAAATTTCATTGCAGGGTTTAGAGTCTGCTTTGGTAGCAGAGCTTCGTCATATCAGCAGCAGATGACAGTGATTGGCTGTTACCCAACATTCAATATCAGCTCGGCGTGCTTACCTGGAAAACAAATAAAGTGTTCTAACCCTGTCACATTACAGGATGATGAGACATCAAAGCAGCAGCAAAATCTGTGGGATGAAGATGTAACGCCCGCAGGTTTGTTCAGCCTGCTGTATATTGAACTCCGCTCAGGTTATTATTAGTTTTTTACTGCTTTCTGCTGCGGGACATTTTGACTCACTTCTTGTGTTTAAAGTTTTATTATCTTTAAAGCAGCAAAATTGGTGTTTTTGTAAAAAATAAAATGGAAAAATGGATCAAGCAAATATGTGTAGTGTGAAAGAGTTCAACCCACAGTTCAACTATGACATAACGCTGGTTAACCAGTGTTTTAGTGTCTTTTAGCTCTTTGTTTTGGTTTTATGGCGTGCAGGTTGTGGTTCAGAAAAAGCTGTGATAAACCTAGTGAACACTAACTTTCCAGCACAGAATAACAGACAGACAAAGTTTGCAATTAGAATGTGAAAATAGTGAAGCACTTAGTAATTAAAGAGCCAGATATTATTTTCAGGTGTTGGTGGAGACCCAAAATAGAGCTAAAAAAGAGTGAATTTTAGTCTTGTGTTCATCAGGTGACCAGAAACACGACCCAGAATGAAAGCTAATGTTGCTCTGTGTCTGCTAGGAGGTCTAAATTGGGAACAGTTTGCTGCTATATTCACCATAGCAACTTTATAAGACAATAATATGTCAGTGTTGTGTTCACGGCTAAAAGGGTCCAAAAAATTAGGTTTCTCATAGATTTTTAGAACAAATATGAAATATGTTGAGGAAAAAAAGGAATAAGTAATAAGTATCATATAATAATAAAGTAATGAGTATATATGGGCTGGCCCAGCAGCATACTGGTTAAAATGCACATCCCAGAACGGCAATGTTTATGGTTCAGTTCCAGCTGAGGACACCTACAGTATATGTAACTGTACTGTATCTACTGTACAGTGTGTTCGTACATCTACACACAGCTTGTAAAACATGCACATGCAATCTAATCTACCCAATCGAATCATAAAATACAGTTGTTTTTTTTTGCATTGACTCTTTTCTTATATTACTATGACTTCATTCCCATAATATCATGATTGGTCCTAACAGCATTGTTGTGTAAATCTCCGGGTTTTAACTGTGGCTGTAATGCTCTGTTGTACAAGATGACTTTCAATCTATTCACAGCTATTTCTGTTCCCTCTGTTCTCGTCCTATACTCGCCTCTAGATTCATGTATTATTTTGGAATCATTCCCTCAATACGGCATGACACTGGCAGAAACACACCTCCTCCAAATAGAGCTCACACACCTCATATGCTGATTTTAGCTGCGGCTCTTTTTTAGCTCTGTTTAAAAAGGCCGGTTACATCACACTGAAAAACCCTCCTGGTTCTTTCAATAGAGTCGTCCTCTTGTATTAGGATGCTGTTTTAGAACAATAAACCCCCCCGAAGGACGAAGCGCTTAATACGTACACGCTTGAACAATGTGCTGTACATATGAGCTCATTGTTTATAAATGGACACGTAGTCCTGTGTCACTCCTCTGTCGCCATGCAGGATGTGTTTACCCCCCCCTCCATCGGTTTCAGTGTCTTATCGTCCCTCCCATCGTTCCGCCGTCTGCAACTTTACAAACGTCTCTTGCTTTTTTTGTCCCCGCTCCTGTCACTGCAGGTACCCATCGGTTTCTGTGACCTCTGGGTGCAGATAGTAGTACAATAGGTACAGTCTGCGACGAGATGAGGGTGAAACAGAGGAACCGTGTTTGTCACCTGTGATCATCTGTCAAGACAACAAACGGACCACACAAGCTATGACGAGAAGCACGTGTCATTTAGGTTTATTGTCGTCTGGCCAAGTTTAACACCGCTTTGCTCTCTCTGATAAACTGTTCTATATCGAGCTGAATGAAACTGAGATAACGTCATGTTTGGGATGATTTGAAGAGAGTGATAATTCCAGGCTTTGCTCGCCAGGCGACTTATTTTGTGTAATCGGAAGCCAAAAAAGGCCTCGGTGGATCCAGCATGTGACGTCAATGCTGAAATTAGAGAAGGTCAAGCGTGGTGTGTGTTGATTTGATAAAGTTTATGTCGAGGGCCTTTCATTACCTTTAGATAGATAAGTCACAGCTGTTGTACACATATACTGGTCAACTGGAACTGGAATATAATACAGGGTGGCAGCAGGTGATTGTTTTGGTGTCTATCGATGTTTCCCGAGGCCCAAGTTGACCCAAGTTGTCCAAATTCTGGAATTAGAGAATTTGGACAATTGGACGAAACCAATTAATCGATTATCAAAATACCTGGCTATTAAGGAGCTATGAAGCTATTAGCTACCTTCACAATATTAATGGATTCAATGGATTCTAAGAAACCAAACGTCCCAGCATCAAACCAAATACATTTTTATCGTTATGTTTTCTCATGCTTTTGAACTGATGTACATTCTTACATGTGATTGGGGAAGCTAGTTTAGGCTTTTTGTGGATGCACTGTATGTACTTTAGATGAGTGGGCAGATAGGACATTTTTTAGTGTCTGGAACTCTATTTAATGTTTTAGCTGCTGTTGTATTGATCGTCTATTGTCACTGCTGTTTTGTCTTGTTGTTGCTGTACTGTTTTGTGCTGTTTTGTGTGTACTAATCTATGTTTTCCTGCCCTTCCTGATGTGTATTGTGCTTATGTCTATCTACCCATCCTGATCTACCTGTTGTACTTATGTCTGTCTTCCCTTTCTAGTGTTTGTAGTTCTTGTGTCTGACTATCACAGGGACTCTAGATGGAAACTAGCCATTGGTTATACTCTGGTGCAAAGGATGTTTTCTCTGAGAGATTAATGCCAATTATACATGGTCCCTTGTTATTGTAATTATGATTCATGATTATTACTATTGCTAATTACTTAACCATTAAAGGGAGCACCATAGGTACCTTATTTAGATTTTTTTGATTTTCCCCTTCTTCCCTTTTTATTGTATTTCATTTTGAAATTCTCGTAGATGCTTGCTGTTCTTGAGGAAGGTGGAAAACTTGAAAAACCTGTGAACCTATTGTATACAGCAGCATTTCAAATGTGAAATAACCCCCACCCCCTTTTTTTTCTTTTTTCTTTCTTTCTTTCTTTCTTTCTTTCTTTCTTTCTTTCTTTCTTTCTTTCTTTGTGAATTTAGAATGATTGCAACATACTGCAGTTTAAATCTGTACTGTAAATATTATCATTGATTTATTGCTATATTAATTTATTATTATTATGTTGAATCACTGGGTGACACACCTTATCACATTACAAAAAACTATGACTATAACTATTATTTCTTTATGTTATTTACGTGACCCTGGACGGACACAGGGGTGTGGGAGTGGTAGGTTGGGGTCGGGGGGTGGGTGGGTGCTCATGATTACAGACTGTATATGTATCCCCATGTCAAGATGACTATATTTTGTTTTAAAAACAAACAAAGAAACTTATGTCCCGCTGCTTGTTTTGTCCCTACGAACGTCCCGCTGCAGTCACAGCGTGTGCCCATCAGTCTCTGTGACCTCTGGGTGCAGATAGTAGTACAATAGGTACAGTCTGAGAGGAGATGAGGGTGAAACAGAAGAACTGTGTTTGTCACCTGTGATCATCTGTCAAGACAACAAACAGACCACACAGGCTGTGACGAGGTGCATGTTGATTTGTTTTTTTTGTTGTCTGGCCAAGTTTAACACCACTTTGTTCTATGTCAACCTGAATGAAACTCAGATAACATTATGTTTGCACTTGTCTGAGGAGAATAGGACTGAGTATCATTTAAAAATTACGATACCAGGCCCGATGCCAGTACCTTTAACGTGATACAGATTACAATAGAGCACTTTATTCAATCCCTTTTTTTCCTACTTTATTCGATTCCCATCATGTGAATGGAGTGATACAGTTGTGTAACATGACACATTCTGAAAGTGCTCAAATTATTAAATATATGTTACATAACTGTACAAAACTGTACAATGAAGTATTATCACCACAGTCTGTATGGGCTGTAGCTGCTGCGGTAATGAGCCAATCATGTCACATTAAATAGAACAACGCCTGCAGTGATTGGCTGCGAGCAAAACCATACAAATAGTCATCTGGGTACAACAAGTAAGGAATGCAGGTATTGATACTCGATATCTAAGGTATCGAGTATCAGTACCCAGCCATGGAGGAGAATGATACTGCCTCACAATGTTTCTCTCATAAAACAAAATCTATTGTTTCCATGGTATCAGACTTAAAGGGCCACTCCATCAATTTAACACATGAAGTTCAGTTTATTGGTCGTGTGGGATGCCGTACAACCTACAAAAAACAACTGTGTAATGTTTATCAAGTCTGAGAAAATAGTATTATGCAGTAGTGATGTCATTGTGATGTCATCATGGCTATCTTTGTTTGGAGACAACAAATGAGAGTGTGAAAGACACAGCTGTTACCAGGGAGGGGAGGTCGAATGAAGGATGCTGAAAAATGCTAAAGAATGGGGAAAATACACAAATTAGCTGTTAAGGAATGCTAAAATGTTCACATAAGCCCACTCTTCTTTCTTAAGAATTACCTTTTTTTGGCAAGTAGCATAACTTTCGTCATTAAGTCTCAAAATAGCAGCCAGGTTACGTAAAATCATTTATTTTCCAGTGAAAGTTAAGGTGTTTTAGGAATTAATGTAAGAGATTTTAAGCAATAATGAATTAATTCAGTCAGTTTCCATACTGCTTACCCTAAAGAGGGTCGTGGGGGGGCCGGAGCTATTCCCAGCTGTCATTGGGCGAGAGGTAGGGTACACCCTGGACAGGTGGCCAGTCCATAACAGGGCTAACATAATTTTTGTATACAATAATACCTGTTATAAACAAAGCAAAACATTTCAAATATCTTATTTGACAAAGAAAATCCCAAAAAAGGTACAAAGAAGATTTAAAAGAAAGAGATGACGGTTGCAAAATAATGTGAAAGGATGTGGAGGCTTTATGCTGTGTGTGCACAGCAGGATACATATTGCACTGTTGCATAAACCGTACATTTACAGTATGTCAGTGTTACCTAAGGACAGGTGGCTGGCTGTCCTCTCAGGAACTGAATGTGTTGAGGGTCGTACACGCCTGTCAAACAAGAATTCCAGGTCTGGAGGCCGTCAGTAAAGCCGGTCCAGCAGCAGCAAGCTCACCTCTGGGCTTTCCTCCCATCAATCTGCTGCTTTTGAAGGTTTAACGTTCAATTACTCACTAATTTTCTCCGCCTTTCTTCCTGAATCCTCTTTAGCTGTTATCTCTTGAACAGTTTGTTGCATTGACTGATTTTAGCCCGTTGCAGTTTTTTTTGTTCTAACTAAACATTTTAAGCTGCTAATGCATCTTCACCGCTCAACACGGAAGATATGATCTACTAAGCAGGTACAGGGAGCATTATGGACACCCAAAAATATGGAGTGAACTGGGGCAAAGCAGTTTTTGCACTTGAAATCTGTCTGTGTTAATGTGCTGTGGCCTACTTAGCAGATCCAGGCCTCCATGTTCCCTTGTGTCTGGCTTTAAACAACGATTAGAGCCATTACAACGTGTGAGAAGGTTTAATGTATACAACAGGGTTTAAAAGCGGGCTAGGCAGAGGTCACACTGAAGAATGCTCTACTGTAGATTTAAAGTGTGTGTGTCAGGGCGGCCTTTGATGTGGGATCAGTGTGACTCCTGCTGGGTTTGAACCAGTGGGGAGTCAGAGGGGCGAAACAGCAGCTGCCGTTGTCATCAGGAGCTGAAGTGAATCACATCGCCCCCTCTGCATTCACCAGTCTACGGTGTGGTGTTCGGTGTGTTTACATGCGCTCGTGTTTTCATTGTAACGTGATTATGGAAACATTCCGATCATTTCGGAACATCGCTGTCAAACATCAGTTGATTACTGTAACAAAGCTGGAATGCTCATCATAGATGGTTGAAGCACGGCGGGACATAGTCAGTGTTTAATGAAACGGATAAATAAACATAGAAATATTCAGCTGCTCATAATCAAACATGTATGTGTTTTAGTTTACTAAAGTCATTTTGCTGAAATAGACTAAATTAAATTATCTTTTTTAAAAATTTCTCTTGTAGGGTACAATGAAATCCTGAATCAGATTATGTAAGTAAGTTAAGTTATGTGCTGCAAGGGAGACACGGCAGGTTCTGGATTTAATTTAATTCAATTAAAAATTAAAGATATCATCAACTTTGAAGCACGAGTGTCCTAGATGGTCTAACAAGCATATAGGTTACTGTTAAGGACATTAGTTTTTTATTATTTTAACTTTGTTTCTAAAAAATCACATTTGATCCTTTTTGTTTGGCATGGAAGGCTCTAGATACTACAATACCCATGAGCCTCAGCTGCCATAATAGCTGACACAGAATCTCAAAATGACTTGATTTAAAATGCTAATCTTCAACTTCTCCGTCGGTGGCAGGTAAACATCATTTCAAGTCGACTGGACTTGCAGTCGACTTACAGAAATGCATCGTGGGAGTCGTAGTTAACGTTTCTTTTTATGTTTTTATGTCAACAGCTTTTGTACCTTTGACTTGTGTGTTAAAGAGCCTGGTATTATCTGTGCAGTAGGTCGTCTTTTCTACAGTCATTCACATCCATGCCTTAGAAGTGCTTAACAGTCAGTCACATAATACTAGTCTAGTATGCATTAAAGGAAATGAACTGGGCTTTTACCTCAGGAACCACTGGCGCCCAAAAATAGCTCCTCTGTATTCTTTTGGAATTGCTTTTGTAGTAACATTTGTAAATGTTTGCATTGCTTTGTGGATCCGGTTTATATTATTCAGTGGTGTCTGTTGCGTGGGAGGCTGAGTTTATTAAAAGAGGGATGCTCATAAAGGCATAAGTATACAAAGTGTTGTTTAGGGGCCAAAATGAGTATTGTATTCTCCTCCATCTCATGTGGTTGTACTGCATGCAAAGTGTGTTTTATTATGTGTGCTTGTGCAACATGGTAAGACTTGTCTGTCTGCAGTTTGTGGAAGGCGTGCAAGTCAGTCTTACACAAAGCATGGAGTATAAATTAGCAGTTAGCCTCACAGCACAAGCAAGCGTGCTGGCTGTGTACTATTTGATGATACGCTAAGAAGCACCAACACATTAGCAATGTGTGTATAGTCTTATTTGGGTTATTCACCTGTTTTCTAGTCTGCAGGCACATTTTTTTTAACATGATTGTCCACATTCCCAGGTGTGCTAACACTGCGACTGGCCCTGCTCTCTTTAGATATCACATTCCAGGAGCAGATGTTTTTTTCTGTTTCTGGCTGTGTTTACTGTCCACATGGTCATTTTTCACAGTCTCATGCCAGGACACAGTGCCCAAGTCTTAGTCTAGTCATGACCGCTGTTTCTCTTCTCTCTTTACCTGAGTAGCAATGTAGTTTCCTGACACAGTTTTTTAATGGTGAAGGAGTGATGACCTTTCTTTTTGTCCCCCCGAGTCTTTCTGGCATTAAGATGTTATATTATAGATTTGACCTGTTGTATATACTTTTGTACATTACATTTTATTTTATTTACTATTGCTATTTGTGCTATATGTTATCGTCACTGTATTGTCACTATGTGTCTGAGTAATGCTGCTGCTACACTGTCATTTCCCAGCTTGGGATAAATAAAGTATATCTATCTATCTATCTATCTATCTATCTATCTATCTATCTATCTATCTATCTATCTATCTATCTATCTATCTATCTATCTATCTATCTATCTATCTATCTATCTATCTATCTATTTACAATCATTTAAATTATCTATACTTCCTGATTGTGCCATGTTTGAGAAGCAGAAGGGGGGTTATGTCTCTTTTCTGTGTTCTCCAGAAGCCACATGTAACACATATACTTGTGTGTTACTTTTATTGATTTAGAAGTTATTTATTTATATAGAACTAAGTATGTAAATATTAGTTTGGCCATATTGTGTGTTTATTTTGTATGTCTAGTCCACCCTGATGAGTCAGTGGTGGTTGGGTAAGGTGTTTGTTGTTCTTTTACTGCTGAGCATGTCTCCATTAATGCCCACACAAGGACTGCTGATCTCTCCCTGAGCTTCCTCACTCATCCTCATTTATCCTCATTTAAAGGCAAACATGACACGTATTGTGATAAGATGAAAACTGGGAGGTCGAATCATTGAGGAGACAGGGTGGGGATAACAATTTGTTGATGGCTTTACTGTGTTCCTGTGCTGAGAGAAAAGAAGGAGGCAGGAAAGGCTTAGGCACGCCTAAATATGTTGGAACAAAAAAAACTGAATAAGAATGAGATGGTGGTTGCTGGTCCTAAACTTAAGTTATAATAACTTCATTTATCCAGAAAATCATGTAAATTCAGTAATAGAGTAAATAATGTTACTATGAACCATGTTCAAACTTTATTCAAGCTATTGCCTTATGCATATAATCACTCAGATCTTATTAAAATGTGTCCCATTATTCATAATTGGGCTCATAACTGCATAACCCAACTTCACAGATAGCTTATCTATGAGAAACTCACTATTTTGCTGCTGCATTCCATTAGACTTAAGCACAGTCCAATTAGAATATCATTTTGGCCTAGACAGTGTAAACCTGCATTTGAAAACAGAAAGCTTACAATGTAGTCACATATGGTGAGCTACAACCTATTTATGATTCATTATCTGTGATGATAAACATTATTTAGTAGTCCAGATTGAAAAACAGAGATAAAAAACACAGTCAGTGGTAAGTGGATTCTGAGAAATTGGTGGCATTTCCTTTAACACATCCATTATCCCTCATAAAATATCGTAAATCTTACTGGACAGGTGTTGTCACTCACTTTTATTATTATCTGCAAACCGGAGGGCGTACACAGATTGATCTCCTTGTGTGTTTTGCCACTTGTTCACAGACAGCATGAACACACACCTGGGAAACTGTGAAGACTGAAGTTAACCATGAAAAACAAACATTTGCATTGGTGGAAATCAGTGATGTGCAAAGAGCTCGTTGGTCCATGCTGACCTCACTCTGACAGTAGCGGCGTGTGGATATTGTTGTGTGTCTTTTCGTGAGGGTGTGTCCATGTTACCATATCCAGATAGGTGAAGTCACATGTATCATGGTGTCACATGTGACATGGTGCACAGGAAGCACAGAAGCAGGGGATTAACTAAGCAAACACTGACACCAGAGACCACTGTGTGTGTGTGTGTGTGTGTGTGTGATTAATACTGTATGTGTCATGTGGATAATACAACTGTGGGACCTTACTTTTTCCCCTGTTTGTACATGCTTGTGTTTGAACAAATGTGTCATAATGTGGTCATTGTGTCTTTTTACAGGGATTGTTGTTGTTTTTTTTTGTTTTTTTTTTTAAAATCTCTTCATTCCAAAAATATCTTAATCCCAACCTTCCATTAGCATACAACTAAGCACACAGTAGCCTATTTATGTTAGCAAACATTGTAGTAATTAGGATAAGTAATAAGGATAGATCATTCATCAATATACCAGTATACACAGTATACCATGACACAAAAGGGAAATGAGAAGATTGATATCTATCTTAAGTCTGTGCATAAAGTAGTGCTAAAGCTGGGAGGATTAGCATAGATTAGCATAAACATTGGAAACAGGATGAAACAGTGTCATAAAATAAATATGGCTGTGACTGTGTTGAAATATAAAAATTATACTCAACAAACTAATTAACAGGTTGTGTCATGTTCAACCTACACATTAAAACCCAAAACATTACAGTTTGTGGTTTTAGGGAGGAGATATATTAGCATTTCTGTGCTATAGTGCTAGCAACCTGCTCCCGGCTGTTGCTAGCAATAAATAGCTACATCACATAACACATCATATAATTGCTTATTATAAGCATCATTTAAACAAACGTGTGGTAGTTAGTTAGTGGTGTGGTAAACTTTTGAATTTTGGACTAAATCAGGCTAGCTGTTTACCCCTGCTTCCAGTCTTTATGCTAAGCTATATGCTAACACTTTCCAGGTCCAGGTCTGTATTTAACACACAGACATGAGAGTGGTATAATGTCTCATTTAATGCATGAAAGAACGTGAATAATTGTATTTTTTCAAAATGTTGAATTATTCCTAATGTTTGAATTTAGGCTGAAAACAGTCCAAATGTCAGCTATGATGATTGCAAACAAAGCCGATATCAACGAGACAACAATATTAAAGTATGAACCCACCAGACTCTCCACATTTATTTTTATGTGAACATTAAAATCCTGTCTTTTTTGTTTTTCTTGACATTTATTTAACCCTGAGTAGAAATGGTGCCTTTGTGTTTGGAGCTAGAATAACAGTGTGTAACCCAACCTGCTGGTGCAACATGTATGAAGTCACATGTTTTTGTTTGTGTTGTGTGTATATATTCACTCATTTAGTTTTACCTGAATAGATATGATTGTAACCCCGGAGCATATCTGTTATGGTGGCAGATGATGCGTGTCTTTGAATTTTTCTCATGGGAAAATTGATAGCTAATGACGCACACACACTCACAAAAACACACATATTCTTCTAATCCCAACTCTCTGCAGTCCCACAGTGGGTCGGATGATGTCATTCACCTGTGGTGCCTTAGGGTGACAAAAGCTCTTTTGTGCCTGTGTAAACACACATATACTCACTTTTCTTCCTGTGTATGGCTCACGTGAGCAGATTGAATTGAATGCACATGTGGCTTCTCTCTGCAGGGGGAACCGGGGCATTTATCATTCGTTTGCCGTCTCATTCATCAAGCCTGCAGAACAGTAAGAGCTGCTGTGCTGTCACAAAGTCACCTCTCACTTTGTAAGTCGAGTTAACGAGACGAATCAGGCTGGGTCAGGAGGGGGTCGACAGGTTTTTCTTTCAGACATTTGAAGAATTTCTAAAAGAGACATCTGTCTGCATGAAACTGCACTACCCACTTTAAGAGAATGTAAAATGTGGACAGTTAGGAGGAGTGCCCAGGGGCCCCAAAAGCCCCAGTTTTCTCCTGTTTGTGGCAATTTAGTTCACTTAATTTCACTTAATATTCAGGAATATGCACAAGTAAAGCAACACATGTAGCATATACCTAAACATTTGCTTGCCAAGGGAAGGACTCAGTTTAATTTTCTCACAGGTGGTCCAAAAAATAGTCTTTATACGCATTTATATAACCATAGCATCCCTCTATTTGCTGTCCTTGTTTGCACTTTTGAAAAGCTGATTTTATCTGCTGTTGATATTACGAGCAGGAAAAGACTGGTAATGATTCCTGAAGTCCATGTGTTGTTAGTAAAAACCACACCTGCCCTATCAAGCAGTGATATCACTGTAAAACACTACAGGTGCAAAGATGACTGTGATTAGCCTGCTGTTACGTGCACTGGTAATGTGTATCTGCACGTACAGCATGCTAACAGCAAAGACACACACACACACGTCTTCCCCTAAAAGGTGTCGGCAGAAACAGAAGCTGATTTCAAATCTCCTTCGTATACGTATACGTCCAATACTGACATCACAGCTGCAATTTGTATTTCAGTTAAGTATAAATGAGTCACACAGTGTAAATGAGAGCATGTTTGTGTTATGACCTCTGTCAGGTTGAAATCTACAGTCATGTGCTTGTTGTTTTAAAAACTACTACTTTACATTTGTTTTATTGCAGAACTGCTTTTTACTTCCTTTCAGACTCCAAATATTGGTTAATAGCATGGTCATCATTAGTCTGTAGGTTATATAGAAGTATATGGAAGTTTATATAAAGTTAATACTCAACAGGCTATATCAACATTGATGAGACACTGCAAAAAGTTTTTGTTATATGAATTTTAGATGTTGGTACCTGTTACTGTAGCAACATTACACTGTGCTTGTGTTTATCTCTGTATCTTTTAGTAAGGTTATGCCCACACTTCACTAGTCAAAGTAACCTGAATAACAGGTTGAAGTGTGAGATCACAACTTTACTGACCTTCTGCAATCATCATTACAGTAGGTGCACCAGGTGATAAAAATGTGCAGAGTCAGAACATTTAATGCTGATGATGTCTTCCTCTAATGAGGATGATGTCAAGCTTCCCTGGAGGACCCACTGCTGACTTTGTGGGTGCTGTGTTGGAGTTGGGTTGACCTCATGCTCATGCCTCCTCCTGAGCGCCACGCACACGTGAGCCAGCAGGCCGAGGTTTATATCAGCTGAAAGGTATGAGCTCATGTAAACTGCAGCTCCATCACACTCTGTATATTAGCCTCAGCCATGGACTAATGGGGGGCTAATACAAACACTGATAGGGAAGGTTCACCTTCTTTATGTGAGAGCTCTTCCAGTGAATTACAGGTGTGTATGTTTGTGTGCGTGTGTGTGGGTTGATATTGAGGGGTATGATGGTGAACAAAGCCATGTTTGGACCAGTGCGTTCCCCTTCTGGTTGAAGGGCAAGGTAAACACTAGTCTTTAATCAGCACACAAAGGATCTCCTCAAAGCCTCGAGCACATTCAGACTGTTTTTCTCTTCACTCAAATACATCATATGCCAACTTGTAAAATGCTGCAAACTCTAAAATGAGAATGAAGTGTGTTTCCATCGGCCTTGATGAAAATTGAAAAAGCAGGATTCCTCAGTGTTAAAATTTCTTGAATCTCACTTCTGGGAGGAAAATATCAGTAATTGATTCTCCAAAGTATTGCAAAAGCTGCTCGAAAAGTTGGCCAAATGTCAAGAAAAAAGAAATATACATTATAATATTGTATTCTACTTCTTGGCCATATACTTTAACTATAATTCAGGACTGAATTGGAAGGAACAGCATTTGCCAGGCATTTGACTTTTCTGCAACATCATAGTGCTAATGTAACTATTTATTGCATAGTCAACAAATATCAGCCAATAAAAGAATAAATCTCTGCATCAAAAAATTATAAAGACATTATTTGCATTAGTTTTGAATCCCCATTTCCGTGTTTTTCATGTCATATCTTGAGATAAAAAACAAGTAGAAAGCCATCCTTTCTCTTTCAGGGCACTTGTGTTTTCACAGTGAAACTACATATCATTAAGAGGTAAGGAGCTGACGTCTTTTTGTGTGTTTTTCACGTGTTTAAGCGATGTTTAAGAGATGTTCAAGTATGTCACAGGTGGAAGCGGTTTCTCACAGTCCCGGCAGTTGTTTTTGGGAGGGATTTTCATAAGAGGAGGAGGAGGAGGACGAAATGGTTTCAGTGTTAGGGGAAACTGACCTGGGTGCTCTTATCTCACTGGGCCAAAGGCTAACAGGTTTCACAGCAGCCAATACTGACTGAAAGACAAGTTACACTGCAAAAAAACTGACGTCAGACTAGTACTAATGCTAACACCACTGTGTGGTTTCAAGTAGTCATGCATATTTAAATAAGCGTGTGTTTTTTTAATTTTCTAGATTATTACAAATAATGCAAATCTCTGTTACTAAGGCTGTATTATTCTGTATACTAAGCTTCAGAGTATACACATTTTTAAACTAGATACTGCATTGTTTTATACAAGCATTCAATTATGCAATATATGTGCTGTGCAAACTGTGGCTCCACAATTCCACACTAGTTAAACATAACAAAAATCTAATTTTTTGTTTCCTGAAGTGTTCCTGCAGCTGTTTGACCATCATCCACTATTATTTTTAATGTCATAGTAGCTCCTTCCTTTCCTTGGTGTATTGCTTTGTGGGAGAATGGTGTCCATTCACACTGGAAAATTCAAGGGCTTTTTAGTTTATATACTTCATTCTTCATTTTGTCACTCTTCCAGATTCAAAACCTGATTAAAATCAGTGTCTGGTATGGATTTAAGACACAATTGTCATCCAGTGTGTTGTCAACATGGATGTTTTTTTACAGTGTTGAGCAGCACCCAAAGAGGCTAACAGTTTGAGTCTCCTTTGAATAGCCCAGTGTTAACTTACTGTGTCGAGAACAGCGAGGTGAAATGTTTGTTTGGTTGATATGAATGATCCATTTATCCACTTGTTCCTGTGGCAATGTTTCAGAAGTCTGTACCTTTTGGAGTACTTTGTACTTCAGCTGACAACCGGAGACTAATAATCTGAGGTGAAGGCAGCTGTTTATCATCATCATAGAAACATCCTGTATTGTACTTCTTTCTTTCTCCCACCACTTCCACTCACATTACTCACTGAAGTGTTGGCCTCACCCTGCTCCTATCCTTTAAAACACAGGGCTTTTTCCACCACCACACTTCATCAAAGGCAACCTGTTACACCTTGTGATTAATTATGGTTGAGGGTGGAAATCATACGTTGAACTGGATGCAATCTGGCATTAAACAATAGAAGAGGAAGAAGAAGAAATTGCTATTAAAGCACGACATGTTGATGTAATTATCAACATCATCATATCTACATATGGACTCATTGTATGATACATGGATGTGTTGATCCTTTTTTTGACCTCAATATTGCCACACTCTCCAATCGCTCATTATATCATTGGTATAAAACGATCTTTAAATGACAATAACATTGCAATATTATTAATAGTTATCGTTACAGGTAGTAATAACTACTTTTGGTTGAGGCTTCCTCCATTTTGGACTTAAAGGTCAAAGAGTTGAACTCAATGTGAAACATTTTAAGACATTTACTTCACCTCTGTGAGCAAATCTGTTGACCCACTGAACTGATTTTGGCTAAAAAAAATAATAAATGCTGATGTATCCAAGTCCTAAACCTGCATTCAGACCAACAACAGCATAGCATCCATTGCACAGCTCATGTTTCTCATTGTTCACAGTTGTTGCACCCAAATTCAACAGAATGCCTCATGTTAATATTATCCACAAATCCAGGGCATCACAATATTGCTGCAGTTGCTACACAGAACTACCAGATAATTCTCCTCCGGGAATCAAATCAGTGCAACCTTATGACTCATGCTGTCAACTAAAGGTTCACTGTGTTTCCTTTGGTTTAAACAGTGTTAAACACAGTGTCACTTTGCTGCATTTTTATATTTGGCCTGTTTATGTTCACTGCGTCTGACTACAAATTATGTGTTTTAAACAAGAGTCACACTAACTCAGAAGAGCAGCACTTGGGTCAAAGCAGGTGTTTTTACCTTTGACTGACTGGGGAACACCTGCAGTGACATCACTTAGTAGGGGTGTGGCCACATAGAGCTGTGCAGAGAAGTTTTTTGTCCTTATTGTGAGACAGTGTTGAGTTATATTCATCTGAATACTCTAAAATAAGTGATGTGTGGAGAGTTGCGTAACACTGACACACTCTTCATCATGTGCTGTCACAGTTAAAGTAAGGCTGTGGATTATCATTTTCAAGGCAGGTCAAACGTCTGCTTTAATAAATTATACTTATGTAACAGCACCTCAGCTGCAAGTCATATCTGATTATTGGCTCTCTCTACACCCAGCAGGTCTGTGGACTTTCTTGCATGTTTTTTTTCATATATTTTTGTTTGAAGTGTCTCAAGGAATGATTTCAGTGGGTGGTTGTACATACAGTAGCGGGCCACTGCTGTGATAAGCCCAGTCTAAGCGTCCGGTTTGTTTTTAGGCACTGGGTTCACAGCAGGCTGCTATTGATAAAGGCCAAGCACTTTGAAAACGAAAAGTACATTTGAAGTCCCCTTATGAGGCTGCATTCCTCACTAATCCAGAGGAGATCTGCACTGCTAGGCCCCCCGATCTCCCCAGGCAGGGCAGAAAAAACAGAGAGGGAGTGCTGGAGCAACCTGAGTTAAAGAGTCATTCATTAGCCTCGTGTTTACACTCAGTGCATATTGTTGATGTCAGGTAAGAACAGATATCCAGGAACTTCTCAGGAGCTCAGAAAAACACTAGTTTTAAGTTTGAGGGCCTTGTATGTTCCAGTAAAGCTGTAAGGGGCTTTCACACTGTAAGTATAACAGGATATAAAATTGTCACAGTACTGAGGAGTATGAGATCCTTTATTTACAGTTGAACCTGAACATCACTGGACTCGGACAGCAACAATATATCCATCATGAAGATGCCCCAATTGAAATGAATGCTTGTATTCTGTTGAGCGTGAATTTTTCCACATGTGCCGTCAAAGTTTCCCACTATGGGAATGAAAAAAAAGAAGTGTCCATGACATGTACTACTTTTAGCCAACAAATCCCACAGTGCAATGTACCATATAATTATCCATGTGAACATTTCAGTCATATGACACTACGTCCCGGTCGGTGATGACGCAAAATAACGATGATTTATAAGTCGTGAATGAAGGACCAAGGTAGTGATTTCAGATATGGCTTATGTTTAGAATTTAGGTCATTATGTTCTGGCACAGAATGACTAAAAATTCCTATCAGCCGTTCCCTTCAAGTTTTCATTAACTGATATTCCAATGTGTTCACACTAATGACAACCTCTTGTGCCATATCTTGTTTTCACAGAGAATACATGATGTTGAGGAAGCAAGCAGCACTCCAAATTCTTTCTTGGGACATGATAAAGTGGGTCTTTGTCACAGCACGAAGGAAGGACTTGTCATAGGAGGAAAAACACAAGCCTTAGTAATAACATTAACAACGCCTTTGATCTATTCGAGTGCTCTAGAAAGCCATGACAGCGTGAAAGTGAGCCAGCAAGCACAATACCAGGACACTGAGAATATCTTCTGTGGAAAAGGCCTATGGAACCTTAACAAACGCCACAATTTATTACAATCATACATGGTTCATTGTTTTTTTAGACGCTCATGCACTCTCAAACACACCAATTTATCAACCTAGATTTGACGGTAATCCATCCAATAGTTGTCGAGATGTTCCACTGTATAAAATGAAAGCTTTGACCGAATGGTGAAACGGCTTTACTACAAAGTAAAAGGAAAGTCGGGGCTTCATCAAAGTCAGTAGGATTCATCTTCTGCAGATATTGAACATCTGTACCAGATTTCCTCCAAATGTTGTTGAGTAATGTCAATCTGGACTGAAGTAGAGGACCAACCAGCAAAACCAAACCGACAATCTCATGCAGTTACAACAGGAAAAGTTTATTACCGAATGATTACCAAATTCAACAGGATTTGATAATGAGGACAATGAACATCTGTAGAAAATTTCATAGCAATCCATTTAAAGTACCCCGATAACATTAGTCTCTAAAACCGACATTGGCATCCTTATAGCCACACCACAGTCATCGTCAGACCAGTTCTACATGTGACAAACTACACCACCTATAGGACAGGACAGTTATAGCAAAAACATGCTTATGTCGCCAATAGCAGGAAGGTAAATCAATCAATCAATCAATCAATCTTTATTTATATAGCGCCAAATCACAACAAACTCATCTCAAGGCACTTGGCATATAGAGCAGGTGTAGACCGTACTCTTTAATTTACTAAAGAAATAGCTGCTACAGTTTTAACAGTCATGCCACCTGTAATCATAGCTTATGAAACTCCAGTAGATATTAAATGTTCAAATGTTCAAAAACTTTTTAACTTCCCTGTAGAGCAATGAAATAATGTAAAATAAACTTCAGGTACTTCAAGTGACCCTCACAGTTAATTGTCTTTAAAGTAGTTGACTGAGATATTTATTCTACCAATAAATAGAAAGCAGTCAGGATGCCAAACTTGGAATCACTCTACATATTGCTCTTAGCTATTGTTCAAGGCCAGAAGTTCAATGACCCATGATTCAGACTTCAGTCAATAGAGCCGCCCTAATGGCTCCGACACAGGATCCCTGCTTTTATCTGTTTTGGCTCACTGTTTCCATCTCAGCCTGGCCTAACAATGATACTCCTGCTGCCTGTGATGTTGACACAGCAAAGCTTTTGATTTTCTGTCAAAGTGGGGCAAAAGACAACACACAAGCCCAGGACAGAGGGGTTAGGGGCAAGGAGGACGTAGAGGTAAGGTGAGAGAGCAGCGAGTGCTTGTAGAGAGTTTGAAGGGCTGATGGAGATGGAGACAAGAAGAAGAATACTGAGCGGTAACTGAGTTTTTATTGCTGAAACCTGACCCCCCCCAACCCTCTCTCTTTTGCAGCTCATCCGGAGGTGGGCCTCTTGTCAGTGGGGTAGAAACAGCCACGTTGGCCACACAGTCAAACATGAAGCCACCCAAGCAGCAGCCGTGCAGCTTTTTTTTAAACAGAGTCCAACTTGATCCATCTGCAAAGACACGGCACTGCTTGTAAACAAAGCCGGGGGGAGAGAGATGAGCTCTTTCAAATCCTTCAAAGCCTGTAATACAAGGAGCTCACGTGAAAATGCTGTTAACTGTAAATGAGACTCACTTCAAAATATAGTCCTTAACTTTAACTGATGTCCTCTTCTCCAGTGACCCGGTCAGTGTCACGGGATGTTTCTCTGTACCTACAGACACAGACAAACACTTAGAGAGCTGGCAACCGTCCTACCTCACGTGCTACAGCCTGCAAAAGAAACATTAATTTGGAACCAGGTTCCTATGCAAATCAAACTGCATGGATTTCATTTTCAAAATTACTTTTCTACAGTTAAAATTATGCTCGTTTCCATCCGTAACTATTATGTAAATATTGCCAGTTGGTTTATCAATATAAGCAGCAGGTGGTGCTAATTGTCCAGTCAGGTGCCATTAAACCACTGCAGAAGAAGAATGCGCAACAAGCTAAACAAGCGCCACTCATACCTAAAATAGTGAATAATATAACCTAGAAAACATGATGGAAATATATTTAAGTTTTTTCAAGTTTTGCTGTTTCCATCAACCTTTGTTAATGCGATATATCAAAAAGCTAAATATCGTGGTGGTTACAGGAGGAGCTATTAGCGAACAGCTGCTAGCAAGAATCCATAGCTAACAGTAGCTAGCCAGAATCTTGCTACAACAATCATACAACATCCATTCAAAGGCTTTATCAAATAATTCTAAAAACAACTGTTCAAACATGGGCAAAAAATATTCAAAATATAAAGATGTGCAAGTTTTGTACCGAAGTAAGGAGAGTTTTAAGAATGCACACTGGCTCAAAAGGTATTGCCAGTAAATTAGCGTTTTCTTTGCTAATACAAAATGGATACAACTAGCAAGCTATACTGAATATAGTAATTAATATGGGACAGGAAAGAAAGAAAAAAACGCAAATGAGCAGAAGCCCTTCAATTCCACAACTTAGTCCATAGTATGTGTTGTGTTTAACTTCATTGGAAGGATTAACTCGATAGTCTCATTCCTTTAATCTCGACTCTTTGAAAAAGTGACAGCTCAGCCCATTTGTCCAACACAGTTTCACAGTCCTGTCTCATAACTGATTTGCAAGCCATGCCTCTTTTATGGAGTAGTGTAACCTCAGGGATAGCATATAAAAGTGGATGGTGCAACACAGCTAATGATAGCTTCCTTAATTTTGGACTCTACGTTGTGAATCCATGTGCCAAGAACACATTCTGTCTGACAGCGCTGAAGTTAAAAACTTACTTTTAGATCATTTCATGGATATTTGATTTATTCATTTTTTGTCGTTATTGTTAAGTTTTGTAGGTCGTTATGTTGTATTGCTGAAGTCCTGCTGGTGCTGCTGAGACTGCTGACACATGAGAAGAGTGCCAAATTTGAAAGTAGTTCAGCGCAGAGCTTTAGGAAAAGCTTCTCTCAGCGTTTTTCGCTAAGCCTCTCTAAAAACCTCACTGGCTCCTGCACCTACAGAGCTGTTGTATAACCTTTACATTCATCGGATCACACACACACACACACACACACACACACACACACATACACACACACACACACACACACACACACACACACACACACACACACAAACTGTTGAAACATGTGACGAGGAAGCCTTTGATGGGGGGTTTGGAACAAGGGAAAGCCTATTTTTGAAAGTCATCCACCACGGGACTCAATTAGCACTTCATCTAAAGAACAGAGCGCAGGGTCGGCGTGCGTCCCCTCCCTTTCTGTGTTTCCTGAGGAAAAGCTGAAGTAAGTTGACTGTGCATAGTGGTGGTCTGGACCCTTCCTCTTGACCCAGTTTTCTGCAGCAGAACCCAGAGGACGACGTTGACTTGTCCCACCGCCTTTTCTTCCTCTCTTTCTTGGGTTCCAGTTCATCCAGACAGTCGTGTTGTCCTGACCGTGTCTCCTTCATCTTCACTCACTCTTACACTCTTAATTTCCCGCACACTGTCCTGAATATAACCCACATTTGGCTGACTGATGTGCTAAGCATTTGTCTCTTTCCATTGCCAAAACTCCCATATGTTTAAACTCCATTCGTACATTAGAGATGATGACTGTGCTGACTCTTTCACTCTCTCTGTAGTGTTTGGCAGTTTGTGGTTTTCGGTGGAACTTGTCTTAAGAAGATTTCGTCTGTACCACAAGTGCGCGATCCTTGACAATAAAATGCCAGACACTAATAATTCACTTCATATTTCACAGATTTTGCAGTAAGAATCTTTCATATGAGGAAAGAGCAGATATTTAAAAGCAAAACTCAATCATTTGGATAACTTTTGTCTTTGCATTTTAAATTCATTACGGCCTCCAGCCTGCTCTTCCTGCTGTAAATCCCTGTTTAAACTGGTAAATTGTCAGGACCCTCTTGAAAGTTAGACAATGCACCTCAAGGGGCTTATCCAGTGAACAATACATTAGTTTAGTACTATTTTCTAATTAGGTACCCCTTACAAAGAGTTTACAAGTGGTTAACAATTTCCTGGTTCTTTATAAATCACATTTAATGAGACTTTTAAACCTTTAATGAGAACAACATTCAGGTTGCCAGGTTGTGGTAAAAGTCACATTTTTCGACACATATAAATGTTAATACGTCAATAATGGGTTTTTAAAACTATATATCTAGTCATGAGTTTTAAATATAAGTTGTCAATAAATAGATTGTGCTTTAGATGCACTGCAGTTCCAGAAGGTCAAATGTCAAATGGTTATATGAAGGAAACTTCCTGATGACCCACAGATCTAAAAAGATAAGTTACCAAATGGAGATTTCACAACCTGACAACCCAGATGTTGTTTTTATTAATGGCATATACATGTTGGTTCTTACAGGCTACGAAGGTTATTACATCTCCACATGAAAGTGTGTTTGTAGGAAATGATTCTAAGGATTCTGATATTTCTATTGCTAGTGAAGGGGCTCAAAAAGTTTTATATGCCCTGATGGTCTGGTACAAGAAAGGCCTGGAGGAGATTTTGTTGCAACCTGGACAAGAGGCTTCAGACAAATGTATTAGATTGACATGCTGACGCTGACATCCTTAGACCCCACAATGTCACAAAATGTGACTAGATGTTCTGCCAGTGGTTAGAATGGACCCAAATTTGGTCAAATCTGTTTTTTGGTTGGTTAATGTTATTTTGACCTTACAAAGACAGGAGCTAAAACGGCCTGTTTCAGACAGAGGCTGAACTGAGGGGTTGTGTAAAGAGTCAGTATGAGATAAATAAGGAGTTTGTAAATCATGCTAAAATATTCCTACAAATGTGCATAATATGTCTCCTTTGCAGTTTCATCACTGCCATTTGGTGATTAACATCCATAGCCTGTTATGCTATGTTAAAATAAAAGCTAGAAAAGGGTAACAAGTTGTAAGCATTCACGTCATGAGACAAGTCAACATAGCAGCTGCCGATCTTATTTTGGTTCTGCTTTTCACTCGTCCCCTTTCTGAAAATCCATGCTGTCTTACAGTCTTACTTTGAACCCTAGTGTGGATTTCATCAGGCCTGTATTTACATGAAAAAGCTCTGACAAAATACACAGAACACTCTCGTTAGCTACATAGCTAACATGTTATCCCCCCGACAAAACTACAACCGCAACAACACTTAATTAATGACTACTTATAACAAGTGTCAAGCTTTCAATGAAAAATGAGTTCCCCATTTGTCATTACAAGTTAAATGTTGATTTATCTACAAGTTGTAATTCCCACATGATGAAAAGGCAGCATGAGTAATGACATAGTGATTTGACTGTTTGATACACAGTGATGTATTACTGTGTGCAACAGAGATAAAATGGTGAGGCTAATTTTAAAAACAATTCTTCTTAAGATATGGCAACAAAATGATCAGGGTGCCAATGAATATTGCAAATAATAAAAAGACAAGTATCCAACCAAGGGACTGTGCATTAGACAGCATGATTTTTTTTTTTAAGTTTACTGATGGCACAGTTCCTTTTTCCTTATAAAGATCTTGTACTCTGTAGATAAAGAACTTAGTTTTCTTTGTTGAGAACTGGAAAAGAGGACAACAGAGATAATCTCTATCTATCTATCAAGCGAGGCGTTCAAATGTATCACAACCAATTTATTCACCTAAAACAAACTTGCACATTAGGTCCTTGCAGGGCGAGTTTGTGTAAGTATCGATCTATCCAGAGGCCCGTGGCATGTTTACACACTCATTCGACTCCTTGCGGAGCTTTGTGTTGCTCCCCTGTCTGCACTGAGCGTTTCCAGATCCTCCCACTCTGTGTTGTTTTGCTCTCTACTTTTCTTCTTTGTTGCAGAGTGTCATGTGTTTGGCAGCTCTAATCTGGCCAACCTCAGAATTATAATATGTGTTTTATGTTTTTTTTGGGATTCTCTCTCTCACGTGCCCTCTGTTCAACAGATGTCTATTTTTTCCCTTCTCGGCTGCAGGAAGTGTGTGTGTCCTTGCTGTAAGAAGATCACTGGCCTCCTCTGCAGCTCAAGGTAACCTCTGCCCCCCTACACTCTGACCTGTCAACCTGCCAACTGCATGCATGGACTCTCTCACCCCTCCGTGCCCATACACACACACACAAACTGCCTTTGTTCACTCATCATGGGTCATGACCTCTCATTTGTGGAGGTGTATTCTAGGCTCTGGGGCCTCCATTTAGCCTTCAGGGGTGCATCACAGGTTGTTGTCCCAAATTTAACCCTCCAACCTTTTGCTTGCACACTTCACCTCACGGTGGCTCTTATGATTCACCAGGGTATGATGAAAGGCAATTAACTCTGATTTAGCCTTAACACGAAACAGTAGAACCTGCCAAACAAGAACAGCAGAAAATAACAAGATACAGCAGTGTACTTTCTTTTATTTTACTGGCGGGACTTCAAAATAGACAGAATTAATGACTTAATTATTAAATAAAATATAATTATCTGTCAGAACACTTTGTCTTAGTCAGGGTCATCTGAGCAGTTTGTTGTCAAGATGTTTGGATAAAGTCAGTGTTAGCACGTGCTCACTAGTTTGAATTCATTTGAATGACCTCACAGTTAAGGTGGTGGATTTTATGGTACAGTGTGTTACTGCGGTTTTATCATTGCACAGATAAGTATCACATAGCTACAATCAGAAATCACAAATACACACAGCACAGCAGTTACAGATAGAGATATAGATAAATACAGATTGACTGGAGGGCAGTAAATAAGGCGCCAAGGAGTTCAACGTCTGTTTTAACAGTGGGGGGGGAAAGCTTGTTTAGGTTGGCAGTGCCACCTAGTTTAGGTTGGCAGTGCCACCTAAACAAGCGCCTCCCAGAGGTTTTTGAATTGTCAAAAGTTTTTCAAATGTGTTATGATTTTTCACATACACTTTGGTTTCTGTCAGCTATCAGGATGACAGGAAGAACTTTTAAAAAAAACGTTCCTCCTTTGCATTGTGAGTCAGTAACGCAAAGACACTGGTGTTGAAACAACATTAACGAAAAGTAATGAGTAGTGGGAATCAGTGGTCATGTTCATAAGTGAGGTTGTCTACGCGGAAAACGGATGCTAACTAGCTTGCTTACAAGTCGATTTCCGAGTCGAAGCTAGAGGAAGCTCGTCGGTTATCAGGCTAATTACCCTAGCTTGCTAGCATCCACCTTCTGACTCATATATCCACCCAAATGTTGAATGTTAAGGGGAAAATGATGGTTTAAATTGCAAAAGATATATAACCAGTGCTATATTGGTTTTCTGAAAATGGGTGTATGATATTCTGCAGTGAAATCATGGAAGTTGACAGTAAGTTAGCAATGCCCTAGCAATACTGGCTCTCAGTTGTCAGTCAACCAAAAGCAGTTAAATTCTGAAAAATACTGTAAAATGCACAATGGCTAAAGTATCATTGAGGTCAATATGTTCTTGCACAAAAAATGACGGGCATTGAAATTTTACTCTGAGAATGTTTAAAAATCAACTTGACACCATTGCGTTGCATCGTTTTAGCTGCATACAATCTTTGGGAACCAGTGGGAATCTGTGTGTGTTCCTTTTTTCTACATCTGTTTTGTGCCAGTTGTGTAATGATCTGGCATGCAAAAAAGAACAGCTTTATCTGATAAGCTGCATTACTCCATACCATCTCCTGATCCTCCTCCCTCCCCCCCCCCCCCTTTTCTTGCTTCATTCTCCTGATTCCCATTGGAGGCTGTAAACCAAGCAGGGAGCTCAACTCCTCACACAAAATCCTCCCTTTGTGAGCAGCTGAAGCAGGTGAGCCAGGTACCATTTATCTGTCGTCACACAGATAGTGACCTGCCAAAATACCTGGGCAACAATGGAGTCCTTCACAAAGCCTTGAGAGTTTAGAATCAGAGCAGAGAAGCAGGTTACAGCATGGAGATGCTTTTTAGACCACAAGGTTGTAATGTCATAAAACTGCATGTTGGCTGTAATAGTCCTTTAAGAAACATGATGAAGTCCAATGCAGTTTTGTAACATTAGAGCTTTGTTTTATAAGGTCTTCAGATTTAATGTGGCTCATGCACCTTAGAGAAGCTGCAGGGGTTTTGCCTTCTGATGTATTAATCTCCAGTTCAGGTCACACAAACCTTTTTTGTGGGACCTGAGTAAATGAAACTTGACATGCACCATGCTTTTTTGTGGTGGGGTTGTACCCCCTTTTGGCATGATTACAAACCATGCAGATCACCCTGTTGGTCAAGCAAGAAGAATGTTTCTGTTTATCTGAGGTCTATCTGCTAACATACTTGCATGTAACATTAAATAATCACAGCAGTGGTTTGCATGTTTTGACCCAAACACATATCACCTCTATGTTACAACGAAACATTTTGGAAACCATACTACTGTGTTGTATCTATCTACTTTTACAGGCATTCATTCCAATAAGAAGTGGAAAAAAAAAGTTTCCCCAATTAATATTTTATATAAAAAATGGGTGAAATGAGAGTGTAATGTGAAATGTGACAAACTCGCTGAGAATTATTGGTGTGTTCTATTTGTACTTGGAAGCCGGAGTTCCCAGCTGGACATTTCAACTGGAGTGCGCCCTGATGTCGGATTGACCACTCTGAAGGTCAGATGAACCTCACCAGCCCTGACCTCAAAATCCAAAATGATAGGCCTGTTCATCAACAGTGTGAAAGTTGTAGTACACACATCAGGACATGTTGCTATGTTGTTAGTATGCACAAAATACAGCAAAATGTGTTTTTATCAACTGGTATTGCTATCTGGCTAGAACTGGTTTTCTGACTTCCTCAACTGGAATGATTCAAACTTGGGTGCGACATCATTCCCAGCTCCGACTTCCAACTTTAAAAGTAAATGGAACGCAGCATGTGACCTGATTCCCCTTCAGCTCTATTGACACTTTTAGTGTCTTTTAGCTTATTGTTCGGCTTCATGGTCTGCACCTTGTGATTGAGTCTTTGTGCTCTCATCAATCCTGTTTACAGCTCCAGCAGCTCTTATAAACCCACTGCTGCTGGACCATCCCATCACATACACAAGATGTTTCCTGCATATTTTATACACATTTCCCAAAGATTCAGTCTGATATATTTACTGTTTATACTACTCCAATCAAGTGACAAAACACTGAAGACCCACTTATTTTATTTTGGCACGTAACACGATCTTCATCAGTAGATGACGTCTGAAGTTGTCATCAAATTGCAGACGTTCAAACTTCCATTATTCTGAGTTCTTGTCCATGTTGGCCTCAAAGTTGACCTTAATAACTGAGCGACCATCTCTAGTGATGAAGACCAAAAGCTCCCGAACAAACAAGCAAGTGGAACTTTAGTGGAGATTCTGCTGCGAGCGAAAGAAAAATAGTCTTTGTGCTTTTGCCGTGTGGGTCCTTTTTGAGGTGAGTACATCGGCTTCACAGTTAGCCACAAGACAGAACATGGGCGTCTTAAAAGAAGCACACTACCCGTTGGCAGCTTTTTGCTTCCATGACATTTATCCTCACATGCTATTCCGCCTTTTTTCCTCCTGACCTTCTCTGCCTCTCTCTGTTTTAAATGATCTACCCAAAATGCCACGAACAATACACGTCAAAGTAGTTAATGCAGGGTCTGGTGAGTCTGATATAAATAAAAGACTCATTTTGTGGAGTTTGGCGATTCTGAGGAACCCCAGAACACATTTTTCAAGGCTGTCTGAGAAACCCTTTATTCTTTGAAAAAAACATCCTCTGGCTGTTTTGGAAGCAATAGTAGTCTGTAAGTAGTCTGTAACTATTTGTTCTTCTTTCTGAACACACGTGGCCTCTGTAGAATTAAAGTCCAGTAATCCTCCCAAAACCAAAAGTTGGTTGGCTATAACAATCATCTACTCTGCGTCCACTCTCATGGAGCAGATTTAATGTACCCTATCCCTTGCCCCCCCCCACCCCCCACTCCCTGTCCTCCTCTCCGTCCTCCCTCAGGTCCTCAGTTAGTGTGGTTTGGCGCTCTGACAGACAGACTCATGCAGCACTGAACAATGGCTGGCGTCCGACACGCTCTGGCAGGCTGTCGAGCTGTAATCACGGGATGCAGTAATCCCGACAGACATTTTTTTTGTGTGTGTGTGAGTGTGTGTGCAAGCAGTCACTTTCAAGCTACTGTATCAGCTTGCGTACATGCATGTGCATGCGGTCGCAAACCTGAAACCCGGTCCCCAAAGGTTCCTTTAAGTGGTGTTAGAGGTCGGCTCGGCCTGACGATCCAATGCGACCGCAGCGATGACCGATTCGGACTGGAATTTATGTTTTATCCAGTCCGTGGTTCTGTTCGACAGTAGCGGGCTGTAACAGCACACTGAGATCTCCAGCTGACAGTGAGTTAAAGTGATCCCTGGTGGCCGCAGTGGAAGGCAGACAGCCAGCACTCAGCCTGCACATGAACGAAACAACGTGCTGGACTCAAACGCATCGCCAGGGATAGTTTTAGATTTATTTAGACAGATTTATTCCGTCTGTCTTGTACTCATTCACAGCTCACATATTTACGTCGACTCTCAATGAACTGCTCTTGATTCTTAATGTATACATCAGGTTGCCAAAGGATGAATAGACCCGTTACCTGATGAGAACAAAGACTCTAGAGTCAGCATAGGGCCCAGGGATCCATTAAAGGATCATTTTGGTTTATTGCAACTTGGGTCTTATTGTCATAGGTTTGGCTTGAACTTTGATTGATTATGATAACATTGTATTGGTAAGGCCTGATGGGGGAAAAGCTTGGGAGGTTGCAAAAAAAAGCCTTTAGCCAGATTATCCAAACTGCTTTATTGGAGGTCAAACTGAAAGTGACACCTGAAATGTTGGCAATACTCCCTCAATGCACAGCAAAACTTTATTTTTCTCTTCCAAATAAGTAACTGGAGGAGTTGTTTTGAGTCCTGATCTCAGCAGTTGGTGTGTACATTGTTATTTTTGTCAATCACAGGCATTGATACCTTGCATAGACATCCACAGACAAGTGTGAGGAACCACGGGGTGATCATGTCCTGAGAAGGATGATATATTTTCATCTAACAATCAACGTGTGTTGCTTTTCCTTTTTTCATCTTCATGTGTATGCATAGTCGTGTCTCAGCGAATATCAGTGTGTCTGTGAATGCATATGTGTGTGTGTGTGTGTATTAAACTGTGTCCCTGCTGCTGATCTAAGCTCCTTCTCACACTCCTCTGTTTTTCTTTCTCTCCAACACTCCCTGTGTAAACACAGTTTGCACTAATAAGCCTGACACAGCCCACTTTAATTGGTCTTTCATTTCCTATGCGGGGGAACCACGGACACACACACACACACACACATACACACAAGCGCTGGTTCAGGGGTTATTTATTTGGCCCCATTTCTAATGCATGCAGCAGACAGGTTTAAAGACCCTGGCAGTCCCACATGGTAAAATGACTTACAGCAGCCATGAAAAGATTTGGTTTCCTGCTCCTCTGAGAGCGGCTAATGGACCCACAGATCTGGCACATCAAACACTCACACACACACATGCACGCAGCCGTTTCTTGTACGGTGGTTACGTGCCACACCACAACCACGGCTGAGAACTTTCTCCTTTTCTTTTTTTTCTCACCAAGCATCTCTTTTTCCAGCTTTTGCTTCCAGTGCAATCTGGCGGTACACACCCCCTCCCCTAACCTACACCCCACCTCCTTCCCAGAATACCCTTGTCAGTCCTGCAGATGTTCCAGCAACCCGGGGTGACACGTGCCTTAGCTTCAGGTGTGACCCACTCCAAATAAAAGCTCAGGGGATTAGTTCTTTATTTTCTACTGGTGGCTGATAATGAAAACATTGTCAAACAAACGGAAGATTAAGTATTGTGGACTTTATTTATGCTGTTGATAAATTCAGTCAGATCAGTTGAGGAATTGCACACAGAGTTGTTGCCACTGCTCAACTTCTACAGTTAGTCTGTTAGTTTTACTAAACTTTATGTGTAGAAGATATCATTTAAATATAGCTTTTCTTCTGATGTTAAAGGGGACATTTTCTGCACATTTTCAGGTCTATATTTTTATTCGGGGGCTTTATTAGAATATATCTGGTTGATTTACAATTAAAACCAAACTTCTTATTTATCCTATAGTGACCCTTTATGCAGCCCCTCAGTTTGACTTGTCTGAATCAGGCCGTTTTGGCTCCTGTCTCTTTAAGAACCACTCCCTACTAGCCCACTCTGTTGTGATTGGTTTAGACTTCAGCTTCCCAGGGGGCAACGTCAACAAACCATGTAACAAACCGTAGTAGATTGTACTACTTTTTCTTGTTCCTTACTCAAAATGGTAACTTTTCACATACATTTGTACTTGTTTGAGCCAGAATCCGATCCGAAGAGTGGGCAACGTGAACAACACGTTGAAAAACCTTAGCAACAACCTTAGCAACCAAGACTATGGAATGGTCGGTCATCAGCTTGTCGGTAAGGTACAAAATCCCCAAGGAAAGTGTTCCAGGGCAGGTTGAAGCTTTTGACTAGCAGATAGCATTTCTACATATGTTTACCTCAACTTTTTGGAACGCTAGGATGCTTTTGAAACCACAAAAAAAGACATATATATATATTTGTTAAAACTTGAGAATGGTGCCCCAAATGTTCCTCTGGAGTTTAAAAAAAACTGCAGATTGATAGTTTTTTGATGATGATATGAAGAATTCAGAAGAAGTCAGTGCCATAGCACACATCCATTTCCAATTTAAGAGATTCATTTCTATCTAATCTAAAATCTAGCAGCTAAAAGCCAAAAAAACATGCCTGCAGCTTTCACCCCCACAACAATATAAAAACTAAGGACTTTCGCAGTTTGCAACACACAATAAAACTTAACCAACTTGTGAACATACTTGGAAATCTGTGTGTTACTTTCAAGACATCTGCCAACTTTGTGGGTTTTTTTCCACTGAGGGTTTAAACCAGTAATTTAGTATTGCACCTCAGTAAAGCTGGAGGTCTAAATAAGTGTGGTTAAAATAAATGCAAAAAAAAAAGCAAGTTTCAGTATCCTGACTGTTAATCCCTAGTATGGTTCAAGCTCAAAAACTGCTGGATCCTAACTTTCCAATAGTGTAACTTGATAGTGTCTTTCATTACACCTTATTAAACCCCACACCTGATTAATGCCCATGTCTTTGAAACTCAAAGGCCCCGTTACGAACTTATCTGCTGCTCTCTGTGATTAGTATTCAAAAAATAGAAATCAATAATAGCTTTGACCTGAATTTGTCTGTTTTCTTCCTCTATGTAGTATCAGTTTGTCTCTCCAGACCCACTTTTCTAATTTGAAACATGAAGCAAACATCTCTGTTTCTCCCTCAACTGTGTGTACTGATATCCTGAGTCGGTGTCGTCTTTCTCCACCATGTCGACGCGTGTCAGCTTCTGTTCCAGTTCCAGCGCGGCTCTGGAAGTGCATCACAAAGGGAGTGCAGACAGTCCTGCTGACGACTCCAGGTCAAGGCTGAAGTGGAATACATGTGCTGAAATTCAAAGAGGACACGTGGGCTGTCCAAAACGCTCTTTGAAGAAATACATTCCTCTTTCTGTATTTGTTAGGATCTTCTTAAAATGGGAATACCAAAACACATGCAAATGCATAAAGATATAAAGAATAAATGATCAATATTATACTGCAAAAACACTGTTCCTAACTTGTAATGTAGTCTAATATGCAGCAATCACGATTTATTTTCCTGTGCTCAGAAAAGAGGAAAATTGAACTTTTTCAATCCCACCAGTACTGGGAGAACAGCATCAGCTGATGAACATCAGTGATGTGATAAAAAGCTGTAGACCAGCAGCTAAATAGACCTCGTGGTCAGATTGTTTTATCAACTAGATTTTTTGTCTTTTAATTTGGCTAAAATTGGGAGATAATATAATATGAGAACTTATGACATGATTTCTGCTGCTTTTTTATGGGTACTGTTAGCACAAAACCTGACAATGCTCTGATGCAATTTTTCTCCTAAAATAAGTCTCTTAAAAGTTTTTTCAAGATTTCAGTGATCACCCTTCAATCCAGATAGATTTAAAATCTACACATGGGATGATCCTTTTTGTTCTCTATTGTAGTCATGGTCAGTTTCAGCTGTGATTGCTTATTTCTGTATGTAATGTAGTAATGCCCCTCATGTTAACCTCCGGTCAGACGTAACGTTGGAGATGTGGACGGGCCTGATGCTGCTGTGAAAAGCCTCCTTTGTCTCGCAGCTTCAGACTTTGTCGAGCATAATGTTTTCTAATGGCTTTGCTTGGAAGTCGGGAGTGTGTGCCTGACGTAACAAGTGAAATTAAATGTCTCACCAAAGCAG
Source organism: Scomber scombrus (assembly GCF_963691925.1). Classification (NCBI taxonomy): domain Eukaryota; kingdom Metazoa; phylum Chordata; class Actinopteri; order Scombriformes; family Scombridae; genus Scomber; species Scomber scombrus. The sequence goes on from NC_084991.1 coordinate 4,359,069, forward strand.
ATGTTGGATACTGGCTGAAAGTGTGTGTGAGAGAGAGAGAGAGAGAAGGAGAATGAAAAATGAAGGTTTTAGTTGCTGGCTGGAAGTAAAGATTAAACAGGAAAAGAGAGAAAATTAAGTGTGAGACATGCTTGTGCACGCAAACTGTGATGTCTGCATGATGTCTGTACTTTCAGCCATGTGCCTCCAAGTTTCAGACCTTTCAGAATGGAGATATTTTTCTAGCTGACGATGGTGTTGCCAAGCGGTCAGTTGTCAGTTAGTCAGTCCATTAACTCTTTGGTCAAGAGCGAGATGAAAAACCGAAGATGAATTGTAATGTTTGTGGAAAGTGGAAATAGACAACTTTTTTGCTTTAACTTATCATTATAGAGAATGTCTATAGAACAATGACACTATCAGCATTTAGACTGGCTCCCTATAAGCCTCGCTGTCACCATGAACCCCGTGAAAATGAAGGTTCGATTTACACCACAAAGGAAGTGCATCAACCATTGCACAACTCAAAGAAGAAGAGGATAGTGCTTTTATTTTCCCTGCTAGCTATATCTCATTATAATTTGATATCTGGCCAGCCTCCTTCTATTGTCTTATTGCTATATGATAAATATGGAATATAACACAGACGAATATGATGAAACACTACTTCTATCTATGTACATTATGGTAGCTAACAAGAAGAAGGCCCTCTAGAAATATGTTCGCTAATCTACCAGCCATACAGCCATAGTGTGAGGCCTGTCACAATAAATACGTTATCGACTTATCGTACATTAGTGTAATTATCAACATCATCATGTCTATACATCGACTTATGTATGATACACGGAGATGACATGGATCATTTTTTTTACCTCAACACTGCCACACTTCACTCCAATAGCAGCTAAGAGGCTATAGTTCCGAAGAAGCCAGCGGCGCTGCTTATATGGAATTAAAGGTAAATAACTCTGTCCCATAATGACAGTCTGTGTTTTTAAAGAAGTGTAGCACCCACTCTCCAATCCCACCCCCCCTGCATTATTATGCTATTATATTATCATTATATCAGTGGTATAAAATTATCTTTAAATGACAATAATATCGTTTATCGCGATTATTTCCGAGACAATATATCGTCCAACAAAAGCAGTTACTGTGACAGATCTACATAGTGTACTGGATCAGTATGCAGTCAAGCTACCTGTCAGGCTGATGTAGTTGTTCACATGAAAATCAATGGACAGAAAATATGTTACCACCCCTCCCATGCAGTTTCTTTCATTTTGTAAAAACACACAAACATCCCAGCAACCGTTCACTTTTCTCATTACATAATAAAGATGTGTATCTGCTTTCATCTTTTCATCTCTCCATTACAGACTAAATGAATAAACAAACATCTACATTGTTAAGATAGGATGGGCTTCAACTGAGCCGAAACAGGACGTCAGCACTGGCAAACTATTTCATGGATTATTTATCATGACAAGAGGACTTTGCAACAACAGTACAGTGTACTCCTCTGTATAGACCTGGGACATTTTGCACATGCTCATACACACTGTGCTTTCTACAAGAATGAAACGGCAAATTCTGATAGAAAAATCAAAGCATAGAAACAGCTGCAGAGAGGGTCTAGTTTAATCACTGTCCCCCTTAAAGGTTGAAGACCAGCCAAACAGTTAAATCATGAACAAAAGGGATAGATGGATCTGTTAAACATTCAGGCACTGACTAATAAGAAAGTCTACCCAACTCATTGGGTAGTTTCTTTTGAAGACCAGGGTTATATTATATCATATTATATCATATTATATTGAAAAGTGAAACTTCAGTGCTATTAATTACTATTTATCTCTGAAAACTAAAACAACAAATGAAGGAAATGCCTTGAAAAAAATGAGCGAGTACATTTGCTCAAGGAGTGCCGTAGAGCTGAACGAATGTGGAGGAAAACAAATGAACAATGCATGAGAGATCTTTACAAAATCCTTCTGTGTCTGTAACAAAGTTTTCTGCTGTGAGCAACAGGCATACTTCTATAAGATTAGCAGTGAAAGCGGAGACAACCCAAGCATTGCATTATCTATCATCAATGGCCTTTTAGTCCTTCCTTGCATGAACAAATATGTCAAAATGTGAGATGTTTGCATATTTTTTTGAAAATAAGATTAATATCCGAGGTAGTATTGCAAATACAGTCAAAAATCAGGACACTCGTGCCTCCTCGGGAAAATTCTTTTTGTAAAATTAGTGAAGGGGAACTCTGTAAAATCTTTCACCTGCTCCCTGGATGCAATTCCCACTTTTTTCTTCAAAGAGCTTTTAGATGGTTTGATTTGCGATGTACTAGACGTTGTAAATTGCTCTCTAGAGAAAGGCATCTTTCCAGTTGCACTCAAAACAGCTCTACTCAAGCTCTTACTCAAAAAGCATAATCTTGACTTTTCTGTTTTGAGTAATTTTAGGCGTGTTTCCAACCTACCTTTTATGGCAGTGTTTAAAGGCAGTGTTTAAACAGCTGGATGCTTTCCTACATGACAAGAAGATTCATGAACAATTTCAGTCTGGTTTTTAGAAAGGGACACAGTATTGAAACAGTGCTTGTAAAAGTGATCAATGATCTTAAAGTGAGTGCAGAAAATAAAAATGTTTCAATTCTTTTACTTCTTCATCTTCATTGTTATGCTGATGACACTCAACTATATTTACGTGTAGCACCAGATGATTCTGATACCCTCAATCCCTTGATTAATTGTACATGGATGATTTATAATTTCCTTAAATTAAATGAAGATACAACAGAAATGGCTTTAACTGGTACAAATGCACAGACAGAGAAAATTTAAGCAAACTTGGAATTGTAATGAACAAATACCAGGAAGAGAGAACATATTACACCAGTTCCATCATTATTAAACTGGTCTCTCAGTGTTATTATACATTTCTGATTGATTATCTTAGTATGGTCCAAGCTGTTCCCCTAGTGCTGGCTTGCTCACTGAACCAATAATGAATTACAAAAAGTATGGTGAAGCAACTTTCGGTTATTATGCTCTGAAGGTTTGAGCAGATTACCTTAAAAATAACTAACACATTTATACATATTTATCAAATAAAAGTTCTTATAACACATTTCTTGGATTATGATAAATGCTTTTTCATTTGTAATAAATTCCTTTTCACCATATTGGTGCTTAAAAATGACAAAATGCTCAATATAGTAGTAGTCTACATTCAACATTATTTATACTAATACACCATATTATCAGTATCAGTCAAATTTAAGGTTGGATTAGCGAGCAGCACTGTATTTCCAGTAATATTGGAGGATGTCACTGTTGTGGCTGGCTCCTATCAATTAAAAAAAATCTCAAAAAAACTAGTAAGAGGACCTTTGAGTTGAGATGATTTTGACACGCATTCTGTTCCAAAAGTCAAGAATGATCTTTCATGCTCCAGTTTGTCAAAAAATTCAAAGTTATTTTCTGCACTGTCTTGGGTCACAAGAACTAAAATTTCATGGTTGGTGATCAATAAAGTCAATAAAAGTCCTCATAAACCATTTATGTGTTTTAAAAAAAAAATCCTTGATCCAGACAACATTGATCACAACCAAGACCACTTCTTCAAATGATGCAACAATTCATGTTGAATGAATTTGTCTGATTTGTTTGATACAAGTATGTTGAAACTATCTCAGGTTGGCGGTGCTGGAAAAATGTAGAGATTTTTCAGCCAGCAAACCTGGAATTTTGTTCTCCACAAATACAACATCAGTGCTTTTCAAGATGAGCAATAGTCGGATCTGCATTGTGATCGTGTTTGATGACATAATAAGATAAACGGCATTGAGGGGTGAGTCTGTATTAAAGCAACAAACCAAATCATCTGAGAGTGCTATATCTCTTGATTCATTCTCCAAAAAGTGTTCCCTGTAACTTATTAGATTTGGAAACCAGGCTTCTATGTTTCTGTATGTATGTGTATGTGTGAGTGTGTGCGTGCTCGCTCAGTGAACACACCGTATGCATGTGTCTGGCATTAGGTGCTAAACTCTGGATCAAAGGCTCTGGACAGCAGCGGATCTGTCTGCATTTTGTCATTGTTTCCGTCCAGACGGTGAAATATATAAAGCTGAGTTAAAGGTGAGGCCTGTCAGACCAGGGAGTCTTCCAAAAGTAACTGAATGCTGGGAAATCCAGAAGGCACGCAGCTGTTTTCCATCTTTAATGTATGGACATGGTGGACAAGGGAGAGATTGAACTGTGGAAATACCAAACCAGACAGAGTGAGAGGTGTGAGGCCAGGAAGGAAAAAGGAGAAACAGCACAGCAGGCATTTGATGGAAAGTGACTTGGAGAAAAGGTTCAAAGTCAACATAAGCACAAGTAGCAATAAGGAAATCATGACCTTTACTGTTCTCTATCTTTTTCCTCATGTCTGAGATGAATAAGGAAGCTACTAATCAGAGGAGAGTGGTGTAAATGACAAAATAATTCAAATGATTACTGTGACGTCACAACGCTGCATCTGACTCATCAGTTCAGTGGTCATGTTCAGTTAAGTATAAAACTAGACCTGTATTAGCACTATTTATGAGGTTAAAGCTGCTACAATCAATTATTTTTGTAGCTCATGTTGGCAAACAAAAGAACTATAACCTGACTTAGCAGTTCCCCTCTCTTAGCATCTTTCTACGCATTATTTTGATTTTACAGCCCACAATTCTATCATAAGCTTCTTTTCCAGGAGCATAAATTTGCTGTTTCCATAGAAAAGGCTGGTAAACCCACTGTACGCTACAATACAGCCCCAAACAACAGACAGATAAAGTTAGCAACTAGCTGGCGGTGAACGTAGTGGAGCATTTAGCAGCTAAAGAAGTTGTTGGTGACCAAAAACAGCGCTAAAAAAAGAGTGAATTGTTGTGTTGGTCAGAAACACAACTCTAAATGAATGCTAATGTTTTCCTGTGTTTGATGAATGTGTAATCACATTTATATTATGCCAATGTTTTTACAGCTAGCTGTGCTGCCCCCAAGTGGCTAGAAATAATGCAGCTTTAATAGCTTACTAGCAAACAATAGCTTCTTATTTTGGTCAGTATCACTAATAATGGAATACAGAATAATTCACGATTCAGTGTTCATTCATTCAGGAGTCATTTATTTCTATGAAAATTATTGAGATAACAACAGTTAAGGTTATTATTTTTTGTTTTGTTATGGAGCAGCAGAAAATTCGAGTTTTAGAAAATCTACAGCGGGAGAAGTGTTTGGGACAGAATTTGAAGATTTGAAAACCAGAGTTTCATTCAGCACTGCCAAAACCAAATAAAACTGTTCTAGGAATGGAAACAGTGGTGCGTTTAATGTCCTTTTTTGCCAAGTTCTGTCAAACTGTTAGTACAATTTGTTACCACAGCAGATGAATTGAGTTCAGTCTGTTCTCTCCTGGTAATTCTAAAAGGAGAACTGAGGTGTTTAAACACATTTAGTCACAGTGTATATTTAGAAAACTTGGATTAGACTTAGCTAGACTTACAGTAGCTGTTCTGATAGTGCAGCGAAAACGTGTGCTAAGACTTTAATCATTTGCACTCACAGTCTGCATGTAATTACTGCCTGATTTATGAAGCAACAGCTAATTACACAGTCTGTGGCTGGCTTTTCCCTGCAGGCATACCGCTACCACAGTTGTAATGCGCCTTAGCTGACAGGGTGGGGAGAGGAGCGGCATTAAAAGGCCTGGGGAATCATATGTGTATGTTATAAAAAGGTTAGACTGTCGGTCACAATGTGATATCACGTACACCTTTTATATCTCCTGTCTCTCAGTGTTTTATGTTTTTTGTTACTTAGTTACTTGGTTGCAGTGATAACAGAACTACAGTTCACAGAACAAGTAGCTAAGCGGGTGATGACAGACTGATTAGATCTTGGAACCTACTTTAATTCCAAATCTGACTCCTGCTCTTCGGGGCATGACGGGGAGTAATAAGGAGTATGAGCCAAACAAATTTACCGTTTAAAAATGGGGGAAAAAGCGTTATAGTTAATCTGCAAGGATGAATTTGAATCCTAAATCCACAGTGTATTAGCACAACAGGCCATAGCTTGTACTCCAGTGAAAAACATTTATAAAAAGCACTGCCAGTCTGACCTACTGCACCCTGTTGCTATCAACGAACAAGGCTATTGTTTTCTCTTTGCTAACGTTAAAAGGAGAAAACTAATAAGCCATGATAAACAGATAATCATGACACCGAATCAACTAAGAGTTAATGTTAGAAAACATTTGGATTTAAAATCAAGAATGGAAACATTGTAGTCAAGACCGTTTGTTCACTTTGTAAAATGCTACTGCCTCAGAGTAACGTTAGCTTGTCACTGCTAATAAACAATAAACGCTATGGTCAAAAAAATTTGAAAGAATTCCGTGTTAATTGAAATTGGTTTGAACTTGTGTAACAGTTAATTATATAGTAACAAAATATATGTGTTGAGTTAAATATTAATTAGTTGTGTGTTATAATTATACAAAAATAACTGTAGACCTGTCATACTACTCCTCTTGTTAAGTGGAACGTATGAGTGTTAGTTTCTGTACCCAGACGTCCACTTCTGTGTGTCCCCCCTACAAGTTATCTCTCCCTCCTCTACCTCTCCCCTTTTTTCAATGTACTACACAAGAAAGGTAAGTGTCTTTTCTGTTTGTTTGTTTGTTAGCTTAAACGTATTTTAATATCCTGGTTCTTCATCTAACTCAACGCACGCAATGTCAGTACTTGATTTTGATTGAATTGACTTGTGCAACGCTGACAGACTGCACAAGCGCCAAGGTAATAAACCCCAAAATGGCATGAAAAAATGTCATTCTCATACTATTATAGTTATGTTTCTTTTTTATCTAATTTTATTGTTTCCTCACAGCCCTGTAGCAAATGTTCCATGGCCCAGTACCAATCCGCAGACCAGGGATTGACAATTACTGTTATTTACGGAACAGAACTATGAGTTCTACTGATCGGATCCAACATTACTGACGTGAAAAGAGTTTTTTGAGAACAAATCAATGCTGTCAGAAACGCTCTTAGAGACTCACCATAACCATCAACGTCAGACATTTTGACCAATTTCTGACTGATTGGTGTATGTTTTGCAGTCACAGCTGGATAAGGTGAATATATATAAAATGGTATTATCATGTGACTAAATTTGTAATACTCTTTAATGATAAGTCTTACCAAATTAATATCAAAATAATGCACTCCATGCAAACACGGCCGTTGTTATAACACAAAGCCAGTAACCTGTACAGATTAATACAGTTACACTGTGAAAACTTATATACACACACCACCGCATTGGCAAACCACCCAGACGTTTGTGCTGTGAGAGCGTCTGCGGAGGGATTATATAACCAAAGAAACAAAAGATGGATGTGGTTGGCGGCAAAAGAAAACAAGTCTGTCATTCCAGCAGCGCTGTAATCCATTCTCATCTCCTTAAAAAACCATTATAAGGACAAAACCGGGAGTGGAGCTTCTCACTGCAAGCATGACGAGTCTGATCTGTGGTGCGTTTGTTATATAAGGTAACATGGAAGAAATAGGATGTGGACAGGTTAATGTGTGTCATTACGTGTGTCACTTAAAGGAAAAACTAAACTGTGGAGACCCTTAAAATGTTCTGTACCATCATTCTGTGTCAATGTTCCATCGTCTGCATTTGGCAACAAGAAAAAAAGGCCCCTACAAATGCCAACAGCTATTTTTTCTCACTCCTTTTAAAGTGTTTTTCAGGTAAATTTCCTCCCTGACATCCTCAGTCTATTTAGGTTTGCAGCGGATGTCAGCTGCGCTAAGTTTGCAACTTTCTGACAAGCTGTCAAACCTCCTGCCACTGACCAGCTTTGTAAGAATTTGACCTCTGACCCTTTGTTGCCAGGCCTAAAAGCCTGAGGACAGCGCACCTGCCTGCTACCCTAAAACACACTTCCATTACGAGGACACACACACATACATGCGCTGCCTCCAAAATATCTGTCAACAGTTTTTTAGCGTGCAAATGAATTTCCCTGAAAACGATCCGCTTGAAGGACCCTGAAGAATTTTAACTGTCTTGTAAAAATATTCATAGAGGGTTTTCCTTCAGAAAACTGACACTTGCCAATAAATTCATTGTAATGTTGAACGCTGCCAGCTGCCAAACTTTCTCCCTCTGCTTCTCTGTCTATATTCTGCCCTCTCGCTCTCTGTGCTGTATATTTAATACAGTAATACACTACATTATGTGAGCATACACATTTACAGTGACTACAAGTGCATTTGTAGTGAAATCTCTGTGTTTTCCATGTAAAATACTGAAAATAAATACTAAAGTACTGTATTGACCTACATACTTTGATATCTGGATCTACTTTCTCACCTGAGGCACATAAATGCAGTAATTTTTTAACCACACTAGCAGTGGCACCAGTCGATCCACTACTATGGTCCAGAAATGTCTTGATTTTGATGTGAAAGTTTGCACAGACATTCATGGTCCCCAGAGGATGAATCCTACCAATTTTAATGATCCCTTCATTGTCATTTAGCATCACTAGCACATCAACGTTTTAATTTGCCCAGTGCTTCAGATAAGTTGAGATTCATCTGCAAAAGGTGTTTCACTCCAGGCCCCCTGTGTCTAAGTATAGCTTCATCGATGAGGCATTATTAGCGCAGCTGTAGACTTTTAGTTTGGAGACAAAAAATAAAGTAAATTTGAGATGAGGTTATTAGCTGCCAGTGGTGGAAGAGGTATAACGATAAGAATCAAAAGCAAGTACTCAGTGCCTAAAGTATAAGCACTCATCATGCTAAATATTCTCCCTTTTTTCTGTGGCTTTTTCATTTATATCAATTATAAAATACATAATACACCATCTGTTTTACTTCTAAATTCTAGATCTGAAAAGTAACCTCAGTATTAACTATAACTTAACCATAGCTGAAATGTATAATATATATATTTTTAAATAAATAAAAAAGTACAGCACAAGTACGTCATAAAGTACAGTATAGAGTAACTGCTAACCGTAATAACTATTCCCTGATTACCACAGGAGACCACAGGCAGCATGTGTGTGTGTGTGTGTGTGTGTGTGCGTGTGTAGCAGTCAGCCTCTACTGTGCACTAGAAGTGCAAATGTCTGCAGACAGATGGATGGGAAAAGGAAAAGTCTGAATAAATGGGTGAAGGAACTTAACAGATGCTTCCAAACAGGGCGTGAAGGCTCGCCGGATGGTTTTTAGAGAGTATGAAAATAGTGGGGAGTCATATGCTATGACTTTCACACTCACTAGATCTCAACAATCCGAGCACCTATGGGAGATTTTGGAGCGATCAACTCAACTCAAATTAGGGATTACGTTTTGGAAGAATGCTGATCGTCACTACTGAAGCTGTTCTGGACACTCGTGGTGGAAGAATACGTCACTAAGACTCTCTTAAGTAGTTTTTTCCTTTGAAAAGTCGCAGTTTTTGGAGATTTAAGGAACAATTTGAGACGGAGAGAAATGATCGAGATTATACTTTTAAACCATATTGTTCGTGATGCTACCACACAAACTAAGCTGGGGATGATCCATGATACTAAACATTCTCACACACTGTGGCTGTGGGCCTGGATGTGTTTTGTGCTTGATCACAAACACATGCAGACGCACACACACACACACACACACACACACACACACACACACACACTGGTCATGAGGCCCTTTCTCTCTCTCATACAATAAAGGGTTGTTCACACTCTCTCTCCTCATTCACCGGCTCAGACGAACACACACTCCATCTCGTATTACATGCGTCTGCTTTCAGAGCGCTCGGCCCCCTCGTAGCAGACATTCAGCACGTCGCCTTGGATGGAAAACTTGCAATCCGTTCACGTCGTTATTCCATATTTTGGCTGCGGCGTGCTGAATGTCTTTCACCGCTGCGACAATTGCCTTAGCAGACCGAGAGCGAGAGCGAGAGCTCAGCGCTGCAAACAGCCACAATGCAGGGAATCCAGACATTACCCAATATCCTGAGAGAGTCCAGGGGGATACATGCAGCTCATTTACAGACATACCAATACACTGTGTGGACTAGTTGACAGGTCAGGGGTTTAGAATTAGAAGGGGAGATTTATCTGGCTGGACATGAATGACACATCTAAGAGACATGTCAATATTTTCTTTGTAGAGTGGACTTGCACAGACAGACAATTAGACTGTCAGATACGATCCATGTGTGACATTCAGAGCATGGCCAGGTCTTATCCTGTGATTAGAGGCTTGGAATTTAGTTTTTTAGTTCCTCAACCAAAAGCAACAGAGCGCATTCTCAAGAGAGCGAGATTTGCAACCCCGAGCTGCATTGCATTCTTTGTCAATTTTTTGCTACGCTTGTGTAAAAAACAATTGTCCTCCTCCCCTTTTCTGCAAGAATGCATTCCTGGATCATTTTTAAAAAATGGTGAAAAGGTGAAGCTCTAGACTGAAGCTTTTTGCTCTTACACAAGATAAAACGGCATGCTTACAGTTATTATAATTCCAGTTTATTATTCCCATTAGTTATAATATCGTTGAGCTCTCCAAGCGAATAGAGATCTGGCAATGAGTGACATCAGTACAATGAAGTCCGACAGTGGAAGGAGCAGGAGCATCACTCAAGTTGTGGAAAAAAGGGGGTTAGCCAAACTTATTTGGAAGAGAAAATGACGACAAACAGTGAAATTATTACCTCGAATTTCTGTTGTAAACATCGACCAGTTCAACATTGACCTACTTTGTGTGCTGCAGTTTTTCAAAACACGATGTCCCTGCAGTAGGGTATCATTAAAAACATTTCACGTGAGCTCACTTTTAGTTTGGATAATCTCATCTGACCGGTCATGCTTTTGCCCCAATCTAATATGTTAACATACCGATGAAATGATAGCTAGTTTTGGAGTCTTACAACTAGTTTTTGTTTTTGTTTTTACAGCTCAAAAATTCACTGTTTGGGTTTAGTCTCGCAGCTTTTTTTCTCAGGTGCTGGTGGAGACCAAAAACAGAGCTATAATGAAAGTGAAGTCCAATCACAAGGATAGATAGATAGATAGATAGATAGACAGATAGATAAATAGATACTTAGGTAGATAGATAGATAGATAGATAGAAACAGTAGATGGATATAGATAGATACAGTAGATAGATAGATAGATAGATAGATAGATAGATAGATAGATACTGTAGATAGATAGATGTTCTTTATTGTCTCCAAAGGGAAGACAATTTTGCTCAAATCAGTAACCTACAGACAATGAACGGATAAATAACTAAATAAATAAATAATTAAAACAGTGCAATACAAATTTTATATTTACTTAATTAAAGGTTTAATGATCAGGGACACTTTAATAAAACATTTTAACAAATGTAAACATGCCAGAATTAGCCAAAAGGCTATTATACATCTGCTGTCCCTGGACTGATGTTGATTAGTCACCCTCTGTTGCTTGAGAAGACCTATTGTAAAAGACCAGAAGCATGACGCCAAATGAATGTTAATGTTGCTTCACCAATGGCTGCTCTCTTAACAGTATTTATGTGTTATAAGGTTTCCCATTACGCCTTGAGGACATATCAATATTTGTAGTACAGGATGGGAAAGTTGCATTCAGAAAGTATGTTTGAAAGTCTTGAATTAAACTGAATGAAGTTGGGTTTGCTCACACTTCCATTCAAATGTATGGAAAGTTGTGTGTGTGTGTGTGTGTGTGTGTGTGTGTGTGTGTGTGTGTATTCATGCCACTGCAGGACCACAGCAAATGTTCTCATTTTTGTGCTAATGCATGTAATGTAAATGGTAATATACGTGTGTGTGTGTGTGTGTGTGTGTGTGTGTGTGTGTGTGTGTGTGGGTGTGTGTGTGTGTGTGTGTGTGTGAGCAGACAGAGCAGATAACCCCCCACCAGTTCTCCTTATTTCTGGGCCAGCTGGCTGACCCACTTATTCCCTCCACCTCACACTGCTAACCTGGTGCCCTTTCACCTCTACCCCCTCACACACACATACACACACACACACACACACACACACACACACACACACACACACACACACACACACACACACACACACACACACCCCAAGGGAGTCATACTAGAACTGGGTTAGCGGCAGGCGGCTTTGGTGGTATGGACAGTTTCCAGTAATCACACTCATCCCCTATTCTGCCCTCTTATCCTTCACTGATTTTCCAGTTTTCACAGCCAGTCTGGAAAGTGTGAGTAAGCACTTCCTATGGAAAATAGTATTTTCAACATGGCCATTTGGCTCCTGCAGTTACTGTTAACAGATAAGAAACAGTAGGTCAGTGGAGATATGGAGAGAAAAGGAGAATACGCTGTGTCAGCTGTGAGATGGCAGATCTGCATTTAACTTTCTTTAAAGTGTTAATAGAAAGGAGTGTGGGGGGTGGGGGCGCATGTCAGGGTCTCTCCAGATCAGGGTCAAATGTCAACGTTCTGAGGACACAGGACAAGGCCTGTGCTATAAAAGAGATATATATGGAGCCATTAGCCTGAGTGAAGCATTAGCTTACAGCTCAAAGGCACAATTCTGACATGTGGGTGTGTGTGTGTGTGTGTGCTCCTACTTTTATCAGACACACACACGTACACACATGTCAACAGGGATTAAAATTAGACGAATCATTATTGAAAGCCACAAGATCTCTTCTTTAAAATGATTACTTTCTTAATTGAAAGTGTCATCCGTTATGTAGGTGTTGAATTTTGACCTGATGGTCCACACCAGATGAAAAGTTAAGTTCACCAAATGTATTACAATTCATTCTGAGGGGATTATGAATGTGTGGATCATATTTCATGGCAATCCATCCAACAGTTAATGAGACATTTCAGTCAAAACCACAAACGTCAACCTCAAGGGGTGTATAGAAAAAATGTTCATAACGGTCGTAATTTTTTTGTCTACGCACCAGAGGTTTCACAGGATAAGTGAAAACTTGGCGCTAAAGTTGAAGCAGTAGGTAGTATTTGACCTCTGGAGATCATAAACTTGGCAATGTTAAGTAGCTGTTGAGACATGTTAATGTGGAACAAAGAGGTAGATCAACTGACTGATAAACTGACGTTGCCATTCCTAGAGCCATGTCAGCAGCATATAGATTTATCTTGTGGCCTCAAACTAAACTTTTTTCAACATTGCTTCTGAGAAACTATATTTTTTTCTGTCAGTTTGGTTTGGTATGAAGAGGTATAAACACTATAAATCCCAAAAGCCTCAGTCACCTTGGAGTGGAGAAAAAGGCAAAAGTGTCAAAGGTGCTGTTTCTGCTCATTCTTATTGTCACACACAACTGACTTATAGGTTCTGTGACAGGATGAATAAAGGAAAAGACATTTTATATGTTTTAATGATTCCACCAGGAGACTTTCATGTCCATCCGTGCCCTGAAGTGCTCCAACTGTCAGTCACCTAATATCGTCTGTGCAGAAAAATGAACAGAACATTTAATCCTGGACGCTCAAAATAGCTCACTGGACTCTACAATTCTATGGTAAGAAACGTCTAGAACAAAAAAGAAAGTTTAAAAATAGCATATGTTTGATATTGTTTGGACAGGCGTAACCTTAAGCCTCATCTTACACTGGCGCTACTTTACTTTAAGTTTGGCTGCTGTTCTATCAATGAGCTGAAGCTGAGCTGTGGGAGCTTCATGCCTCACTACCTACAGGAAGGTTCCACTGTGTTCCACCTTATCACCCACCGATAAACACATGAGACAGTGAAGTAAGCAGTCGGTCTCACCTGCCAACCCCAAAAATAAAGAGGTGGAGGCACACGAGGGTTCAAAGCAGAGCAAGGACTGCCACAAAGGTGTAAGCTGTTCTCCTCAGCAGCTCACAGGCGCCAGGCTGATAAGTTCAGCCTAATCTCATTTTCCTATAAACTATTAAAGTTTAGAGAGCAGGAGTGATTTAATGCTGCAGAAAAAAACTCTTTGTTGAATCAACCGTGAATCTTTGTTTTATTGCTGTGGCACGCAATATACTCACAAACACATAGAGGCACACACACACCTAAATTCAGCGAGGGTTTGGTGAAACCTAACCTTTCCTTCAGTGTTGTTTTTCCATAAATGCAGGCGTGTAGATGCACGCAGTCTGTCCCTGCTGCACCCAAAACTCTTTCTGACATGTTTATCATCAATTAAAATGTTCTGAATACGTGTTGATTCATTTTCTGACCTCAGCTCACCCTCCACTGCACTCTTAACCTAGTTTTTGGAGCAAATTACAAAAGAGTTATAATTCTTGAAAAACCAGGACAAAATTTAAAAGGTGATGTCAATGCTGTTATTTTCCACTATGCTGTTAAATGCACTAATTTGAAGCTGGTTATACAGGAACAGGACCTGATAATGTTAGACAACAACAAACTAAGCTGGCTTTTGAGATCCTGTGATCCATTATTCTTTTTTCAAGGTGATTTAATTATAGTTAGATACACATTTTCCTCATTGGATTTATCCGTAGTTGAAATCTACAGAACACTAAAAACTTCTAAACCATCTTTAGCTTTAGGCTGATTGCTCATCCTGCCTCCAACCCAACACAGTACAGATTACTGGAATTGGTGATCACAACATTTTAAATGAAATTTTAAAAATTGGACTGATTATTTTTCATGTATTTTAGGTTAGCATTTTGCTGAAGGTGATATATTCACCAACAGTACATCTTTTTAGTATCACACAAGATAATGAAAAGCAGAAAATGTGCACATGTAAGAAGCTAGAATGTTGAGACAGATCTGCATTTTTGTGTTGACTGAAACAAATCATCCATTTTCAAAACATTTGCAGATTAATTTAGAACAGGTCAGTTGGTTAATCAACTAATCATCGCAGCTTTAATATATACTGACGCTATTGCATTAAGGAAGCACTAAAAAATTACTACATCTAACTTACTGAAAGGGTTCGCATGAATCAGCTGACTCCCAGCTCTGATAAACTGGTGTTTCTATCAGGGATGGAAATGGTTTATGATGGGACGTTGCCAACCAGTTAGGTAACCCAAAGTTCCTGGAGTTCTGGTTTAGGACATTAATCAAACTATTTACCAAAACAATGTTTTAAATGTCTCAACACACACATCTAACCAATCAGAAACAGTGTCACGAGCAATAAACACGATCTTATGTAAGTTAATGAATATGCTGCGCCCCAGCCAAGACATTTACAACCTGAACACTCCGCTCCTCCTCTCTGCCTCTCCCACTACGCTACTAACATACTTTTTTTTCCTGGTGAGTAGTGTTACAACATTCTAGGTCTCTATTACAATCCCTGCGTGCCATCGCTGTGGCGTGAAAGGTCTAATTAATGACTGTCACAGAGAGAAGGCCACATTACCTGCAGCACATTCTGTACTCAACGTTTGTTTTTCAGACAGAAGAATGACCTTCCATCATCCAGTACGGACAGATAGTACAGCGCTGCCTGGAAGTGCTGTTGGAGGTTATGAAATACGTACACATGCAACACTCAAGAAGAAGGAAGAACTAATTTCAGTACTTCATCGCAATGACTCCAAACTTTTACTGGGATATTTTACCCTAAAAAGTACTTTAATAGCATGGAAAGATTAGCTGAGCTACTTGGAAGAAATAGAAATTAGGATATGATTAAACATCACACATCGAGTCAGTTTTAACATAGTCAGCTGTAACATCTGGACACTACAAGCTTTGATTAAGAGTGTGTGAAAACTAGTCAGCAAAGTAGAGATGGCTAAACAGCTAGCTAAGTATTTGATGAACAGTTCAAATATTTAGCTTAAAGTAATAGATATATGGTTAAAACAGTTAGCTAACAGTTATAGATAAATGGTTAAAATAGTTAGTTGACAGGAATGGATAAATGGTTAAAATAATTAGCTAAAAGTAATGGAGAAATGGTTAAAATAATTAGCTAAAAGTAATGGAGAAATGGTTAAAATAGTTAGCTAAAAGTAATGGAGAAATGGTTAAAATAGTTAGCTAAAAGTAATGGACAAATAGTTAAAACAGTTAGCTAACAGATATAGATAAATGGTTAAAATAGTTAGCTAAAAGTAATGGACAAATAGTTAAAACAGTTAGCTAAAAGATATAGATAAATGGTTAAAATAGTTAGCTAAAAGTAATGGAGAAATGGTTAAAACAGTTAGCTAACAGATATAGATAAATGGTTAAAATAGTTAGCTAAAAGTAATGGAGAAATGGTTAAAATAGTTAGCTAAAAGTAATGGACAAATAGTTAAAACAGTTAGCTAACAGATATAGATAAATGGTTAAAATAGTTAGCTAAAAGTAATGGACAAATAGTTAGCTAAAAGTAAAGAATGAATAGGTAAAATAGCTTAAATGGTTAAAATAGCTGGCTAGAAATAATGGAGAAATGATTGAAATTGTTAGCCAAAGTAATGAAAAATATGCTAATAATGCATAATGCTAACAGTAGCCTAACAGATAAAGGGTTAAAATAGATGGGTTAATTACACAGTAATGGACAAATTGTGAAATAGCTAAAAGCACGTGTCAACAGGTGAAATAGATGACTTAGCAAATGTAATTGGAACAAATTTTAGCACTGAAAGCTCAAACTTTTTAAAAATCTACTATTACATAATTACTAGTGATATATAGCATCCAGTTCAAAATCAACTGAGGGCATTTGGATGGTGACAGATAGGTTAAGGTTAAGGTAAGTTTATTTGTACCCGAAGGTAGATTCGGTTCACAGTTTAAGTGATGATTTGGCTTCATCCACACAAAACAAACAAACAGGTCAGTCACAGTTGTGTTGATGAGGGTGTGCTTGTACATCTGACAGGACTGTGGCTGTATGTCAGACAAAACAGGTTAGTAACCGCTGGTTTAATGTTAGTTGATTTGTGTTTATGACCTCAACATAGACAAGTATGAGCCCATCAGGAGCATATTGGCAGACTCATATCTGAACTTAAGCTTGTTGTTGATGCAGTTCATTTCCGTTCTTGGAACCGTTAAATGCATGATAACAAAACAATACCATGGAAACATTGCAGCACATTTCAGTTATATTCTTTGACTTTTGATTGTGAGCCATTTGTCTTGTTCTGATTTCACGCCATGGGTTTTGTAACAGTCACTCAGGTTAGTTATACAACCAACTTGCCTTCAGCGACATGAGTATTTGGTTTTGATGTGCTACAAAGGGAGCTGCACAGTAGAGCACTAAGTGCAAGCAGGCAGAGGTTATGCAGTCTGTTCAGAATGATTTGCCTCTTTATTTGTCAGTGCTGGATGCTAAAGGGGCATAAAGTTCACCTTCAGGTATGTCATCTTCACAAGTTTGACAGTTGAAGCAGCGTGACAGCCGGCAAACATTTAGGCAGAGTATGTTCTCTGCTGCTACTTCCTCAATGTTTTGATGGTACATTTGCCCAGATCTTATTGGTAACCCTGTTTATCTACTGAAGAATGAGTTCAAGGACTTTCCTGTCAAGTTACATTGCAGAAATGCATATACGAAAAAGAAGATGCCAAGTACAAGCGGTCTTGTGACGAGAAGGTTGCCGGTTTGATCCCTGGACAGACACCAGTAGATCTGGACGGGGGAATTAAAAGGCCAGTGCTTGACTCTTTAAGTAAGGTGTGTAACTGCTATTGCTCTGATTTTGGAGCTGAACAGTGTTCAACACATTGGACTGTATATGCACCAAGCAGCTTTTAGGTCTTTTTAGTGGCTACAGAGCATCTAAAGGGGCTTTTAATACACACCACTATACCTATAATTGCTCTATTAAGGAAACATTAATGGAAAACTACAGTTAAATACAACTTGGATTTTATTCTTGTAGATCTAGCCGTTGATTGTATGGGTTGTGACAACATTATATCCACAAAAGGAACTGCTGAGATCTTAAAGTAGGCCCAACTGGGCAAGAAATGCAAGCAGTCAGACAATCAGGCAGGTTTTAAACAAAGCCCCATGTTACAAACAATACATTTGGAAGAGAAAATTAAATCAATGTGTAAAACTGTTACACAAGCTGTCTGTTGTTAGCAGGAATGAGGACATCCAAAAATGTCACAGACACCACATCAATGCTTTTCTACAGGCTATGGTTCAGCTCATTGTACTGTTTTGGGGTGGGATATAATCATACACTGGCGGTTATATGGCAGTGCCAATTCATTTTGAAAGAGCAACGGCCAATGAGAAAACTCCAACACAGGGCTGACAAATGGTGGAACTTCATCACTCAGTCAGTCAGTCAATCAGAGATGGTGCTAGATTGGATAGGCCGGAGGGACAATATGTGAAACTATCAAGAGATTTGTATACTAACCTTAACCATAAACCTAACCTTTACCTTAAGCCTAACCCTAACCACACTTATGACAATTCATCTTTCTGGCCTCAACATTTACAATCAGTCAGTCAGAGACAGATATTTGGGTTAATAGAGCCCTATTACGTGGCCAGTCCAACCTAAATACAAATGTGTACACTTTCAAGGTATGGATTTGTATATGTATGCCAAGTGTTCATCTCAGACATACAGTATGTGTACTACTATTATTACTACTATCATATATTATTATATTGTATCCTAGGTCTAAACAGGGTCCAGTCTAGGTACGGAAAGAAACAATCTTTTATGTGTCCCACTACACTAAGAACTGACATTTAAAAACACTCTAAAATGCATTGCTCAAGCTCTGGTGAAAGCAGAGGAATTGTGGTTATTCACTTCCTCATAAAAAAAATTAATAACAAATACTATTCCACAGAGCTGCGGAAAGGCAGCCAGTCCTTGCCGCATGCCAGACCATCTTGAACTTCCCTGGAACACTGAGGGAGAGAGCGCTGGCCAGTCGGCTACTGCTGAGCAGGCATGCGTCACAACAGCTGAAAAACACAGGCAGACAAGGGAAAGCGTCTGGGAAGGAAACTCTGCTGACTTCATTCGCACTAGACGACAATATTTGAATCGAGCAACTCTGTTTTGGGGGACTCCCTGCTTCAGAAAATACATCCAGATGGCTTGGTCATCCAGTGGCTTTTGAAGTATCCCTTTTGTATGCGTGCGAGTGGGTGACCCCGGGCGTTAACATCCAGACACACGTGAATATTATTTTCTGAGACCAAAGCAGTCTCTTACTGGAAGTGTGGGAGCAGACTGACTGGGGACCTCCAGACTCCTGCTGAAAACAATTAACTGAGGCAAGAAGCCACTAAAAGAAGTCTCTAATTTTCCGGATACAGGACAGTCATAATTAAAGTGTTAATCTTCTAAATCATTCCCCCCACCCCACCCCCCAACATCTTTGGTGTGTTTTCTTCAAGTTATAATTTACTATATGAACGTTTCCTGGATATGTGCTGTATTTTTTTGCTCTGTACTCACTGGTTTGTGGGATGTGTTGATAGAAAATGATAGATAGTCCAGACTAGTTTGAGCTCCATATAAATATTTTCAATACGTCAATTCACCACGCTTCGCCCACAAGAATAACAACATAATTCAGGACTTTAAAATGCTACAAAGTAAGGCTGACATGGGAATCCTGCAAGCATCCAGAGGAAGGAGAAGGCTGGCAACAACACAACAATGAGTACTATCTATTTTCAAAGGAGTTCTTCAGGAATCATATTACATAATATTGACCTTTAGACTGAATTGTACTAAAGAATTACAGAAAAAATAACAGATCAGACATCTTAGCTGTTTTCAAAGGAATAGTTCAAAATTTTGGGAAATACACTATTTGCTTTCTTTGTCTGTGAGATGAGAACACCTGTATCAATTTCATGTCAGTGCATTAAGTACAGGGACACATTTATGAGCCTAGCTTAGTATGAAGTCTGTCTAAAGTTCAAACAATTTTGCAGTTATGTGCTAGTAGCATTTCTTCCACAGTGGGGTTGCAGATTTGGTACCACTATGCCTGTACAGACACCAACAGCTGTACCAGGCTAAAGTCAGAGATGCTACACATTAGCATTTGGTCAAAATAGCCATCAAATCACAACTTGCTTTTTTTGTTCATGTATGGATTACACAAATGAGATATAATGTGTTAACCCCTGAACTTAAAGGTGCAGGTAGGCAACTTTGGAAGCTAGTTGTTTACCCTTGCCTCCAGGCTTTATGCTAAGCTAGGCTAACTGACTCTGGATTTAAAGGTGCAGCGTGTAGAAATGTGTGTAGTGGCATCTAACAGAACAGAGTCGTCAGAAATGGAAGATAATATTCCTAAGTGTGTTTTAATTAGCGTTTAATCAACTGAAAATAAGAATCGTGAGAATGAGCCCTTTAGATCTACATAGTGTTTTTGTTTGGGGTTTTTCGGTGTTGTGGAAGGTGGGTATTCAGTTTGTTGGAATCTGCAACCTCACCGCTAAATGCCAGTAAATCCTACACACTGGTCCTTTAACACACAGGCATCAGACTAGTCCGAGAGTTCTCATCTCACTCTCAGACAGAAGGCAAATAAACATGTTTCCCAAAATAATAAATGTTTCCTTTCAGCCAGGGTGACCAACTCCACTTTTTTTTCAATTTTGGATACATTTCTGTCTGTAAGTATAAGTGAATAAATAATTACTAAAAAGGTTTTTAATAATTTAACGTCAGGTCTTTCTGTAGCTGTCATCATGTTATTTGCATTGTGACTCCCATACCCTTTAACCTAAGTCATGACAAAGCAGTTTAACACAATACTGGTATGATAACACTCTGGCCTTTTTACTGTTTACTGCAGATGTATTTATATTGAGTTAAGATGCTGCTCTAGCTTCAGTTCAACATCTGCTGCAAATGCTGATCCTAACATCTTAACATGATCTTTCCAGACCTTAACTACAAGGCACTCACGATGACACTCACTCACCTTACTGTGTAAAAGTGTGTCATGTGACTCCGTGCTGTAAATATAGTGTGCAATACAAGGCAAGTGTACAGTAGGAACTTTTTTTGGCGCTAAGTGTATCTTGTGTTTATGCGTCTCTATGAAAACCACTGATTCAGTCTGGTGTGCAGCGTCTCACATCTGTAGCTCATTTCATGGTGGTGATTTTCAAGCTGCAGCGTCTAAGGGGTGGGGTGAGGGGGGGGCAGCAGCATAGCATTGGACCATCACAGCATCCAGCTCTTTGTTTATCTCTGGTTCTCAAACAAAAGCCTCCCAGTTCCTGTCTGCTTAGCGCCTCAAATCCACAATCTACACTCCCAATCTGCCCTCTTCTTTCCTTTCCTCTCCATTACTGCCACAATATGAACCCCCCCCCCCCCCCCCTCTTCAGTTTACAGTGTAATAAGGAAGATCTATTTTCTCATGAGACAGAGAGAGCTGTGTTTCCTGACAGATGCATGTAAATCAGCAGGAGCACATTCATTAGCCACAAGTTGGGAGAGTGACCACAGTTACAGAAGCTTGTTTTCTGTTTTTCTCTTTGCCTTCTGGGCCTGAACACATGTTGATTTGTGCAAAGCATTTTGTTGCTGGCTCACTAGTAATGAATGGTTTACACGTTATTTCCTTTTCTATAGCACAGCCTAGTGGGCAATGAGTGCAACTCAGCTTATGCTTGGATATGCTGTACGTGCTTCGACCCATAGTCGTGATTGAACTCTGGTAAATTAGCACCATTTTAGCTGACAAAACATTTATTTGAAACATGAATACTCATGAAAGTCAATCAGACTTTTTGACTTGAGCTTATGTCCACGATATAATCTGTTACTTTAGGTGTTGTACTCAATTTTTGAAACAAACCAGGAGCTCAAGAGGCAATTCAAGTTACCTGACAGTGACATATTTTAACAGTTAAATCACATACATGCTTTAATACTTAAAACAAAATGACAAAAAACAACTTATTTCAGCCTCCTAATAGTTAAATAGGCTAAAAAATGATCTTAAAAGCAATTAAACTGAACACTGTGCCATGTATAATGTCGTGAAACCCACTGACCCCAAAATGACGAGTAAACAGGCAAAACTCAGCCATCATTCAGTATCATCTATTAGAGTTTAAAGAAAACAAACACATCATCAGCATAATTTATTCATCACAGTCAGAGCAACAGTTCTGTACAGTTTAATAAGATAAATATTTATTATAATAGATTCATCAGTTTTTTTGTAGCACCTTCAACAGGTAAATCAGTGTTTAGTGAGTAAATCAGGATTTACTTAAATTAATAAGACAACACATTTACTGAAAGTACTGCCAGTGCCGTTTACCAAGAAGAACCTTTGACAACAAACCAACCACTCTGTTGTTCAACCCAAAGTTCAACATTCCTATTTTGGAGCAAGGACCATTTTTCATCTTAGATAACTTGAACATTCCCTGCATGCCTGCCCTCCTCTCCTCTGCAAGCTTAAAGTGCTTTGAAACCAACCACGTTTTGTGATAGTTATTTTAAGCCACAAGTAGAAGCCCCATCTGTATCAGGGTCAGATATTTTAGCAAGACTTAAAGGGGAACGCTCCATGTTAGGAAGTACTGTAAAAGACCAGAGATCTGTGCTTCAAGATTATTTACAGGCTAAGATTATGATGAACAAAGCTGTTTTCCATCGTGAATAGTCCAAATATCTTGTAATGATGGACGATTATTTTTGAGGAATTTATATTTCGATTGATCAAGCTGCAACAGTTTGGCATCTTTATGGTGTGAAGCAGACAAGCTCCATATTCAGGCTGGAATCAAGGAGCTTGGGCACGTTCGGGGCAAGTGTCAAACGAGGGGAGTAAACCGAGAGATTTGGACGAGGGTCTGAAATCCCGGAATATTACTTTTGAATGCTTTGTACAGAGTTGTCAGACAAACAGTAAACACACAGGTGCAGGCCTCCACGAAAGCAGACAGGAGACCTCTTGTTCTTTAAAGCAGAGAGAGGTAACTGTGCCTGCTGGCAGCTCCGCATAGAAGGAAAAACGTTTGGAAATGGTGATGGTGCAACACCCAAAAATCCTGGAGAATGACATCAGTAAACTACACGTGTGTGACTGTGTTTTATACCTTATACTGAAAAGGAAAAAAGATCTAGAAGACATGAGAGCTCAGCTTTTTATGGACAAGAAAGGTATCATTCAAGAAAGAGGTTTTTTTGGATGTAAAAAAAAAACACATCAGTGAACGTAATCAGAGATTTTGCTGAATCGTCTTGTATCTAAATTGGTGTCAGATGTACAAAAATCCCCATAATGTTGAGCTGTCATCATACAGGATTGATGGTGGAGATGGGAAAGATTCACACAAGTCACGGGACATTTCAGAACAGTTGTATGATTATAGAGTTGGCCAAGTAAAGGTTATAAATACTGTGCACTGATAGTATACCAGCACATCCAGTAAAGTCCAGTATAATCTCGTGTAACGATGGACTTTGCTTGACTTTGAGGCACTTCTATGTTATGAAGCACCAAGCGGAATATATATCAGAGTTTTCAGAAACATCCGAGTTGTGATTTAGACTTGGATGTTGATGAGATTGCTATGAGAAACTCAGAATTACGATAACCCAGATATACAGTATGTAACAAAACTGAGTATTTTTAGGGTGAAGTGTTGGACTAAATTGAAGATACGGGCCTCAAAGTACAACCTGTGACCACTGAAACATTGAGTATACTTGTGACCACTGAAGCCAAAGTGAGTATACCTGTGACCTCAATCAACTGTACGAATTCATCTGTCAACTGTATATGGTGTAATAATAATTGGATTTAAACAGATGAATCATCTGATATTATCTTATGGAAGATAAAACACTAATACATGTTCCAATATGTGTTGATCAATAAGTAGCAAGAAATGTTAGTAGATGTGAAAGATGTCTTTGAGGTCACTCTGAAACAGTGTCTCCATGTCATAGTTTGTCCAGTAGAGAGCTCAGTTTATCACCGGTTATATAACTTATAACCGGGTCTTTCATTATTTGTGTAAAAAAACCCAAACCTATAAATCCAGTATCAGTCAAGCTCTAATGATAATGCGTTGATTAAGATCTGCTTCCTAACGCAAAGTTCCTGTCCTTTAAGTTTGAATTTGTCACTTCCTGATTGTGAAGAAGTGTCAGTATCCAAACTCAATGAGTTTAAACAGAGCAGTACCAGAGCTTCTCAGTTATTGATGAAGTGATGTTGCTTCAATACGAACACGGTGTCCTGAAGCTAAAGTTCAGGGCAAAAGACAGAATGTGCGTTGCTGTCTGTTCCGATCGATTGATTTATGTGTTTGATCCTGGCAGAAACAAACATATCACAACTGGACTTCTAGTACAAAACTTTTCAAACAAGCATGCATAAAAGAATGACAAAGCAGATGTTATCCCCGATTCAATAAATGCGAGTTATGAAACCTCACAAACAGGTCATGCCAACCTAGACGAGAGAGCCAATAAAGCAATCTGAAGCACTTTATGGAATTCATAAACAGCGTCTTGCTAAAAATACCGAGACCTCTCCGAGCTGCATCTGGGTCGTCTCTATAGGCAGATTTAGTGGAGCAACAGCCACCGGCCTATAAATAGACAGACGGTCTCCTTCAAACTTCGCCGTCTGTATCAAACAAAGGCGGTCGTCAGGCGCAGGGTTCCAATCGTAGGAATCTTGAGATGAAGCGAGGCGGCATCTGCGGAGTGTCACCGTGACAACAACACTGCCTGGTATTCCTGTGGATGTTGCTCTTGTCTTCATTCCATAAGTAATGCCCGGAATGTTGCGATGTCTCATTTCACATTTTAGCTGCTACTCAGCGTTTACCGTAGACCTGTCGCTTTAATGCCTTGCTTGCATTTTTCTGGCAAATCAATCCAGCAACCTTTAGCAGACAAAAAAAACCCTGACATTGCCAAAAACCATTTGTGCTCTTCCCCCTCCCTGAGCTCTGTCATTTGTCCACAAAATTCACACCCAATGACAATTATTAACGTTACGTCTTCTGTTCTGAAGTTACAGTTGTTTATTTAACTAGAACACAGTGTTGAATGCTATTTAAGGCTTTTAGCAGCGATTTATAGTTCAGATTACATACTGGTGGTTCCATTGGCATCAGCAGGTTACTAAAACCATCTCCATCTCACACTGTGTTTACCAACCTGTGCCAGCGACCAGGATGGTTTATAGCAATGGAAACCAGCCGAGTGGTGAGTACAGCTTTCTTCTGGAGGAGACAGGTTTGGATTTTGTGTGTAAAGTTTTGATTCATCATTTCCTGTCGGCAGGTCGACGTAAGTGTCCGCATCCGTCTAGGATTACTACACGCATGCTGTAAAACTGTAATTATCAATTCATTTTTACAGTAATATATTACAGTTTATAGTACATCTCACAATGCAATTATCAAAGTTGAGAGTAGTTTGAAATCTAATGAGAGATTAAAAAGTGCAAGTGGTGTTACTTGTTACATTAAAGATATGTTTGTTTCCCAGTTGTTTGTTTGTTTGCATTTTGTTCAGTTTGACTTGTGCACGTGCAGAATCAGAATCCAGGGTAAAGTCTACTTAATAAATGCCAGGATCAGACCACATGATACCTGTGACCCTTAACACGCTCACTGTCAGATGAGGTGTCATAAAGTCAAATCTTTACAACTTAATAATAAATGTAGGAGACCTTAACAACAACAACAACAACCTTCTTTCACTTCTCTATGCTTATGGTTGTGTGTGTACTCCTGTAGGATTAAGGTAACAGAAAAAAAGTTCTGAGAGACTCGTCAGTTGACACACTACAGGGGCTAAAATGAGACCAGCAAGTGTGGGTCATGAGGTCTGACGTGCTGCATATTTAACAGGAGTTTAAAAAATGTGATTTTGAGGTTTATTGCTTCATCTAATGTTGGCTTTTTTAATGTGTGGTGAAACATTGTTCAAAACACTCCATAAAAAATGAACTCTTGGCTTGTTCTCGAGACACCTCAGCATTACTGGACTGATATCTTACAGTCTGATCCTGGCATACACTGGACTGAACTGTGCCTTTACCGACACAAGTATTCCAGTTCTGGTAAATGGAAATTGCTTGTTCTAATAACTTTTAATGATAGTAATATTTAAACCTAGTTGAAGTTATTTCGTTTTGGCAGATGTCTTGACTCTTAAGGTGCAGTAATTTAAGAAGCAGGTGAATTTAACTAAACTATCTGTCTACTCTTATAAAAACCTAACGGCACCTTTGCAGAATTTGTGCGGCAGCGCAGCGAGTTTCCAGTCTCTCTGTGAGCGCTCACCCAGCTCCTCCTGGAGGCTCTTCCCGCTCACTGATAGCAGAGGTAACTGATGAGGAGTTTTGGTATATCCAGTTGACCTATGTCCTTCAGAGCACCGGTGCCCAGCTTCTTCCTCACAGCCAGCCTGCTGAGCTGCTGCAGACTCATGGGAGTGACTACAGACAGATAAAAAAAAAAAAAAAAAAAAAGAGTAAACGAGTTTATGGATATTTATGTTCCAGGATGCAAAAAGAAGATATTTTGTGTTGACAAGAAGAAGCAAAGTGACGATTTTTGCCATTTGGTTAAGAAACTAAAACAGGTTCTGCCGTATTAGTTTCTTTCAACCACTTAAGCAAAAACTGCACTTAGCACTTAGTTTCAGTGAACTCTGCTGAATGATACAATAAGAATTATTTTACTGTATATATGGCATTTTGGGAAAGTTTGAACTGTTTTCTACCTAAATCTGCTACTATTTAAAGTCTAAAAACTCTTCTACAGTCCTTGTTTAGCACTGTTACTAAATAAAGATCTGTCAATGAAGTCAAGAGGTGTAAATCATCCAGTTACTATATGTGACAAACTGTGTATTAGAGCATCACCATCATCAACAACAGGTGTCATGTCTGAGATTTCCTGGAAGTGAAAAATGATCCTCGCATGCCATCTGCTGGCTGTAGGTCAGCACTACACCGTTTATGATGTTTTTTTTTTAGACTTCTGTGAAATGTACCTTCATAAGATTGTAGGTAGGTTGCAGACGGAGAGCCCAGAGTGGTGTGGTCCACCGGTTTTTTGTTGTGTTGATCTCTGGCGTAAATGTTGGCTCCGAACTCCACCAGTATCTCGATCATGTCCACTAGCATGCTTTTAGCGGCGTGGTGCAGCGGAGTGTCGTGCAGCCTGGCAGCGTTCACTTTAGCACCTAGAAGGAAAACAATCTTTAGGTATTACACTACAAATCATCTTCATGTTATGTCAGCCTTTTTTCAAGGACTACATATCATTTTAGACTGACTTTATAAATTACAAGTGTTCTGAAGCCTGTATATGTTTCTAGACCTGTCACGATACCTACTTTTGTTGGACGATATATTGTCTCTCAGAAATAAACACAATAAACAATATTATTGTCATTTGAAAATAATTTTATACCACTGATATAATGATAATATAATAGCATAATAATGTAAGGGGGTGGGGGGGGGGATTGGAGAGTGGGCGCTACACATACCTTTAATTCTTCTACAGTCTCCACTCAGGACGTACACAGTGAGGAATGGAGGACACTACTTGTTTAACCAATGTGACATGAATAGTCTCTTAGCTGCTAATGTGAAGTGTAATGATACTGAGGTCAAAAAAATGATCAAGGTAATGTCCATGTATAGACATGATGATGTTGATAATTACGTTATTGTACAATGTTTCTATATGACAAATGTTTCTAAAGAAAATGTAGCAGTAAAGAGGTTCTAACGTCTAACTTTTAAGAGCTGGCTACTGAAATAATATTCACCAAGTCTGCTGTAACATCTGATAAGAAAAACATGGCCATAATAAAAAGTATCAATTTGCTTGATTCTGGCATGATAAAAACTGTTTGGAAATCTAAAAAAGTGTTACTGTGAAATGAACCAACATGGGACAGTTTTCAAATGGTTACTACTTACAGCTCAATCACTGTGCTGTTATAATATGACTAAAAAAGAAGAAAAAGTGAAAAAGTGACAAACACTTTGTAGAAGTCTCAAAGTTACTGCAGGTCCATTTTCACAGTGTATACAAGACTTAAATCAACCACTACTTGAAAGTGGAGCTGCAAATAACCAAATAATCCTTTTTCATTATAAATGGATCTACAGATTATTTTTCTAATAACGTGACGACTAGTTTAGCATATAAAATGTCCAAAATAGTGGAAAATGTCAAGCACAAGTTTTCCAGAGCCAAAATGACATTTTAAATGTGTGGTTTTGTCTGACCAACAGTGCACACAATTATTTTATGATTTTTGTATTTTTCTACCTTGCAAAGCACTTGGATTTTGAAAAGTGCTGTATAAATAAAGCGTATTATCATTATTATTATTATTAGTAGTAGTAGTATTCATATTAGTATAATTATTATTATGTAAAAACAGAGATAAGCAACAAATCCTCACATTAGTACATGTTTGCTGTTTTCACATGTTAAATTAAATTACTTGATAACTAAATGTGCTGCAGATTAAATTTCTGACTCACTGATTTATAGTTTCAGCTCTAATAAGTCTTATATCACATGCTATGATTAGTTAAAAGGTCAGCAGAAGAGTGTATGTAATTACCAACTGACATGCAGGTTGATGGTACTACTTCTCCATCCTGTTTCACACCGACACTCACCTGCATTTAGCAGCACTTTAACACAGTCTGTGTGTTTGTTAGCACACGCCACATGCAGCGGGGTCCCATAGTAAAGGTCATACGCCTCCAGACCAGCACCCTGTTCAATCAGCAGCTTCACACAGTCTGAGTTTCCTGAGAAGAGATCATTATTATTATTTACTACTAATAAAACAACTTAATAAAGACGTTTTCTCACCCAGCTTAAAAAGTTGGGTAAAAGAAAACAAAATGCAGGTGAAGTGAGTTGAGGCACTCACCTCCCATGCAGGCCTCATGGAGGGGGGAGGCTGTACGGGAGGTGAGGGCAGGGTTGGCTTTGGCGCCATGTTCCAGCAAAATCTTCACACATTCTAAACTACCTGCTGAACAGGCCTCACACAGCGGGGTGCTGCCATCCACGTTCCGCGCATCCACCTGAGAGCCAAAAAAAGTAGTTCCTCTCCTTATTCACTAAATGTGTCTAAAAACCCTTCTTCCTTTTCTTTTACTAACATTTTTGTTTGTTTGACATAATTCTTCTGTGTTCACTGACATATAATCAGAGCGTCATGGTTCTGAGTTGAACGGTTAAGTATGTGTAATGAATGAAATGGCTCACCTGGGCTCCAGCTTCCAGCAGCAGCTGGACACACTGGGCCTGTCCACGGACGCAGGCCTCATGTAGCGGTGTGACGGAGTCAACTGCCACGATGTTGACTGAAGCTCCGCTCTGGATGAGATCCTGCAGCCTGGAGACCTGCCCGAGAGATGCTGCTTTGTGGACCTCTGTTCTCTCTGACCAGCAGCCTGCAGGGGGAAACGTCAGATACTGCACAGACACCACAATATGTGTAGAGATGGGACAACTGTAACTGTTGTTATTTGGAGTCTTTAAAATGCTTTTCTTTTATGCCACCAACTTGCATTTAATGTATGATACTGTTATATTAAGAGATACAGTATAAGTTACTGGCATTACTATTGTTGCCTTTACCAGTGGTGGCATATAACTATGGTGTAAAAGTGTTGAGGTGACAGCAAAAACAAATGTTATTTCTATCAAAGGTTGTCCAAGTTTAATTTAAGAACACAATTTATATTAAAGGACATATATTAAAGGTTCACAGTTTTTCAAGTATGTTTTATAACAACAGTCAGCTGTCCATATTAACAGTGAAAGAGGTTCTATTTGCTGTAATCATTCCTCCTGTTCATACTGACTATTAAAAGATCTCCTTCAAATGTGCTTTCAATGTAAAGTGATGGAGGACAAAATCCACAGTGTGTCCACACAGACATTTAAAAAGTAGATGTGAAGCTTATATGAGTCTTCATCAGTCTGAGTTATTCATATCAAGTGATATCTGACACATTTACAGTCTTTTTAGCATCAAATTCCCTCTTTGTGTTTCCCTGTTGAGCTGTGTTGGAAGTATAGTAACAAAAAGAGGGACTTTGGCACTAAAAACACTGTAACGTCTAAACATAGAAGACTTGATTTGCGTCATTTGGAAATCTGAAGCTTCATATTAGCCTCAGATCAACTTTTAAATATTTGTTTTTACACAGAAGGAGGACTGTGGATTTAGTCCTCCATCACTTCCATTGTAAGTGCATCATGAAGGGATCTAATGGTCAGTATGAACAGGAGGAATGATTACAGCAAGAAAAACATGTTTCAGTGTTTATTTAGCCTCCTGACTGTTAGTTTAAGACAGACTTAAAAAACAGTGCATCTGTCCTTTAAAGTCATGGCACACTGTACTATGTACTGTTGACACTCTGATACAATACAGACTATAAACAGACTGTAAAGACATAACACAACATGACATTATTTTCAATACAGTATATTAAAAGCTATGTGTAAACCTCTTCTACAGTAGCAGAGAAACGACTTTCGTATTAGAAGCTAATTTGAATTGACAGTAGAGCGGTTGTTAAAGGCTAGCAGCTACATTACAACACGTTAGCTACCAGCTGACAGTCATGCCGCCGCACACACACGTCAAAACTGGGTCAAGCTCGGACTGTGTCGTCCATACTTTCTACACACCGATGTCTCCGAAGAAGTACGGCCGAGTATTTTCAGTTTCCATCCTCCGCTTCTTTTCTCCGCCAATAATTAGCACTGTTAACGCAGAAACAGCGAGACACGATGTGTTTATAAATAACCGCGTCCTCTCAATGTTTACACGCGGCGGGAGTCACGTGACGTACCAAGACGTCGAAACGCATGCTGGGACTTGTAGTTTTTGCTATATATAGGAGTTTTACACCAAATAGCGATGCTCTGTGAATAAATGACTAATATTTATTTTTAATTAATGTTTATTCAGGACAAATAAGGCTCCATTATGTCTTACAATACAAGGACAAATACAACTGACATAATTTAAGCAACAATTAAGATATCAATCCTGAGTCACATGACATACAACAAAGGAATATGGTGGATAACTTTAACAGATGAATGTGAAAACAAACTCTGCACATACATCATTCTGCACATTGAAGGTCAAACATCCAACTGTAGGAACAAGAAGAAAAACATATTTTTGAGTGGAGGGGGACTTTAATATATTTAAAATTTAAAGCAGACCAGTCTCTCTCATGCAGGTTGTAGAAAATCCATTCATGTGACAGTCTGCAGTGATGTGGGATGATCACAGTACTGAAGGTAGTTGTGGATGCGGTGGGATATGTCCAGCTGACCTATGACCTCTGAGGCTCTGGTACCCAGCATCCTCCTCACAGTGATCCTACAAAGCTGCTGCAGGCTCAGAGGATTACCTGTCGAGAAGCAGTGTTTATCAATGATTCAAAAGCAAAACTGACATAAGAAAAGGACTGACAATAGCAGAACATACTTTCATAAAACCTGAAGCAGACGTAAGAGGGAGATGAAGGCGTGGTGTATTCTACAGGCTTTCTTCCATGGTTGTCGCTAGCGTACACGTTGGCTCCATACTCCATCAGCAGCTTGATCATGTCCAACATGTTGACTCGTGCTGCATGGTGCAAAGCTGTCTCATGGAACTTTACTGAATTCACATTGGCACCTGCGGGACATTAACATGAACTTAAACTTGTGTGTTTGGGTTTATGAATCCATTACAACTAAAATAAATTGAAATAATTTGAATAATATGACTAAGCTTAAACTTGGCTTGTCGAAATTCTGATTGGCTGGTAACTTTAAATTCTAGTATAAATATTAGCTGGTAATCAAAAAAGTTCATTTCAAGAAGAGTACATTAACATTACATTAACATTTACATTACATTAAAAGAAAAATCAGAATCACCATATTTAAAATTCCAGTGAAATATCCAATTCTGCTGCACCTGAACATATTACAGCTTGTACAATGAAATCACTATTGGGGGTGCCGTAGTTTAAACCTCGTTGAACAGACTCTATGATTTGGTGGAAAAGAACAGAAGCTTGTTCATTTTGGAAAGTGTGTTATAAAACTGCCACAAAACTTCAGATAAGACTGAATCTAAACAGTCTCATCACAAGATTTGTAAAACTGTGTAACCTAAATTTGTAACCTTCACTTGTTACTGTTCTCTTGATACAGTACTTTAACCCAACTGTGAATTCTGAAAAATGATTAATATGAATCATCAAATGAAAAGAGACAGACTGCCCTAAAAAGTCCAGGTCTCTTCTTTTTGGGAGATATAAGAAATTAAATGAGGTAGATTAGGTGAAAGTAGGAACATTTAGATATGTGCACCACAATTAAAAAATAATAAAATAGAGGTGTTTTATACTTTATTTTGTTAACACATTTTTTCTGACCTGCAGTCTTCTTGCTGACCTGCATTTAGCAGCTCCCTGACGCAGTCCAAGCGTCCTTTAGCGCACGCGATGTGAAGGGGTGGACCGAAATAGACGTCGTACGCCTCCAGCTTGGCACCGCTGGCTATCATCAACCTCACGACTTCCACATTACCTGAGAGGAGAACAAAGTTTCAGTTTGAAGAAGAATGAGCGGATATGACTGGTTAGACTCTGCTGAAGTTTTTACCCTGTATACAGGCCTCGTGGAGCGGTGAGGCAGTGAGAGCTGTGAGGGACGGGTTCACTTTGGCTCCATACTGCAACAGCATCTTGACACACTCCAGGCTGCCAGAGGAGCAGGCGTTACAGAGGGGAGTGCTGCCGTGGATGGTCCGTACATCCACCTGGAGGAACCAGGGAAATGATTAAGTGTTACTTTTAGTGATCTACATATTTTCTATTTTTTTCATATACTGCGTCAGAGGTGTTGAGCCAAATCTGTGGCAACCTCAAAGATTGTAGGTTGCTTCACAAACTTCACAAAAGTAGGAGTTATTCTGTATTAGATTGCAACACCACCAGTGTTTTTGATAAGGCGCCCCAGTTTATTGGAGCTTTTTATTTCTTCACATCTAAATAAGTCAGGTTTTGTCCTCCATACATGGTGAAGAGGGTAAGGCCGTGGCTGTGTATCCCACCTGAGCTCCAGCTTCCAGCAGCAGCCGGGCACAGTTAGGATGAGACTGTATGCAGGCTTCATGGAGAGGAGTGATGTTGTCCACTGTCACCATGTTGACCGATGTTCCACTTTCTATCAGCTGTCTGAGCTGTAGAGCTCTGCCATGAGACGCTGCTTCATGCAGGGCGGTCCGATCTTGCCAGAAACCTTTAACAAACAGACAAACCTGCCATTTTATTCAGTTTATTTGATATAAATAAAATCTTTTTTAAGAAGCTGTTTTTTATGTCCTCCATAAAACTCTAAGTACCTTTGAATATTTGTTTTATACACATCTAAATGTTACTCTTATTAACCCATTTAGTCTAAGCTAAATATATCTATCAATTTAAGCTTTTAATAATAATAATAATAATTTAATATGAAATGACTATGAATAGTTATAGTTGCTGTATTAACTAATAAGTAATAATAACAGGAACTACTTTTTGTGCCCTAATAGATTCGTGTGCACTGGCACTTTATTTTCCTCGACAAACCTTAACAAAATGTAACAATATAACACGTATTTAACTCGCTTATTAGCTTTTATCGTGTGATATTAATAAAAACAATAGTTTGGTGTCTTCCTATGTAAATATCTACGTAGGCAGGGCACGAGCTAATACGGTAAGACGTAAACAGATTTCCCGGCCTTTCTTTTTATCAAACTAACAAACACCTGCCGTTAAAAAAAAGTATCACATGTCAACAGTGCTCACCAGTATCGCAAAGAAACGAGCGGCGTGCAGCTGTCAACTCCATATTTTACCCGTAAAGATGTTTAAAGACGTTACAAATACGCCAAAACATGAGCTAACGTTACAAGCGCCGAATGAAGGCAGCGGAGGATTGTGGGAGTCGTAGTTCACAGGTGAGAGGTGTCGTGTTGCTGGAAGTAATCTCGTGGTATTTGAAGGTTCCCAGTTTAGGTATGTAGGGGATACTCAGTGCTGTAGTGACACATATAAGACATTTTAAAAAAGAATATCATTAAGTCATATATAAAAACATTAGGTATATTTTATAGTGTAACTAATACTAGCCAGACTTTTCAGTATGTATCTGTATGTTAGTATCATTGTAATTTCCTGGTAAGATGTAGATCAAAAAATGAACTATATTGTTACATGCAATACAATGTTTTTTTAAACTACTTTTAATTAAGGAATCATAACTGCAAATGTTGCTATTATGAAGTATATGTCATGATGCAACTTTTCCTAATGTGACAGCTGTAGTTCCAGGCTATTACCTGAAATCATACCAGTGATATTGTTGAATTCATTCTCAAGTTCAATGATGATTCCCCTGACCATCAGTATAAATCTGCTGTTGACTGTATAGAGATGTCTTTAACTTGTGTTGTACATCTAGCAGTCACTGTTCACTTTACACAAACACTGATGAACACACAAGAGCGAATAAATGAATCAAACACACGGCTTTGATTTTTGACAAAGATGTTTTTTTGTTTTTTTTTACTTTGCAGTACAGAAATCATTTGAGCCCGAGATGTTTATTTATTTATTTATTTGTTTTTTTATACAGTTGTTCAAAACAGAAGTTATCACAGGGGCTCTCATCAGTTCAATACTGCTGCAGTACACATTTTGGTCCTTCTTAAGCGATTACAGTCAAACCACACTTCCCATCAATCAGCTGTTAATGCTCGGGTCACCCATCATTTTTTTTAAAATTTTTTTGCATAATACAGGAACTAATATATCTCCTCTGATGCGTTATAGTAACTCAAGCTGTTGAAATACAGGTTCAGGTAGTTTTATGCTGGACTACGGTCGCCCACCTTTTGGTGGCTTGGCTTACGGTATATAGTGTCTGGCTGTGCTGTGCTGGAGATGAGACGACGGGAAAACAAAAAAGAGGGGGGCAAAAAAAACAACAACATAAAAATATCAAGCCCACGCACCCCTAAAACCACTTGATCTCACACAATAGGACTATATTATCTGACGGGCTGAGGTGCCTCCTCATGCTGCTGCTGTTGCTGGGTGTGCTTGTATCGCTACACCCGGTAAGGAACCCTCAGCTGCTCACATGATTAGACTCAGACTGACAAAGCCAAGCCACTTTTCTCTCCCTCACATGAAATATTACCTGCAGAGACCCCCCCTGTTCCTCCTCCTCTCCCCTCCCCGACACACACTCTGTAAAATACTACTGATTATGATTCGTCTTTTGATTTGGCATCTTTGGACTATGCGTCATCTTTAAACATGACAGCAGCAGAAGAAAGAATGTCGGGTATTAACTGTATATCAGGCATAACCAGTGTTTTAGTGCAACATCCGTCTGAATGTGATTAGAAAAAAGAAAAAAAAAAGAAAAAAAAAAAGAAAAAAGCATAGCTCCCTCCCTGAACCCTATCCAACAATACTATATCATATCTCTCTATATCATGAACTTCCTCAATGGGCCGACCGTGTATTTGGATAATCGGCCGGCCCATTGGTGTGTACGTTTTTGTGTAGGTTTTCTATTTTTTGTAAGATTTCCGATGTCGGCAGCGTCGTCTGTTGATGATCCGTCGGAGAGTGTTCTTAGCGAAGCGTGGTCGGCTCGCCCTCTACTCTGCCGCGTCGCCGTAGATGTCCTTCTTCCCGCGCTCCATCTCGGCAAAGTCAAATTCCGAGCCAGTCATCCTCAGGAAGATGTCCTTGATGTCGTCGCAGGTGGTCTCGAAGTGGGTCGTGGCGTCGTATGTACGGGAGATGAAAATCTAGAGCGGAGGAAAAAAATGATGTTTTAAATCAAGAGCTCAAATCTCAGTGCGCATTAAAATAGATAAAATAATCCAGGTCAGATATCAGGTTTGATTCTTAAATTCTGCTTTAGTTTCAAACCATCTACAAATATTTCTTTCTTCTTTTATTTTTTAAAAGGAAGGAACCAGACTCCAGAGGTGTTTCCTGTGCAGGACGTATCGCTGACACAGCACCAAACAGCCGAGGCTCATAGATAACGTGTTCTTACATAACATACAACATGCTAGGCTAATGATTCTGTTACGTTTCATGTTAAAACCTTTAAATCCATTTTAACGCAAAATGAAAATAGCAACAGAAATGAGTACATGTACAAAATAGAAATATGTTATTAATGGATTAACTGTTTATATCACTGCTTTTTTTAAACATGGAGCACAGTGTGTGTCACT
This sequence comes from Scomber scombrus, assembly GCF_963691925.1. Classification (NCBI taxonomy): domain Eukaryota; kingdom Metazoa; phylum Chordata; class Actinopteri; order Scombriformes; family Scombridae; genus Scomber; species Scomber scombrus. The sequence goes on from NC_084991.1 coordinate 4,395,417, forward strand.
CATCTGAACTGTGCAACACTTGTACAATGCTGACACTGCATATTTGGAAAGGTCACATGTGTGTGTGTGTGTGTGTGTGTGTGTGTTATCTTCTGATTGTCAGTGTTAGTTTAAGTATTTGGAAATATGTAACATGTAGTTTTGGGATTTGTAGTCCATCACAACAATCATTATATTATTTTATTATATATTATATATTTTTTTACTATTATTGTTCTTATTGCTTATCGTACTTATTATTTATTGTTCTTTATTCTTCTTCTTATTGCTCCTCTTCTATTTTTACTGTCCACTTGCTGCTGCAGTAATGCAAATTTCCCCATTGTGGGACTAATAAAGGAATATCTCATCTTTTTCCTCTTCATTTTTTTTTTTTTTTTTTTTTTTTACATTTTCTCTTATTTATTTTACTTTATTTAAATGTTCTTAATGTTTTTATTTTCTCATCTCTGTCTGAGTCTCAATTTTTTTGTTTTAATTTGTTTTTGTTCCCTCATCGTTTTTATTCCTTTTCCTTATGTTGTCACTTGTTCTGTCTTATTATCAGCTTGTCAATCAGCTGTGAAGCACTTTGAACATTAACCTGTATGAAAGCTGCTATAAATCATTGTATATAATTATCAGGTCTAATCTACAGCTTCTGCCTGATGACGTAAATGATCACATTGTGTATCTGGTGAACAAAATCAACTTCCTTTTCACACAAGGACCAGGAAGTGAGGCACTAAAGTTCCCCTGAGGATGAACTCTAATTGTTTTGAGTTCAATGTCGCAACTACTACTCTGGTATTCAAGGCATTTTAAAACATTGTGTAAAAACCACTGAGTTCATATCCTGTCTAGTACTTGCCAAACAAGTTTCAGTTTGTACTGGAGTGAGAGGAATCAAATGGCTGCTGGAAATGTAAATAAACACACAGAGTGCACCTGATTTGTTGTAAATGTGCTTCTTGTGTTACGTGATATCTCGGTGACTGTACCTGGCTCTCGGTGCCCATGTCGGTGGGTGCGAACTGGTCGCTGAGGCTGACGAACTTCTGCTCGACGGGCTCCAGCAGATCCAGGGCGGGCTTGATCTCCTTCTCGGGGTCGTTCGTCTCCGCTGTGGTGCTGATGATGGCGATGTATTTCCCCTGTGCTGCCACGTTGTGAGCGGAGGAGATCATACAGACGTAGATGTCTGGAGAAACAAGGAAAGGAAGAAGTTCATGTCTGATGGTTTGACTGTGTTTGAATTTTATCTTCCGTTATGCGTCTTATTAGTTGTTTCTGTTAAGACATTTGCTTTGGGTCAACTTGTTGTAACTACACTGTCTGTTCATTCTCACTGCTCTGGGTAACAGCTGACAAAATTACCAGCATGTATATTGTCAAAAAGGGTTAGGATCTCACACTGCACTGCAACTTCTTATTCTCCTGTTTGTATCCGTCTTATTCTATTTTAGCTTCATTTCATGTCCAATTTAACACTTTTAATCGTCTTTAAATGTCTTTTTTTTTGCCGTGTGTTGCTTTTATATCCTGTCCTAATACATTTTATGTTTTATGTATGTTTGTTAAACTGAAAACTGGATTGAACTGCAGTGGTTTAGTTGACTCTTTACCGAGTGAACTAAACTCTGAGACTGCTTTGCTTGCTTCAATTAATACTCCTATTGAAAACTCAATCCAGATGTGGTCTATTTGTTTCTGCAGGGCTGGTTTTTGGTGAATAGAATAGAATAAAATAGTTAATTGTCACTGTACAGGTATACTACAATTCCTGCTGCACTGCCCGAGTGGAGCTCAAATAAAGACTTCAAAAAGGAAAAATTCACATTAAAGTTAAAAATCTCACACGCACACAAGTTCAAACATACATACCCAGATGCTGCTTGTATTGCACTTGTTTAAAGGGTAGATGTACTGCAGATAATAAATATATTTCATTTCGATTTGCTTTACGGCTTTGACGGAGCTATTTTCCTTCTATTTTAGAATTAGTATTTGTTAGATGTGACTCTGACTGGCACCCGTCTTCATTTAAAAGTGTCAAACCTGCTAAAAAGTGATGTGAAGAAGACGTGATTTGATGGTGCGAATTGACCGACATTTACGATTATTTTAAGCAGAAATAAAATTCCAACTCTGTACAGCGTGTGTAAAAACCAACCAGCTTGGCACTAGAGCACAACTTCAATACTTCAGCATCTTGATATGAAAAAAGGTAGTTAGTACTAGCATAGTATCTAGTTACTATTATTTCAAATGGCTATATATCTTCTTATAAATCGTTCTCTATTTCACTGATATAATTCTATATATAAATAAAGAGGTGAGACGCTGCTGTGTCTGTGTAGACTGCTGGCTTCCTGTGTGCTCTCACCGTGCTTCCTGTTGACCTGGTTCTGGGGGATGATGATCTGGCAGGAGTTGACATCATTGGTGTTGCTGATGGGGTGGTTCAAGACGCAGATGACTCGGATCACCTGGCCCACTTTGCTGGTGCGGTCCATGATGTAGCTGGGGTCGCAGATCAGCTGCTTGCACCTGGCGATCTGTTGGAGGACGGGGGTAGAGGGCTTAATGCCTGCAAAAGTCTAATATTGCCATTGTGCGTAATAAGTTATAAGTATAGTTAAGTAATAATACATCTTATATTTACTTGTATTATGAACTCATCATCATTACACACAAATATCACATATAATGTCTCCGGAGGACTTTATGAGCCAATCAGAGACAGACGCTTACCTCTCCCTCAGACTTGACTCCCACCACCTTTCCATCCTCCACCACGATCTCTTCGATGGGCTTGTTCAACATGTACGTCCCACCGTAGATAGCACTCAGCCTGGAATGGAAACACATTAAAAACCAATAATCAATAACTGAGATCAATGAGGTCATTCTGGCAGTAACATTATACTGCAGCCCTATTGGTCGATCAGGCTGCTACTTAAGTTTTGTGCATTATCAAACAATATGAGAATGAATGAATGATAGTGAGCCGTATAATACTACAATATTAATAATGTGACACAAGATTATGTTTAATACTGAACTGATTAGCTGACTCGAGGTATGGCTCCTCACTGTTTACTGTTTAAAAGGTCGATTCTGTGGGAAAATGTGTGGAATCATGACCTAAAAAAACACCTTAACACCATTTTGACATGTCAAAAGTAAGAAAAGCAAAGATATTTAACTAATAAAATCTGTTTCAGGGTGCTGGTATTGTGAACGCTGGTGGACTGTCATGTCTCAGTGGGACACTTAATAAAACAGAGCTGCTGTTAATGTCATTAGTGACACCTTTTGTTTTTTTCCTTACTAGAACAACAGACTAAATTTAGCTCTTCTACAATAGTAGCAAACAGGTCCTCCGCTCAAGTGGGCCTACTTCAGACAGTATCATGGTGGAGTTGGCAGGGGTCAAACAGACTGTAACGCTTCATTAACACAACATACTGTTTGAGCATCAATAAATATTACGGTGATACTATGGAAACTGACGCAGGAAACATACTTTTATAGCTCCTAGTTTAGTTCCTCATTTTTGCTTCTTTGCTTCCATAATTAGTGCAACCTTTTTGTTGATAAGAGCCACATGTTGCATATCTGATGCTGCAGTGACATTTAAAACTCATGGTGCAAACTGTTTAGTTAGGGGTGGGGGGGGGGGGGGGCGTTCTAAATGTTAACTTAATAACGTGATGCTGATGGGGAAAAAAAGGCCACATGTAGTTCTCTGAATCTGAGTCGAACAGTGAGGTGCCTGGAGATTCCTGCCCTTAATTATTTGGCAGATGTTACACATGTATCTAAGGGTGAGTCTCTTACCTGGCAAAGCCTTGTGGCAGCTCTCCCAGGCCGTACAGTGGGTAGAGGTATGGGCTCTTTCCATATCTGGCCAAAGACTCACTGTAAAGCTTTATCCTGTTTACTGTTTCGATGCATGGTTGATCCAGGTAACTGAGTGGAGAGAGAGAGAGAGAAAGAGAGTGTACAGTTTAATAAGGCTGGGTGACATGGCATCACAATGAGGTGTGAGTAAGTGAACATATGTATAAAGAAAATGTATATGAAACAATCATGAGGACTACTGACTCGTCTGTACGGTAGAGAGCGAGGGAGTGGCCGGTGAAGTCAATGACCTCCTGGCCCAGGCTGAACTTTTGGTAAATGGCCCTCATTGTTGTCTTGGTGGGGTCGACGCCCTCCATGGTTTTGGGGTCGTTCACGTCGAAGTTGGCGATGAAGGTCAGGAACTTCTTGAAGCGTCGTTTCTCAAACAGCCCCATCAGACCTGTGGGAGAGCGACAAGTTTAGACTTTAGACAGAGCGAGTGGAAAGAACATCGATCGGTGGTTCCCAACTGAGGGTCCGTCGGGGTCCAGATTCCCCCCCCACACACACATCAGATCCACACATCGACCAACTTCACACTCACTCAGTACACTTCCATCCACCCATTCTACCTGTTTATTGGATTTGAAGTTACACCCTGCTCACTACTGCCCCTAAAATAACTTCACTACAACTGAGGCTTAAAACTCAATTACATAAGAAGCACTGCAGCAAGAGAGTGACATCAGGGCTTTAAACAACAAGTTTGGAGCTTATTCTTTGTGTTCAGTGTCAGTAAAACTAAGCTGAATAAGTTCTGTGTAAATATCTTGTGTCTCTGCAAAAAGCTGCTACAGTCCAAGGACCTGCAAGGTGAGGGTCACATGACCCACAAAGAAAATCTGTGTCGACAGGGTTACTGGTACTAGAAAAGTTTCACGTGGTGTTGCCTCTGAATAGGAAGTGGGGGAAATGGGACTTCATAGTAAAAGCGCTGTTCCAGACAATAAGATAAGAATAAGATAAATAAATGTTCTTTTCTTATATCAAATAAAAATGGCATTTTAAAATAAAGTGCATTACAGAAAGCTTTTGATTGTGGTTCTTAAATAAAGTGCTTAGTTTTAGCTCTTATCTGCCACCTTTGTCTCTCCTCTTTTCTCAGTGTGTATCTCACTGACAGTCCAGTCTCTCTGCATGTCCGAATGCACGGATTTGATTGGCTGATTAGCGTCACGTGAGAAGATTGGCTATGCACAGTAGTCTGTGGGTTTCCGAGGGCCGCTCCACTTTTACCGTAATAGCTGGAGAAGCTGCGCCCGTTCAAATAGAAACGCTTGGACAAAATTGAACAATCCTCAATATTTCATCAGTTACCGCGGTCCGCCTATTAGTGACCTCTGCTCTACGTTACCTACAAGTCATTTTAGAATGAGCAACTTTTGGACCACGACCCACCAGTTGGGAACCACTGGTGTAAATGATGGAAAGGAAAAAGAAAAAACAACTCAAAAGAAAAGAATTTCAAAAAAGAAGAAAATAAGAGGACAATAGAACAAATACATAAAAACAACATATCCACACATTCATTTTCTCACTGTATTTCTCTGATAACTTACTAGATGACAGAGCCTCGGTCTCAGTTGAGGGGACTTTGTGGATTTTGCCCCCCTTGTACACATAGCTGCCCTCGATCACTTTGAAGTCGAGGTAGCGAGTCACCTGTGTGATCAGCAGCATGCGGACCAGCTGACCTGAGAGAGAGAGATACAAAACATCACTGTTACTCTACATGAGGTAATTTTTAAGTATAAAGTGGAACTTTGTTTTACACTAGGCCGTCTCTATGTGTGTAAAGGTCTGAGGTTTATATAACAAGCTCAAGCTGCATGTGATATATAGCTGAGTGTTGTAAGTATACCATTGGCCATGAGGAATTTAGGGATGAGGTCCACGTTCCAGTCCCGTCCTTTTCCCATTGACTCAGGAGGTTTGCCGGGGAGGTTGAAGCGCTTGAAGAGCTGCGGGGGAAACACAGGAAGAGCGTTTACTCACAAGGCTACCACTAACTGAAGTAAATAAAACCTGCTTTTAAGTAAACAGTGCTTCACCGAAAAGGTTTAACTAGAAGTGAAGATAAAGGTGAATATTGTATCTTTAAAAAAAAAAAGTAGCAGTCATTGGTAGAATAGATCTATAAGGAGTCTTTCTTCAACGGTCAGAGTTCAACTTACGTCTTCGAGAGGTGTGATGGAGGCGCTCTCAGCTCCGTAGTAGGAGTTACGATCCATGTGCAGCACCTTCTTCCCCTTCACCGACATGATGCCTGAGAGGATGCATTCCTGTTGGGAGAGAGATCACAAAACACAAAGAGGAGTAAGGACGTGAAGATGAGGGAGAACTGATGAGGCTGAAAAATGTAACATGACCCAATGCAGGACTAAGATGCTAATGTTACTGCAGTGTTTCCTCTATATTTATTCATCAGTGCTGCTGCTAAAATTTCACACAATCACTAATATCAAGGGGCTGCTAATGATTTTGAGTCATCGGCTAATGCAATAAATCCCAGAATCTTCCCTCTCTTCATTCCTCAAAGGACAACTACAAGGGAGGTGCTGCTATACGAGTAGCGTAGCTGCTTTAAGGAATAAGGAAGTGTGTAATATGAGTGTGTGGTAAAATGTGAGCGGTAAGTTGTCAGTCTGGCGGTAAATGTTCAGTACAGACTACAGTGAGTCACTTCATAAATGCTGCAGCTGCACCAAGAAAAAGTCTCATCTGTTATTGCGGACTCAAAATTCACATTCAGAAATTCCACATCAGTCATTAATAAATGTTTGATTAATGTTTGGAGGAAAAAAAGACAGTCATAACATTATTGGCTGTATCATCCAGCTCATATTTCTATTGTAGAGACTCCTGTACCAATGTCTTACTTACAGTGTAGACATTATGATTGCATCAGTGCTACAAACTACAAGGATTCTGCTACACACACACACACTCAATCATTTCTCTGTAAACCACAGGATGACATAAACGCAGTATGAAATGTTACCATGACAACAAATTCTTTGCTCAGCTGTTAAAAGCTCATTCACAGCCACAAATGCCTGAAAGGAAGAAGAAAAAAAACCAACAAACAAACCAGCCTGTATGACTAAATGCTTGCGGATCCCAGAATCCAACACTGACACACCCAGTACCAACATACCGTGTGACGTGCTCGTGTGGAGCGGGGAGGATGATTACAGCGATTGCAGCTTTCACAGCGCTTTAAATCTCGGTAGCGATGATGAGGGAGGGCTGCATGTTTGCCAGAGTCTGGAACCAGAGGCCTTAATGCTTAACGCGATTACAACAGTGAGTGTGTATAGATGAAGGAAAACACATGGCGTCATGTGACTGTGTGGACTTTAAAACGTGTTGTACTACTGACTGACAGCTTTACTCTCAGGCTGAGCACCGTTTAACTTGTTTTCTCACATAAGACACACAGATACAAGTATGCGTTGCCACTTTTCCTGGCTGATGTCACCCGCCCTCCCTTTTGTGTGTGCCGTCTGTGGACTTATGACACAGGAAGTGACAAGAGTTCCTGCCATTTGTTTCTTTCAATTAGGACTCATTAGTGTCACTCTCCACATGCCAAAAAAATGCGCCACACCTAATTACATTATAGTCAATGAAGGCTCATTTTAACGGAGTGCGACAGTACAATCCTCACAGTGACTACAATCAATTTAAGGCACTACTTTCTCATTTGAGTGGTGGATGACTCAGTACTGCAGAGATAATAATTAACTAGAGTGTTACAGAAACGTGACAGGAACCATACAGTTGCTGTGACACCTTTAACCGGAAATTCTGCTGACCACAACAACTTCATGCTCCGTTTGTCTATTTGGTACAGCTCTGTTTCTCGAAATGAAACCTTATAAAAAGGGGTGTCAAACATACGGCCCGCGGCCCAGATCCAGCCCCGCCAGGAGGTCCAACCCAACTTGAGATGCCTGACTGATGTGAAGGACAAATTTGTGTCAGTGGGCCTGGACACATTTCATCAGTATCTCTTACCAGGGTAACCCCAGATTGACAGACCAGGCTGCAAAAATGTCTTGATTTTTTTTTTTAATCCTTAAATTCATCTATTTTGTCAATAGTTGGTTTATTATAGAAAAATGTGATGTTATTATGCAATGGTTTCATTGGTCTGTCCCACCTGAGATCATGCATGTGGCCCTTGAGCTAAAATGTATTTGACACTCCTGCCTTATAACATACATCATACAGAGGAGGGAAAGGCTGGTTGGGTCTTCAGTAGTAAAAGCTCTAACTGGCTCGTGACAGAAACCAGACTGTCAATCAAAAACGGCCGATCGAGACGCTCTGCGACCGAAGACGTGTCACAACTCTGATGGTGTTAGAAGATTTCTCACCAAATTCTCACAATGTGACTGTTGCAACATCCTTTGTTTACAAACCAACCAGTTAGCACACTGCATGAAAGAGTATATTAGCAAGATAGTTTAAAAAAAAAAAACAACAGAGCTGCTACTATTTTGATAATCAAATAACCTTTGTAATCATTTTTAAAAAAGAAAAATGCCAAATGTTTGCTGGTTGCAGCATCTCAAATTTGAGGATTCGATACTTTTCTGTGACATAAATGATGGTTAACTTAATATCTTTGAATTTTGTAGTGTAATGCTTAAACAAAACAAGATGTTTTAGGTTGTCTCCATATGTTTGTGTTATTTTAAAGGTCAATTTTCTATACGAAAAAACAACAAATCAAGAACATTATCTGCCTATTAATTAAGGCCAAACCACAACAAAGGTTATCTAAAGGCTCTTTTTCACAGAGCAGGTCTAGACTCTTTCATTTAAAAAGACCCAACATTCCCACACGAGCAGCACTTGGTGACAGCTGTGAGGAAAAACTAGCTTAAACAGGAAGAAGCCTTAAGCAGAACCAGACTCTATGTGGACGACCATATGTTTCGACCTATCATTCCTCTTTTCCCTTTTGAGGTTGGCTCCTCAGTGTCATCCTGTTTTGAGGGATTTTTTTGGTGGATAAAAGTGCTGCTGCATCCCAGTGTTTCAGTTCACTGAGTATTTATGACTCAACCTGACTTGCCTGAACTGAAACTGTACAGTGCGACAGAGTGCTACTGTACTGAGATGTTATCGGATCATATCTGGCAGTTTGATGTGCCGTGAAACCTGTGTGTCGGTCAATCTACCGCCACGCATAACGTGAAGTTTCCAATGATAGGCAGGTATGAAATCTGGCCCTGAAGATAATAAAGCTACCAAAGATAAACGCGGCGCTGTGCTCAACCTAAATATAACTGTACCTCTAAGCCATCCCCGTCATAACCTCACTGACACAGCAACCTCTCTACATCCTGTTCCATCCGAGAAGGTTTCTACATAGGTGCTCTCCCTAAAATAAAACACGCTGCAGTGAAACCGGATCGCCTCGGTCTGTGAGCGTCTGGGTGTCGTCTGCTCCTGTGTGATCTTGCGATGCTGTTGACTTTGAGGCATCTCTGGAGGGGAGGTGGAGGAGGGGAGGTGGTGGAGGGGAGGCAGTTCTGATGTGTCACTGTCAGTCCTTTAATGTGACGTGACTGATGGCGACCCGCTGCCTGCTTATATAAATACGGGCTTTGACACAGAGCCGGTGGCAGCCTACTCATCACTACCTCTGCCAGATAGTAGTGTCCGTGCTGACGGAAGGGGGAAAAAAACACACACACGCGCTGATCCGGTGTGCAGTCGTGCGGAAAATTGGAGCCAATAAAAAACATTCGGAGCGGAGACAGAGAGAGGCGAAGTCCCTGTTCAATTTTTAACACATAAGAGCCATAAAGAAAAAAAAAATCAGAGAGAGAAGGCGAGAGGCCGCAAAGTCCAACACGGGGCTCTCTGCACTTCAAAAAGATACGATCACATGACAGATTTTTCACTATTGAAGCGTGACCATACGAGCTTTGATTTAACCACACTGAAAATGACACAACAGGCTTATAACTCCGCTCTGAAGTTACAAGAATGTGTTGGACTGTAATGTGCTGGAGTCGCTGCAGCCAGAAATGACCACAAATCACCACAGTGGAATTTTATTTATTTATTTTTTTTTAATCAGGAGATGGGAACTAACAAATACACCTTCATGCAATTTTAGAAAGTGTTGGTACTTCAGTCTACTTTTCACTTCCCTGCATTAATCTGCCAGCTGTGTCAGTAAGCCACAGGCAGAACTAAGTTTTACATGCAGCACATGTGATCAGCTCATAGCATTAGACAGGAATGTACAGACCTTTAATGGCAGTGAAAGAAAACTTTCTTTCTTTAAAAAAAAAAAGATGTTTGTGTTTATTTCATCATTGCGTTGCTTGTTTGGCAATGCCTAGCACTTCTAACGAACTGAGCTTGTTTAGTTTGGCGTGAGAGGAAACAAGCATTGTGGCGGCTGCATTGTCTCGACTATCATTTCCTGCTTTTGGTGGCGATGGAGTCCTCACACCATCTAATAATGTGAGCTTCTAACTGGTTAATGCACAAGTCATTTAGTACTATGGGAAATGTTATTCAGTTTTTATGCTTCAATAAATTCAAATTTAGGGCTAGCTCATGATTTTTTTCTGCCAGTTTTTCCTCAATTTATTATTTGTCATATGAACTATTAGAAAACACTTTCTTTTTTGGTCACAATTTGCCAAAACCCAACGTGATGTTTTCAAATAGCTTGTTAATTCGACCAATAACACAAAACCCAAAGATAATCAGTTTAAGATTTAACCCTTACATACTGCTCATATTCAGGCATTTCTCAGTTTAAATTTGTTTCAGATGTACAAATAAAAATTGAAATATTTCCATTTTTGTATATTATGGGTCATATAAGGATAAGTTCTCAAATTTTTGGCTAAAAGAAAAGTTTTTAATGATATTTTCATTGAATCTTGTCTTTAGTCTAGCACTAGTCTGGAAACCGACCTAATGTTTTCAATTTTGAGTGTGTGGGCTCCATCACTTACTTCTTCTTCACCCACACTTGTGGTTTCACATTAGTCGGTGCTGATGTAGTTCCTGATCGATGCCCAACTGTCACACCAGGCCATGAATATATACCTCAACCCACCACCTCCTCAACCGCTGCTAACACGCAGCCCTGAACGCCTCTGTCATTTTCAGGTGAAAAAAAGAGAGCTGCTTACTTGGAAGAACCCGACGGCATCATAACGCCAACCTGACTGTATTAAGGTACAGTTTGATATCTTGTGCCAAGCCACTCCCCTTCATGTGTCATTAGTAGTGGGCAGATGGGAGAGCCCATCCCCCCTCCAGCCACTTAAAACCTATCAAAAATGCAGAGAGGGAGTACAAAAGGCCTGACTAATCAGGAGCATACAGGAGCAGGATGAATGAATTTAGAAGGGGAAAAAAAGAAGCTTCAATGAAGTATGTTCCCCTGTAAAAGCTGCATTGTACAATACGTTTTCCTTCCTATGAAACACTTGCAAGCTGCAGGCATCTAAATGTGTGGGTATTGTCTAGTGGCATGATCTAATGTGAGTAAAATAACTAAATTATACTAAACATACTGACATCAGAATACAGTATATGTTAAGTCTTGGTTGACAGTGCAAATTTAAGTGTTTTGGACGCAAAATCTCACATTCAGAAAATGAAAGCAGGGCAGGGCGTCTTTATTTCATCACTGCAACTACTTGACTTAACTTATTAACTCAGTGAATACAGTAAAAGTTCAGAATTTTGATTATATGCCTATTACAGCTCTTTATAACCTGTGGAGTTAACAGCTTCAGGGTTTGTGTGGTACAAAAAGGGGAAGTTGTCAGATGTGCAGAAAGTAAAGTCATTGATTCGCGTAAGGGAACTGAACTATGTAAAACTACACGGTGCCAGCTCAGCTACAGACTGCAGGGATTTTAAGGCTGGTGTGTCCGACTCTCGCTCAACCTCGCCTGTAGAGCACTTGAAGCATACTTTCGGTTCCTCAGTCTTTGGGGAACCACACCCAAATGTGGGCTTAATCAACATCCAGCCCACCAAAACTTAACCAAACCCCCTTTATGATGGTCTGTTTTTTTTTGCTCTTCAGGCTCTGAGCCTGAAGCATAAAAAACAGCGTTGGAACTTTTGTTTGCTTTCATTAGGAAATATAATTTAACAGGAAATTAAAGCTAGGGGTTGAAAGCAGATAATGTTCCCATCAAAACTATGTGCTGATGTTTGAAATTGTAGGAACAGTCCAGACACTAACAGATGTACTGGAAGCTGCCCCTTGGCCCCTAATAAAGTCCTAAAGTCATCACGGGATTTCCCTGTCATGCTCCAGCCATGTAAAACTGACAGCTAGCTCACTTAGGAGGCCAGAGAGTGTCATTTTGCCTGTGAAGACTACGGCATATTTAATGTTGAAGAAGGTAATTTCCGTGTAAACAAAGCGTACACATACGAGAATAGCTCGTAAACTGCCACTTTACGTTATATTAGATGAGCTCTTCAGGTTTCATTTCAGTCAAATCAACGCATTGAATTAAACTGGAGTGTATAATGTAACGTTACTGCTCAGGTTTCTGACAGTTGAACGGTGCAAAGGAAATCCAGTTATTTGAATAAGCAGCCAGCCAGTCATTTCCCCCTCCAATACCTTCACGTTTAAGTCATTTACAGTGCTGAAGCTTCGTTGACTTTGCTGAAACTAGCTTTATGGAGCTTGCAGACGACCTAACGCTAAATTTGACTCCGCAGCCTGTTGAGTCCAAGCACCGCACGGAAGCTTAAGATACTTTAAGTTAACCGCTAACTGTTAGTTAGCTATCTACACAACCGTATGACTACTTACATGTGATAATTGGCTACCTATATAAAATACAGCAGATGAAACGATATCAACACCTGAGTGAAAAAGACACTGCCCGTCAGAGATTATTCGGTGAAACTATGACACGTCGTAATTCTATCGTTAGCCTCATTTCGGTCGCTAGCGTTAGCAGACTAATTATGCGCGTATAATCTTATCTTGACTGAGAAAAGCTGCTCGAGCTGGCGCCCAAAGAGCGTTAACCGGCTAGTTACGGAGCATATTGCACCCAGAGTCGACAGATAACTCATTAACTAGAGAAATGGATGGTTTGAATTATTTTATTAAGCTAAATTAACAGTTTAACGTAGCGTTAATCTTTCCAGGGACAGAGGGTAGTTGCAGTTAGCACAGTGCTAACAGTTAGCGGTAGCTACTTAGCTTACAGCTTCCATTGACTAACAGGTACTCCCTACCTCTCGGTTAGCGGCTAAGCTAGCTACTTAACGCTAGCCCTGCCGATTAAAGGCCCAGTTAGCTCGAAGCCAAACTGTCAACTTCTAACTGCGTTGGTAACAGGTTGCAAATCACTCCCTCTGCACGGAATCACCCCGTTTAAATGTTTCTCACCGTAAGCCCGGTGCCCAGGACGATAACGTCGTATTCTTCATTCATTTTTCCAAGTCTTTACTCCTCTGGTCCTGATTATCGGGAAAGAAGAAAATGGAGCTCAGTGGGGCTGGAAATGAGAAGGGGCTGCTTCTCCGCGTCAGGCGCCTCCCGGGCGGGGCTTCCCTGCTGTCAATCACCAGGAAGACTACTGACAACCTACACTGCATGTATGGCTGAGTATAACGAACCATTGTTTCATGAAGCACAGGTACAAGAAGGAAGCAAATCATTATTATGTTGTTTATTTTTGTGTGTGTGCTGTTGATCGCTAGATTCCTATGAGGAACTCAGGCAGACAATATATGAAGATCCCTTCAAGACATAATTTGTGTGTGACAGAAAAGTACAATTATCTTGTTAAAATCATTAAAATGACACCCTTCTCCATCATTAAAAAATCTAGAATTTATGAATATGTAAATATTATTAATTTAAAAAGTTTAACTTCTGGACACAAGATGTCTCCTACTTCATTGTAGAGTTCATTCTCAGTGTTTGAGCACTGCAGGCTTTACATTTCCACATACAAAGTTTCAGTTTTAGAGAATATTGTATTTGCAACTTAATAAATCAATCAACCATAATCAATAGCGTTGTTCCAGACCTATCAATAACTGTATACTTTTCTAAGGTTTTTCTTCAATTCCACGTTTGGTGTTGAGCTTATTAATTTAATAAATGTAAATATAACTAGTGTTCATGCTTCAATGTTAAGTCCATTCTCAGTGTTTGTGCACTGGAGGCTTCACATTTCCACATCACGCTTAAGTTGCTACTGGATCATTATCAGCTCCAAAGAAGTTGTGATGTCACAAAATCATCTTGCATGTACATGCCTAATAAACTCAGGTTTAAGGTGAGCAGGGAGAAACTTTCCACCTTCAGCGGATGAATGTGAAAACAAACTGTCCTTTTATCATTCTGTATATTAAAGAGAACATCCAACTAAAGCAACAAGAAGAAAACATATTTTTGAGTAGAGGAAAATGTACCTTGAATGAATGAGTTTTGAAGTGTTAGAAGTAATTTGTTTTGTATGTTATTTATTGTTAAATAATCAGAACCCTTACATTTTGCGTATTCCCTGCAGAGTTTAATCATTCCCAACCTGCATACACAACCAACTGTCACTCTTAGTTGGTTTTTGAACAATGAAGTCTAACTAAATGTGTTCAAATCGCTACTAGAACAGAAACTCATCATTAAATCATGTCAGGAATTCTACCAACAACTGAAGTGCAGTGATGTGCAATCCAACTCTCTTGTCACTATTTGTGTTGCCAGCGTGGAGCAGATTCACAGTGGACACACCTCTTTAGTAAACCCAGTGACATTCATGAAGTTGGCTTCTGTATTAGTCACATCCTATGTTAGTCTGTATTATAGGATATACAGTCTAACTAATTAATGAGGCATTCTAAAAAGGTGAAATTCCCCCTTTCACAAGCCAAAAACTCAGTGTAACATTATTTACAAGCTCAGCATTTTCTAATGAAGTTATTCATTCTCAAAAGCATCTAAAGGGATGCAAAGCACATACAAGACACTGTATTGTATGGCCCTTTTAAGTCTTGACTTTAAATATTAAATACCACGTCAAGGACCAGTCACTGTTCTAAGTCCTAAGTCCAAGAAAACAAAGTTAAGACAAATAAGAGTCCAGTAATAACCCAAAACCTAGAAGTTTTCATTCAAACCGTATTTGTTTCTAATTACATTTATTTCATACACACTTACATGCATACACTAGTTATTACAAACAGTATTTTCAGACAAAGACACATCAGCTAGCCACAAATTATGGACCTATCAGACATGACTGCTGATGTTTAAAGCTTAGGTCTTGTTTTGTGAGATTGCAGTCTAGCAGACGTCCACGCAAGCGTGCAGTCGAGCAGGTGTGCTTATCTTTAACGTGTCCAATCATGTCTCACAACATCACTGCGCAGCATAACAACAATTATGCATACGTGCAAGGGTCGATGTGGTCGGTCCTCATTGCCACGGACGCAATTAAGGTCTGTAGTCCACGTCAAGTCTCAAGAAGTCAGTAGAACCCAGCTCAGGTCTCATGTAAATAAAATAAAAGACTTTAAAGCTTGACTATGTAGTTTTTGTTGAACTGGTGTCATGAGTTAGAGTTACAGGATAATGATAAGACAAGCGGAAAGAAGTCATAAAGTCAATCTGACTCTATTTTTATCAGTAACAACACTGTCTTTCTAAAGATTGCTAATATTATCCATCATAAGTTACCACAAATGTTCTCATAGCAGCTGAGTTGTTTTGCTTGCAGATTATTACATTTAATTTCACTTTTGTTCACACATTTCTTGAGAATACACTACACAACTCAATACAAGATTGGTTATCGAACTGATGACTGCAGTCCCGTGCCATGTTTCATGTTATTTGTCTTACTTATATTAAATAAATAATACATAACCTATATCGTATCACTGGGGAATATTAACTGTTCCTATCTGGTGAGCTACACTCAAACACTCTCACTACGTCTGGTCTCTTGGCGTGCTGCCGTGCTGTTACTCCAGATGTGTCTTCTGAGTCTTTGAGTCCGAGCTGTAGGAGTGTCCTGGCTGCGTCTGCATGCTGCCCAATGCAAGCCATGTGAAGAGCTATGAGTAGAAGAGAAAATATGAAAATATGATCGTATTAAAGGGCCATAACTGACAAAACAAATGTGCTGACCATTGTTCACAGACTGTGATGGATTGTCTATCCATGACATCACTTGTCCCACATTCCAGGCACATGTCTGGTTTTATAACGTTATGAAAATCAACTGGGCAACGAAACTTGCAGCAAGTTAGTTTCGTTGCCCAGTTGATTTTCATAACGTTATAAAACTAGACATGTGCCTGGAATGTGGGACAAGTGATGTCACATGCCTCTGAACGCCAATCAGGATATAGCGACATCGAAGTCGAAATGTGACGAGAGTTGAGGGGCTGTTGTTAATGCTGTCAAGCAGATGTTTCAACCACACTCACATAGTCCTGATGAAGCACATCAGCTAAGTATTAAACTCTCAGTAATTGAGACTTTTTTTCTCCCCAAATTTGAATTTTTATTGTTGCTTATTTAGCCAGGAATATTTTACAACAGAGAAACACATCATAAATTCGCTAATGAAGCTGAAATGCAAAACACAACATGGAGTCTGATACACTGCTTACCACTTCTTCCCTTTGTGTCCCGAACATGAAGATCTGCACCCAACTCCAGCAGTGTTTTTATAGTGGACGTGTGGCCCTCCTGAAAAACACACATTCAAGTGAGAACATCTTCATATTGTAATTCTGCTACTATTTTATTCCCATCCTAATAAAAGGAGAGAGGTCATATGTTGTACAAATTGTAGAACCCGCTCAATGTAACTTTGGAATTTGATCTAAGTATTTACAGTAAATAAACTTCTATTAAAGGTGCAGTGTGTAGAATTTAGTGGCATTTAGTAGAACAGACTTGGCAGAAATGGAATATAATATTCATGAGTACGTTTTAATTAGTTTACTACAACCGAAAACCGCACGACTCGCCTCGGTTCTTTTTGCGTTTCCACTAGGGAAAGTACCTGGTACCTGGTACTTTTTAGTACCTGCTCTGGTGAGGTTCCAAGCGAGCCAAGCCGGTACTAAAATGTGACGTCGACAAACTGCTGGCCGCTGATTGGTCAGAAGAGTTGTCGATGGAAGAGTCATGAGCCGTCCGGCATTTTTAAATACCGGAAGCAGCGTTACAGCTACGGCTCAATTTTCTTGCTTTGTGTGTGACAAAAAGCCACATCAGCAGCAAGTACACTACTGCCCCAATATCCTCCATTGTTTATGTGTTTTGTGTCGCGTATAAAACAAAGTCACAGCAGTTTCGCGGAGCCGTGCTATGACGACCCCGCCCACGTTGAGTAGGTACTTTTTTGTAATGGAAAAGGTCTGTCCTGGAACCGTGCCGAGGCGAGGCGAGTCGTGCTGGAACTGTGTAGTGGAAAAGCGCCATAAGATGAGCACACAGAAACTTTCCGCCTTGTGAAAACAGCTGATGCACATACATCATTCTGCACAGTGACACTCAAACATCCAATAGAACAAACAAGAAGCAAAATGTATTTTTAAGTGGAGGGGGACTCAAAGTCGGTAGGACAGCTACATCAGTCAGTACAGATAGGTAAGGGCAAAATTATTCCCAAACAGAAAAATGATTAACATTGAACATGATGTCTGAAAATATAGTGTGATTATTAGGCTGTAAATGCAGAAAGAAAGGTTGATACAAACCAGCTATTATCTATTGTAAATGGTTGATAATAAATTCAATTTAAGATGTAATGCATTGGACTTTTAGCTAGTTTATTTAACAGCTTCCTTCAGTCTAAGATATAACTGACTCTTGAGGACTTGTGGGAAGAGAAACAGTATGTTTAACCTTGGCAGCGTAATGCAGGGCAGTGAGCTGGATGGCAGTCGCCCTCTGGTTCACATCTAAGTTGAGCTCCTTCACCAGGAACCGCAGCGCCTCATCCTGGCTCGTGACAGCGACCTGGTGCACCGGCTGAACCCCGAGTACGTCAGCTGCTGTTGGAGAAGCCTGCAGTGCACACAAGCACATGTAAATATCATTTTTAAAGTGCACTGAAACATTACTGGATTGAAATGCATCTTTCTACCTTGTGCTTCTCTAAAAGCAGCCTGGCCACTGAGACGTGTCCGTTCCTCACGGCGTCCATGAAAGGAGTGACTCCACAGCTGTCCCGGGTGTCTGGGGTGTAGCCACATCTGGAAGGAGGGACAGTGGAGGTGAAGGACAGTAAGCTGCAAATCTGACTGAGCTCTTTATTCCAAAGCAAGTAATACATAAAATCAAATGTATTGAAACAGGATTATAACTTCATGCCTTAGACAAGGATAAACATAAAATATGATTCAGACACCAAACAGGTAACATTTAAATGTTAGTGCTCGCCTTGAATCTCTAATGTTAGAGACCACAAACTGAGCCAGAAATTTTAGTGTCTAAATTTTAAAATTCATACAAGAAAATCAGTCTACTATCATATCTATTTCGTCTCAATGCCTTTTTTTAATCTCTCATATAAAGCACTTATAAAGCACACATATACAGGCACAGATAATAAGTAAAAACTGGAAACGTTCTTTCTCCTCTTTATCTCTGCAGGGTACTTTCACTGCTCTTTTTTTGGAGGCTGCCCAATTCAACCACAATCTGATCTACTGACTACTGAGCAGCTTCACTGCACCACCTATTCATTCAACCTGTTAATCCAGATGTTAAACCAGTAATCTCAGTTTTATCAAGCTTTTTTATTTTTTAAGGGCATTTTCAGTCTGTGACTATGAGGAAACACACCAACTGGAACACTTTACAAATGTGACTTAACAAATGATTTATTTTGAGGGGGAAGGGCTCCTACCTGTCCAGCAAGATCCTTACAACCTCCTCGCAGCCATGCATCGCTGGATAATGAACAGAGAGAGCATGAGTTATAATCTGACATTTTCATTCAGTAATCAAAGCACACACACTTTGATCATTATCTTTACAGCTTAAAACTGCCTCAGATCTAAATAGGAGTCTGAGGTCAGGACATCAGGATGTGAGACTGTCTCACCTGCAGTGTGCAGTGGCGTCCTGCGCGTCGTGCTCTCCGTCCTCCAGACGTCAGCCGCGTTGAGAAGCAGGTGCTGTATGACCACAGGATCACCCTCTCTGCAGGCGATGTGGAAGGAGTTCCAGCCGTCCTTGTTTCTCAGCCCCGGGTCGGCGCCATGGGACAGCACCTCCTGGATCACCTCGAGGTTCCTCCGAGTGCAGGCCATCATCAGAGGAGTCCTGAGCGTGAGAGAAAAGAGGCAACACTGAACAAATGAGGTGAACTGAATCTACTTGGCACATGACATTACACAGCTGTTGAGAGAGACCAGTGAGAGACGTTTCCTAGATATTACTGATATGTAGAATCTGCTGCAACAACAACACAAATCATAATATCTAAAAAAAACCCAACCTTTTAAATACATTTTGCAGTCATGATGATGAAAATGTGGCAAACAGAATATTCATTTTGCATTAGGTTTGTTTAAAAAGAAAAAACACCATAGAAGATTTTTCTAACATTCATTTTGATATATTTGAAGAGCAAGAAACTCTCTATTCATGGTTAATGGCCGAACTCTCCCCTGTAAATATAAGGAAAAAAGAGACGAAAGAAGGCTCGAGAATTAAACATGTTCGCTGGTAATAATCCTGATTTGTGGGCACTCTGTGATTGATCAAAGCCAAAAAATGTCCCTCCTTCGAGCCGGATTCGAACCAGCGACCTAAGGATTTCAGCATTACGCCACTACAGTCCTCCGCTCTACCAACTGAGCTATCGAAGGGAGCTGGTAGCAGATGGATGACGATTTCTTTTTAAAGCCAACAGATGGTGCCATATGTGTTAACAATATATTGGATTTAATTTTGACCAGGTTATTAGGGCCATCCTCACCAGTCAGCCTTCTTCAAACTGTCCACTTTGGCTCCTTCCTGCAGCAGATAGCTCACACAGCTCTGATGGCTCATGGACGCAGCTTCATGCAATGGCCTCTTGTAGTCGTTGTTGTACACATCCACATCCATGCCTACCCGCTTAATTAGATACTCCACAATGTCCAGGTGTCCATGTCTGGCTGCGTAGTGCAGTAAGGTGTCTCCGGACCGGCCGAAGTGTTTACAGCGGACAGTCTCCACCGCCGCTGAGCCACCTGATGTAATCTGCTCCTCCAGAGAGCCATACTGTCCCTCCTGAGTGAGCTTCACCAGCTGTTTTAAAGTGTTTATGTCCATGCTGGATGCTGGGTGGGGGGTAAAGACTGCTGCTGGACTTCCAACTGTGACTAAATACTACTCTGAACAGTCTGGAGACATGCTGGAGAGAAGTGTTGTTACCAGCTTTATTCACACTGTAGCAAAATATTACATGGCCAACCATGACCTTACACTGTTCCTGTCAAAGCGCTACAAAAAGTGCACAAACACATTATCATTGTCGTTTATTATGAAATGTACAAATTGTTGATACTAACGTTAGGCTATTGTTTTTTACACCTTACAGTATATCCATGCATTATAAGTGTTTAATTAACTCCGTAATAAATGATATACCATTACATTTATGTTACTTGTTTGTAAAGGATTGCTCTGATATTTTATAAGTTAGTACACCTTTCCAAACAAATGTACTACTTTTAATTATAGTCTGATTTTCAATTATACAAATAAATATAATCAGGCAAAACGACTACTAATAAAAATAATAATAAGATTTCCTAAGTAAATGAGTAAATGAGGCTAACAATAATAAAAGGCTGTCTAACAATTAACTTGTTTGTAACGTTTGGCAATCTTTTTATTTTTTTTAATTTTTAATTTTTGCATTATTAATTATTATCCAATAGCTCATAGATCAAAATCATTGCCGTCCACAGTACTAGTTAATTATAGGCTAACTGACTCTCACAAGCTTCACTATAAGGGATAGACTTTAGTTGTCCTTTCAAGTAGAGCGACATCCGTGGGAATTATGGGAAATGTAGTTTTTATGACAACACGCATTATGCTCGTTTAGAACCTTAGAACCCGAAACAAGTTTTCAAATTTCTTACAGGATATAGATTGGTAGATTAGCTTTGTATAAACTGCATACACGCCACTTTAATATTATATTAAAGTTCTTTGTTATAGTTCAAATAAATCAACTTAGTCAAAGTTAAAGTTAGTTAAGCTTTTTAAACCTAACTGGAGTTTCTTTCACACATTGTGGATAAACATCAAGGCTGGAACAAATACTGCTTTTTCAGCAGAAATGTATATTTTACAATCATTGCAATGATTCAATTAAATGTGGTTTGGTCTCGTTTCTGGCTGAATGACAGGATCAAGGGGGCTCGTGAACAAGATGAGTCACATCTGGAAGAAAGAAAGAGGGGGGAAAAAAGGTGGGAGAGGAGAAAAGAGGGATTGCTGTTGGGGTTGAGTCTCAGTTCTCAGAGGTTTTACAACATGGACCAGGAACACCAGGAATGAGACTGACTATAATCACCACCCTTCTTTCTGGTGAGTAAACTACATTTTAAATGTGTTTTATTTCCATGTGCTAAATACTGATGAATTACACATAAAGCCAGTACTGACATACCTCCTTCATGTTTTATCTCTGTCTTCCAAAGTACATATTTACTAAAATACTATACATTTTTCCAGTATGCTGTATGATTGTTGTAAGTTGCGCCTTAATATTGCTCATGTTGCTCTTTTCTTACATCCCTGATGCATTGGTAGACAAGAGAACTTTTTGTCCTTCCACACTGAAAAAAATGTCCTACTACAAATACTGCAAGCCTGAATTAACTTTAAAACAAGCAACAAAAAAATTCTAAATGCGCAACATATGACATAAATGTGTTTACAATTTACAATTCAATACGGTTTTGGGATTGTTTCATTATTTTGATGTACTCTTTGAGAGGAGTGATCTGCCTCTTTTTAGCTTGTTTTAAACAATGAAACAAACTAAAGAGGGACATCTTGGGTTTTCCTTCCTTAAAAAGTCTCAACAAGTAAAACTTTAGTGAAAATCAAGGAAATGTTGCATGGCTTTATATTAATGAATGAGAATTACACTGAGTTGTTGTCTTGAAGTGGTTAACTGGATGGGTTCTGAACTTTTTGCAGTGTGCTGACTTAATGCCCTTATGTGTTTGACAAACTTCCAGCCCCCATCCAACACACACACACACACACACACACACACACACACACACACACACACACACACACACTAAGTTTATAGTATCCCTTTGTTTAAGTTTGTAATGATCCTATATGTCTAAAGTTTGCCTGAGCTCCATCTGAGTCGTGGAGCATCGCTGCCTGCTGCATGTAATAACAGACATTAAACCCCTCAGTCCGCTCCAGTGGTTTACAGATAGCCTAAGTGCTCGTGGAGCGGCACGTGTTCGATTCCGACCCACACCCTTTGCTACATGTCATCCCCCTTCTCTAAATCCCATCCTTCCTGTATCTCTCCACTATTACCTGTTTAATAAAACCTTAAAAATTCTTCTCAGATGTTTTCAATGTGTTATTTAAATGCATGATGGTTTGTGAGGGAGAAGAGGCCAGGGTTTTTTTCCTATTTAAAAGGCTACTATATCTTTGTTTTGCCTTCAGTGATAAAAATGACTTTAATTCAATCACTTTATTAACTTTCGTTTTCATTTATTCATTCCTTTTTTTTTTGTTAACCAGATTTGCTCCACTTCTTTAAAGAAAAATTTAAAATTCTACACAGTTGAACAATACTTTCCACTCATATCTTGGGATATTTCATTTGAAAGAGAACTTATTCTAATAATGTTGTTAACTCCCCCTGCTTTGGTCTCCATGCTAACGTCGGAGTCCATCACCTCCTTGACTTGATAGCCGTGCCTTTCAGAGTACACAAACAGCGTAAGCACACCTGTCAACCGGTGCTATTAAACAGAAAACACAGTAGTGTCAACTTCTTTTTATACAGTCTACAACCCACAAACCAATGGATGACATCACGGTGGCTTTGTCCAATGTTTTTTACAGTCTGGCTGGTATCCGCCATGCAGGCTGGTAAAATGGCTCCATCGTGTCTATTTGTATCTGTGGGTTTGTGTTGGAGCCTCTGCGTGAGATGTTTTGGTTGGTAAATATGTGTTTTAAAACCTTATTTCGGGGCTGTGCTCAGGGCTGCATGATAAAATCCCCCAGAGTATTTAATAGAAACTGTTGTGCCAATGTATGTTGAAAGAAACTCCAACACTGGGCATCAAATAAAGAATATGTGGTATTCAAAATGTGAGAGTTTATATTTTGTGGTACAAATCTCCAAAAAAACACTGATAATGTGACTACAAATGCACTGAAATTGGAGAATATACAGTATAACATGATGTAAGCTTAACAGCATATTAGTCTGGAGTGACTAACCAATTGTTCGAATGCAGGCCAGAGACAGTATCTTGGGCAGCGCTGCATTCTGGAAGGAGTGTGTCCGAAACTAATCAGCTCCAGATGTTCTGAGCTGCTCTGAAACGATGACAAACAAACCAGAAACGAATGCATGACACAGCGTGTACGTCCTGCTTCGCTTCAGCTCGCTTTGAGTGTGCGGGTTTTGAGAGGGGGGTTGTGCCAAAACATGAAAAAGCAGACAGTGTAGGTGAGATGATGTCTGATTACTTTACAATGAACACATAAATAGTTATTTCAATGAAACCCTTTGTTATCTACTGACTTTAAGAGGAAACACGGATCGGGGAGAATAATCAAAGAGGGATTTTTTAGGCTTTGACACAGCTGATTTGTGCATTTCGTCATTTGATGTCATTGGCTATTGGAGTTATATAAACGTTTCAAAGGCTGGAAGGCAAGTAGAATCCTTGATGAAGCCCTGGCACCAGGAAGGAAGGCAGTGGTGGATGGTTTTGGATGAAATACAGCCACATGTGTCATCCAGTGTCTGCTGGCTTTTGGCCTCAGTGAATTTACTGCGAGTCAGGTCAAAGTGGCAGTTTGTCACAGTCAAAAACATCAGTATAAGCAAAATATATGTCAGAATATAGTTCGTTTTGCTGTGATTAGATTTTGTGGGGCAATCAAACCCTCCTTTAATAATTCTTAATCAGATACCTAAAAAATAAAAGCCCCCCTGATATCAACACTCTCTCCAGGATCCTATTTTAATACTAAAACATGTCTCACCATCAAAGAAAAGTGCTAACCCTAACCCTATCTTTTTCCATACTTCTCAGTGTGAACGCACTTATGCACTCAAAATATTAAGTGTAAGTACAGATGTAGGCGATATGATACACAGTAAGAGTCACAATATTGGCCTAGAACTATGAATGTGTAGAGGTTTCTTAATGTTTCTCTGGGAAGCTGGAGCAACAATGGAGCCATTTATTGTAACATGTTAAAGTAGTTGGTTAGCATTACTCTATGTCTCTATAAAATCAGCTCTCAAATATACAGTCATGTTTTAAAAACGCTCAACAATTTCCTTAAGAAGCTCGGCAATGTCGTTTTTAGAAGATGTTACTCGTACAGGAGGGAACTGTTTGTTTGTTGGGGACTATTTACAGCAGCGGATTGATACATGTTTGAGACTTTGCGGAGTGTTTCTGGTTGCAGAACGGCGTGTGTGGGATTAAGGAACATATCACCCAGTGCAACAGTAATTTTAATAGTTTTTAATAAGCTTTGGATAAACACAAACTACATTCAGTCTTTTAAAGGGATTTATAAGAAGAAAAAAAAAGAAAAATATAGAACATCATCAGCCATATCATTTATGAATGTTAGAATATAAAAAGCTATATTTTGTGCAGTTATCTTTGCATCCATCTGTCAACCATATTCATCTCTGGTAAAAAAAACAACCTGGTTCTTCAGCCTTGGATACACTTAACCATGTGTCGTGAAAGTTTTTTTTGTTTTTTATTTTACAATTCCTCCACTCTATTTGTACGAAAAAAAATATGAGATCTGTCATCTTCATGGATTTCAAATATATTTGAAGTAACTTTCAGCTGTGTTGCCAGGTGTTGAAAAGGAAAAGGCCAGATCTTTCAACCCGTCATTCGTCATCATTAAAGCCAAGAAATATATCATCTTTTGTTTCTCTCAAAGTGTACTTCTCTTGAATGACTTCATAACTTTTCTATCTTTTTGTGTGTGTTTTTCGCAGATGTGGCTGGAAGCAAACATGAAATATGGCTCTTTTGAGAAAAAGTAAGTGAGAACAAATTTGATTGGAATATCTCTGATTATTGGTGACATAGATTTTCATGAGACAGAGAAGAAATGCTCATGTTTCGTTTTAATGTAGATGAGCAGTAACACTAACAGACTCGGTTGGTTGCTTGTGGCTTAACACATTAATATGAGCCTGGCTCTGTGGTAAAAGTGAAAATTAACTGGTGCAACTGCTACAAGTAAAATACCCCATCATTTCTCTCCAGTGAGGGGAGTTGGAAAACATACGCAATATATATATATATGTGTGTGTGTATGTGTGTGTTTGTGAGACAGAGAGAGACAGAGGGGAAAAAGTGTATGTGTGCAGGGGGATGGTGCGTAATGAGGTAACCAGATGACAGGCTGTAAGAAGTTAAATTTTATGATCCCATCCAGTGTGTGAACAGCAGCTGGGGCTGAATGCACAATACTTGGAGGAGTTTGCTTCCAAAATGAGACTTATAAAAACCGATGCATATTTTAAATGTGTCATAGTACAAAAAGTAGTAGTAATGTTTTCAAGTTAAAACTTTCAGACTTGAATTCCTTGTTTTATCTTAAAATATTTCTTTTGTTTAGCTGATGAAACTTAAGACCAAACAAACTGTTCTCTGACAACTTGGCACTTCTTTATAAAACATTATAAAACCTATATATGTACAGCCTTTGACCTTAATTAGGCTGAACATTACGCTACAGTGTAAATCTGCTGGTTGGAAAGCATACTGCGCAGACAGAAGAACGTTTGGGAACTTATACCTGTTCAAATTAGTTATGGCACCTGGATAAGCAGCCAAAAAATGATAAAAGTGGTTTGTAAGTGGTAGCAGATGGAGATTTAATCCTCTCTCTGGTCTGTGTGACAAGCATCTGGTGGAAAAAGTCAAATTTTGGTATGAAACACAATGTGTAGTCCGGTTGCTATAAGAGAGCTATTGGAGTATCAACTCAGTTTACACTGATGTCTATGCTAATGTTTAGTGTTGAAACAATTACAATCAGTGAACAGAACACTATAAAAAAAATTGATAATGGATTACGTCTTTAAAAGGAATAATTGGAGCAATTTTGGAAATTTGCTTACTTGCGGAGAGTTAGATGAGAAGATTGATACCACATGCTAATTGTTCAACTAGTGCCAGGACACAGTTAGCTTCACTTAGCATAAATAATGGATTTAGGTGAATTAACTCTGTTGGTGTTTTTAAAAAAACAAAACACCTAAAGCTCACTTATTAAGACATGCATCAAGTTAATACATACACAAAAAGAGAGGTGAAAACAACAGTTTGTGGTTTTACTTTAGAAAACGTTATTAATCTCCTAAAGGGGAAACTCATTTGCCAACAAGCAGCTCATACATACAGTACATACAACCATACAGACAGTACAATCAAGTAAATAAATAAATAAAACATATTAGAAACATGATCTACAGCATTTCATCAGAACAACATCTAAAAGCGCTCATTAAACAAATCTGACTGCTGCTGGAACAAAAGACCTTCTGAAACGTTCAAGCAGTTATGTGCTTGGCTAGCTGTTTCTTTTCTGATTTCTGTGTCTTCCCATTTCTCAATCTGACTGACACAGAGTACTCTTTAATACTAAGCAGGATGGACTACTGTAATGCTCTCCCGTCTGGTCTAACCAAACAAGTTATAAATCAACTACAGCTGATTCAGAACTTTGTGGTCCACGTCCTGACCGGGACCAGAAGGAGAAAACAAATTACACCTGTTTTAAAGTCTTTATGTTGTTTCCCTGTCACGTTCCGTATTGATTTTTAATTTCTTTTACTTGTTTTTAAAGCGCTTCATGGTCTTGCATAAGCCTGCATGTCTCACATGGTTACAGTATGGCACTTCAGGTCCTCTGGAGGCTTTCATTTGTTCCAAAGTGCTGGATTAAAACTTTTGATGAGACAGCTTTTAGGGTTTATTCTGTGAGCAGCTGGAACACTGCTGAGGAGCTGACAGCAGCTTCTTTAAACGTTAACTTGAAACCTGCCTCCTTACCCTGGCTTTTGATTAGAATGATTTATAGACATAATTTACTTTATTTTATTCACTTATTGTGATGAGTTGTAAAATTTGATTTCATCTTTTATTCTATTATTATTAATATTATTAGAATTTTCATTCTTATCATTTGTATTTGTCTGTTTTTGTCTATTTTATCTAGCTTCTTATCTAGTTTATTCTTTTATTATATCTTTATTTGAATTATAACACCTTTTAAATCTGGCTTGTCAGTCATTTATGAAGCACTTTGAAATGCACTAACCTGTACGAAAGGTGCTATACAAATAAAGTTTCATTGACTGATTGATTGATAGACTACAGATTGTCATTTCTTCTGTTTGAGTATAGATTAAATGAACAGAATACAGCATGTTAGTGTGTTTTAGAGATGCTGTTTCCAGTCATGCTAAACTAAGCTTGTCACCTCCTGGCTGCTTAACATACAGACATGAAAGTGGCATTAATTTTCTTTTTTTTAATTTGATGATTTATTTGATATAAGCTACTATATGTTCATGTACATGATACTTCTTCCTGCATTTCAGTTAATCGGGTCCTCCTGGTGCTGCTGGTGCTGATGGTGTGTCTCCTCCTGCACAGCACACTACTCAGAGCCTCCATTCGGCCCAAAGTCTCAGGTACAAAAACAGGTTTTTATGTTTTCCCACAATGATCTACAATGATCCAAAACCTGATATATCTTATTCCTCCCTTGTTGTCAAAAACCTATTAAAACACATCAATGAGCGACACTGTATCACTGGGTGACATGTTTCTTCATTACCATGAACACAAACACTGTTTTTATTTGGGCTCAGTCCCTCCTACACTGTCCCATTGTCAGGAATACTCGCTAGAGCACTAAATATATATCAGTCCACAGCTGAAAATAGTCCCCAACAAATGCTCTATTTCTAGCTTGAATAAAAACTGCAGTGCCCAGCTGTTTTAGGAAGTGACTGAGTCTTTTTTAAACATGTGACTGTATATTTGTGGCCAATTTTTAAACATTTACATCTTCAGTCAGATTCCGGGGTCTTGGGGCTGAGTGTAAGGGATAGAGAAGGGAAGTAAAAAAGTATTAAGAGATGGAAAAATGCTGTGCTGGTTTAGTCTTCTCAGTGTTTATGTTGACAGTAAGAAAAAAAAAAAAAGTTCTATGATGACAGCCTTATTCTTTAACATCTGGGCAGGACATGTGCTTATTTTCTTTGTTACCATCCATATATGAAGGAACCTGCATACAAGCTAAAACAACCTCTGCTTGTAACCTTTCCTCCTGGTGTCTCTTAGATCGCTGGAAGAACCTCGGCAGCGCAGCACAAGGTCCTCAAGCGAAGCTGTCAGAGGAGGATAATGTCATCCCTGTCATCATCTGTGCATCAGAAGAACGTATGGGTGCAACCATGGCGACCATCAACAGCATCTATAGCAACACAGATGCTAGTGTGTTCTTCTATATTGTTACTCTCCGTGATGCCATCAAAATGGCCAGGTTTGGGACTTGTCTTCCACTATGAATCACGTTAGTCTTTAAAGGTTTAATAAGTGATGATTTTTACATTAAAGTTGGTATGTGCTCTTATATGTCTGTTTATCACCTATAACTGTTTCAAGTAGAGTGGGGTTGTGAATCACTTGATTGGGATCGTTCTTACTGGTGTAATCCTCACTTACAAACGATATGCAAAAGTACACAAAAAGGTACAAAACTGAAGGTCAAGGTAAAGCTTTGTAGAACATGTTGAATAAATTCATCAATTGAAATCATATTATGGATTGGATTTGTTGATCAACTCAGCATCCATGGTGTAGGGTCTTGTTCATTGTGCAATGCATAGATTAAAATATATGGACTTAATCACGTGATGTCACCCATTGGTTTATGGACTGCCGTTTTGAAGCTTCAAATTTAGCAATTTAACTGTTGCCATCTTGGATTTTTGGAGCCAGAAATGACCATATTTGAATGAAGGATTGGAGCTGACCCAAGCGCTAGCTGCAAACTTGGTTAGCACAGTGTATTTATAGTATGGTTAACTGTGATAATGCTAATTTTCTCTAGCAAAGAACAGACCTAAAACCATTAGTTACCGGAAAAACTAGAGCCGACTCCTTAGAGCATCTTTTTAGTACAACCAGACACTGAGCAAGACTTTTTTTAGTTGACCAAAACGTTACTATTAACTTTCATGAACTGAAGAGACACTCTGAAATAGCAATAGCTATGCTGATACTCTGATGGGGTATCTGGAGTTACACCATGGTTATGTTACGTAACCAAAGTTGTCGCTGTGGTTGCAACTTGTCAATAACAAGGTAGCCACGCCCTGGAGCCTACAATGCTTTATCATCTATTTTCCTCTAACTGAGACAATAATTTACAAAATGAAAATCTTACTGTTCTTGACTTGAAACTAATGATTGAGATCATCAACTCATTAGGAAAGTGTTTACTGGGGTAATAAATCAAGTGAGAAAGTAGGTTTAAGGTGCTTCAGCATTGGCTTCACTTTTCAGACCGGGAGCTACCCGCTTGGAGCAATGACTGGTCATTGTTAATATTTTATGCCTGAAATCCGATTTAGCAATGCTGATTAGACTATTTTCCAAATCAGTGAGATTTATGGGAATTGCAGTATTAATGGCTTTTCAAAAATGGTATTGAGTTCCATGCACACAAACATTCTGGTTTTGAAAGTGTGATGCGTTTTTTATATTCAGAATATGAGATCTACAGTAGACTGATAACAGTCAAATCAGGTGGATATTCATTCTCAACTTTGGAAATAATGGTAAAAATTGACAAAAAGTCAGTTTTTTCTCTTTCAGCAGCATTTTGTGGCCTTTGTCTGCTCAGTTCATTTCCCTATAAGGCTAATCTTACCATCTTTTCTTCTTCCTAGACGTTACATAGAGAAGACTAAGCTGAAAAGCATCAAGTACAAGTTATTGGAGTTTAACCCCATGGTTCTTCGAGGAAAGGTGAAGCCAGATTCCTCTAGACCTGATCTGCTACATCCAGTGAGTTCTGAGTTTGCTTCTGTTCATGCACTGTTACAAACATTATACATGGACAGATGCAGCTCTTACCTACTGTAGAGGTGAAGTTGCATTTTCAAATAAGTGAAATAACCTTTTGAATCTTTTGCTTTGCAGCTCAACTTTGTTCGCTTTTACATACCTCTGCTAGACATCACCCATAATAGGGTCATATACTTAGATGATGATGTCATTGTGCAAGGTATGTATACGATCATGGTAGGAAAAAATCCAATAAAGTGCATATGACAACATTTCCATATAGGATGATAGTGATGTGACAGGTGACTGTGAAATATGTGCAAATGTTGTACCACTGAAAGGTTTTCCATTCTTTCCAGGTGACATCAAGGATCTGTTCAGTATGAAACTGAAGCCAGGACATGCTGCTGCTTTCGCCACTGACTGTGACCTGCCCTCTACGCACGAGATGGTGCGCAGCATCGGTATGCAGGTGGATATTTATGTTAATTTTGTACCACATTTCTTTGTCATTCTGAATATCATGTCTGAAAATCAAAAAGCAATAACCCAGCATGGATCTTTTGCAATAAAATATGTGTGTTGGTCTATTGTCTCTGAAGCAGACCTTCAAAAGTTTTAGTTTCAGTGATTGAAATATGGTTCCCTCTCTTCTGAGTTCGTCCCCTAGACAACCTACATGGGCTTCCTGGACTACAGGAAACAGGAAGTAAAAGATCTGGGAATTAACCCCAGCGATTGTTCTTTCAACCCTGGAGTGTTTGTGGCAGATGTCAAAGAGTGGAAGAAACAGAAGATCACCAAAGAGCTGGAGAAATGGATGCAAGAAAATTTCGAGTATGCACAGTGACCACTGACGGGTTTTTTTTAAACATGTTGTTAGTTCATTCTTTCATTAATTTATTCTATTTACTTGTATGTTGTCCAGTCTTTTTCTTTTCTTTACCAAGCTTGTTGGCTTTTTTGCAGTGCCAAGCAATTTAAGCTTTATTTTACGTATTAAAATGACAGGTTCACTATTTTTCAAGTCTGTCTTGAAACAACAGTCAGGAGCCCAAATGAACATTGAAACCATACTGACCATTAGAAGATCCATTCATAATTCACTTACAATGTAAGTGATGGAGGACAAAATCCACAGTCCTCTTTCTGTGCTGTTCTTCTGTTCTATCCTTCCACCACAGCTCAACAAGGAAACACTAAGAGGGAATTTGATGCTAAAAACACTGTAAATGTGTCAGATATCTCTTGATATGACTAACTCAGACTGCTAAAGCCGCATATGAGCTTCACATATACTTTTAAATGACTGTGTGGACACACTGTGGATTTTGTCCTCCATCACTTCCATTGAAAGCACATTTGAAGGAGATCTTGTAGTAGTCAGTAAAAACATATTTTACTGTTCATATGGACACCTGACTGTTATTTTAAGACATTGTGAACCTGTTCTTTAGTAGAGATCAATTTTGATTTGTTTACTTTCAAGAGTTGGGAAGAAGTAGAAGTGTCTGCCAGATCAAAAACCCTCCACCTCTTCTCTGTCTTCTCCAATAGAAATAACATATACAGCAGTGCCATGGCGGGAGGCGTGGCAACTCCACCCATGCTGATAGTTTTTCATGACAAACATACAACACTGGACCCACTGTGGCATGTCAGACACCTGGGTAAGATCATCACTCTTCTCCACATATGGGAGAATTTCAGTTAAATTGCAGTCCTCAACTGAGCCAGTCAGTCAGAAAATGTAGTATTACCCCCTTTCAGTGTATCAATACAAATTTTAAAACAGAGAAATGTGACTAATTTATCTCTAAATCTGATCTGCAGTGTTTGAGATATTGAGTTTGATGCTTTCCTGTGCTTGCCTTTTGCCCGTGTCTAGGCTGGAGTCCAGATGCTCGCTATTCAGACAGCTTCCTGCAGGGAGCTCACCTGCTGCACTGGAACGGCCCATTCAAACCGTGGAATTACCCTGCTGTGCATATAGATCTATGGGAGAAGTGGTTCATACCAGACCCCTCTCGAAAGTTCTCCTTGGTACGACCTGAGAACCTGATCTGAGGTCTGTGGATTGTACCACGTCTGAGCCACGGGTTGGCATGAGGCATGAGAGGTTCAGGACTTACTTGAACAACGTTGGAAAGCATGAAGAACTCAGTGAATATAATGCTAAAGAATGTCCTTGAATATGAAACGATGCTGGTCAAACATTGTGTGATAAAACAGTGTTGGTACAGTGAGTTCCCTGTTGGCTAAATTGCAAAAAATGTGACTAATCTGTTGTCCAAAGAATGTTGTATTTTGGTGACAGATACCTGTAGAGATATTATAATATTATATGTACGGATGTGTTTAAAACAAACTCAGAATAGTGACATTTCTACAACTTTGTGAACTGTGTAAACTTGAGGAAATGTGTCTCCATGACAACCTGAAATAAATTTTCGGAAATCAGATTTTTCACATTTTCCCATCTTTCCTGGTAGTTTTAAACCATCAAATAAGGCAATGAAATCTTGACGTGAACATAAATTACTTTGTCTGGTTACTGTTAAAGACATATCACTAAGCTATGAGCAACTTACGAGTATCTTGGGTAGACTTAAAATCAGGTTTTCCAGCTTCTGAACATTCTTTGAAAACATTCTTTGGAAATAAACTCAGAATTACCCATTTCCCCGACAACAGCATTTAGTGCTGTTGCTCCATATAAAGTTCAGGAGGTATTGTTTGGAGCTGGAACATTTGAAAGAGGATGTAGCTCAGTGGGCAGTATGCAGGAATGTTAGTGAGACAGAAGCAAAACTGCAAGAAAAAACCTGCAGACTCACAACAAGCTTCCACCTACATACTGCTGTAAAGAACAAGAAGAAGAAGAAGAAACTTTTATTTCGGATAAATCCATGCACACATCACTAAAATAAACACAAGACATAATAGAAAAGTTAAAATTAAATTACAATACAAGGACAACACAGTACAGATATATACAGGACCTTTTGTCACTTTGTGTAGGGTCAGTTAATGCCATTATAATTCATTTTTGGATTCATTTAGCTGAACCATGAATTTGTACACCTGACCAGATCTACCATAAGGGCAATATGGGCAAGTGCCTAGGGGTCCTTGAGTAGAAAGAGGTCCTCAATGATAAGAGGAGAAAATGAAAAAAACTCCACAGAAATATGATGCAGGGCTTGACTGATTCTCTAGTTGATAATTATGGTCACTGTTGGAAATCTAGTTTGTCCAAAACACAATGTGGAGTTACGAGGCTTCCACCCGACAACGGTGTTCCGATCGGAATAAAATAGAAGTTGTTTGGGGGACATAAGCTTCAGTGTCCATAGGCATCTGGGTGTACCAGTCCAGCCTTGTTTGTTCAGTACTAAAAGCGGGGACATTTTTAGTAACAAACACATGACTTGCACTCGTCCATCTTGGAAGCTTAAGCAAGATTGTGAACGCATCATTGAATGCAACCTGAAGCCTCTACATTTTTGCTTTGCTATAATTGCACCATAGATGGGCTGTATGGCTTTAAAAAGAGCTGACTGGTTAATTAAACAGTCAGTTATTCCGTTTGGATAAGGCTGCTATTGGGTGGAAACCTTGTAACTCCATATTTTGTTTTGGACATACTAGGTTTCCGACACACTTTTTTTCTCTCTCATCATTGAAGCCCCTTTCTCGTCAAGGACCCCTGGGCACTTGCCCAGTTTGCCTGTATGGTAAATCCAGCCAATGCTCACAGCCCAGTAAGAGTAAATGGGCAACAACAGGGACGGGTGTTGAAGGAGAGACAAGAAAGATTTTCATTTGTTGGATTTTTATGGAGAAGCTTCTATTGTAGCCAAACAGGAAGGGACTTCTCCAACAGCATGCTAGAACAGCTACATCATTCATGTTTATGATTTGACTGTCACACAATTGACACTATTGTTGTTATTCTTGTATGCATGTTGCTCATATTTCAGCTAAAAGTGAGCATGTGGCACACCAGGATCTCAACAGTGCTCACAACCAAGTCAGATACATGAATGTCAACCATCAACACAAAAACATTAAAAGACTAAAAAAATCTAAAGTTCACGTGCTTCTCACACTGCATGAATAAATGTTTTTTGCTTTAAACACTTCATCTAAAGACTGTGTGCTAAGAAAAGGTTTGCTTCTATGTCTCTGTGTGGAGCTTTTCACTCTCTTTTAGCTCACTGGTTTTGATTTATGACATATTTCCTGGACCCAGAGTGTCCAAAAACTGATTCGTCACACTCCTTATTACTATCTTAAACACTTATTCGGAAAAATCTAAGTAACAGCAATGCTATTTTCTAACTTTAATTCCTTTTCAGCAACTATACAAGTCACCTTCAAGATGGAAACTCTGAATCTAGTAGAAAATTCACTGGTTTGCCCTCCAGAAGGATGGGTGCTTGTTTTCACTGGGGAAAGAACCAGTTAACACCTGGCTAAATGATGATCACTTTAACCTTGAGACAATCCTGCTGTCCCAGTTTGGAGGAAAATGGCTAATATGTTGTAATTTGATGTGAAAATTCATATGATTTTAAAGGTATGTCACTGTAATCATGTTTAAATAACTGTTTACAATAGAGGAGAAACTGGTGGGAGTGGTTCATGAGTATGCAAAAGGAAAACTTTAGTTAAGCAAGCCAGCAATTGACCAGTAAAAAAATCACAAGAGACATGAATTGAAAACCATTTTTAAAAGCAGGAATAAAATAAAATAGTTAAGACCAGCAAACCAGACTACCGAAAGGCGCAGTTAAAAAGAAATATTTCAGTTTTATTTTTAAAAGATATTGTTGGAGAATGTTGGAGCACACCTAACATGATTGGGTAAAATGTTCCAGCGGTTTGGAGCATAAAAGCTGAAATTGAAAGACCCTGGCAATGGACGGCCTGTTCGAGATGAGCTGAGGGGTCTGGCTGCTTCAAGCCAGACCAAAAACAGGCATTAAATTCAATTCTAGCATTTACTGGAAGCATGTGGTGTGAAGCGCCTTTCATATGATATTCATTATATTCAAATAGAGATTTCTGTATTCCCCCCCCCCCCCATGTGTGCTGTTCTTTTTCAGCCCAGTCAAAAAAAGGGGGTGTCACTCATTTTCATGCACCACTGAGGATTTTGCAACTTTTGAATATGAATCTTATAATAGTAGTCTTATAATAATAATATTAGTTTTTGAATGTTAAACTCTTAATAAATAATAATTTTGATGTTGCTTATTTAGTCATGAATAATAATAGAGACATACATGATATATTTATACTTGAAGCCAAGTTTACAGGGGTTTTAAAACAATATCTTCAGTGTTATTCAACATAGAATCACTGAACTCTCCCAGGTAATGTAATCATAATAAATGGTAATGTTATGACCTCCCATTTTAATTATTTCAGACTCTGAGAAATCAGGATTTGTAGATATATCATATTGTTCCTCTCATAGAAGATGTATTGTAATATTACTACTTTTACTTAAGTAAAGAATCTGCACACTTCTTCCACCACTTGCTATTATTGTCATGAGTTGTGAGCCTCCACTATGGCCACCAGAGGGCATTATAGACTGTGTCAATTATTGTCAGACTTATGTTGCAGTATGAGCTTTTATAAATCAATTCTGAGATAAACTGAATTGATGGTCACTGTTACCAATTAAGAACTAGGTTATATGTAATCAGTATTTACATATATGTATGTGTATGTATATTTCTTATATGTAGCTATGTGTAAAGTCTATGTGAAGCCTACCCTGTACCCTGGAACATCATTTATTTCCAATTTGACATTCAGCCATCAATATTTACAGGTTTCCTGGCAATTTCCCCCTGTGATGGACTTTATAACTGCGTTGTTACCTTAGAATTAAATATGAAACTTCAAATAACTGCATAAAAATATGAACATAACTGAAATATCTACATCTAACAACTGTCAAACAAATGTAAAATTACGGACACAATGATATTCTATATTATAATATTTTGCTATTAGACATGGTAACTATTTAAAACTCAAGTTATGTATTTGATGTAACATATTTTAGGTGAAAATCAGTTTTACTTTGTAAGCTCAGTGTGAAATATAATATGTCCATCTTGTGTTAAAGTCACCATAATCACCTCTAAACTGTGAGGAGGCTACAAAACATAACTGGCAGGCCTGTATGCAGGGGTGGATGAACACTGGGAAAAGAGGATTACTATTACACAGTCACGTGTCACACAAGTCAAACTGAAAGTAACTCAAGTCCACAATACAGCAGCAGTGAAGACACACACACCTCATCTCAACCTACAACTTTGAGTCCAGACCTTTACTGCAGAGCCTCTGTACAGCCGGTGAGTACAGCTGATAACATTCATTGTAATTTAAACAGTAAATAAAATGAAAGCAGACAATAATCACACAAGGAAAAAACAATGTCAAAAGAAGTCTGACATGGTAGTTTTTCCGACGGCAGTCTCTTTCGGATTTCTGTAGCCTAGTCATTTTCAGCTGTAACGGTACCGTTTAAATAAACACAATGGTCCGACCTTTCTGATGTTTTTGTTTTATGTATTGCTTCGCTTTGTTTGTATTGAACTGAATGATTTATGGTTGTGACTGAGTCTGAGACTGTGGAACGAGTTACAAACGCAAACACTTGAAAAACCTGAACACTTTTCCATCATATCCTCCACGCTTTCTCGTTATCCGCAGCAGGGGCGGATCTAGCAGTGACGAGATTTTTTTTTGATAGTTTACATGTGCACAATTTAATTTTACTGCATTGTATGACTACTGCAAACATTATTATTATTAGTAGTGATTTATGTTGGTGCCTATTAACAATTTTAGTAAAACTCAAATAGAAATAAATTATTAACAATAAGGAATTCATTCAAAAGGAAAACAAAAAAATCATTTAAAATTACATTTGACTCATTAATTCTGCCTCAACTGAAATGTCCTCAGAAGTTTCACTCTTAGTCACAATTGTTATAAACTCACTCAGATTCAGTCAGCAGCTGGTTGACGTCATACACATAGCACTGTCCAACTTCTATCTGTTGACATGTTGTGTTTTTATTTTTATTTTTATTTTTATTTTTATTTTTATTTTTATTTTTATTTTTATTTTTATTTTTATTTTTTTATTTTTATTGTTATTATATATATATGTTGAAATACATTTGGTTTGTTCTATGTAGTCATATTATCTTCTGTAATATTGTGACATTTTTAACATTTTTAGGTGGAGGCTTTAAATAAGCCCATTTTGGGTTTTCTGCCTCTCCCTTTACTGTATATTATTTGTCATTATCTTTTTTTGGTGTAATTTTTGTGCAAAAATTAAATAAATTAAATAAATAAATAAATATGCAAAAAATACAATAAAATGCGTTTATAACAAGGGGTATTGCTATCAGCGGCTAATCTGGCTACACTGGTTTTCTGACTTCTATACTGAAACAAATCAAACTTAGGTGTGACATCATTCTCCAACTTCCAACTTCCGAGGTAAATGGAATGCAGCATGAACCTGGAAGTTTGTGTAAACCAAAACTGTGATTTGTTCCATTGTCTGTGATTTTAGTGTTTTTATTTGACTCTTTCACTTTTGTTTTTAGACATGTCTTCTGCCAGCAGTCTCCTCTCTGAAGATCAGTTTCTGTGCTCCATCTGTCTGGATGTGTTCACTCATCCAGTCACCATACCATGTGGACACAACTTCTGCAAGAACTGTATCACAGAACATTGGAATACTAATGTCAAAAATGATTGTCCCCTGTGTAAAAAGGTTTTTAACACAAGACCTGAACTGCACATCAACACATTCATATCTCAGATGGCTGCTCAGTTCAGACAGTTCGTTCAAAAGAAAACCAGTAGCTGCTCAGAGCAACAACAAGCAACGAGAGGAGAAATTCTTTGTGATTTCTGCACTGAAACCAAACTGAAGGCCCTGAAGTCCTGCGTGGTGTGTCTCACCTCCTACTGTGAGACTCACCTGGAGCCTCATCAGAGGATCCCAGGCCTGAAAAGACACAAGCTGATTGATCCTGTGAAAAACCTGGAAAACAGAATGTGTAAGAAGCATGATCGACCTCTGGAGCTGTTCTGCAAGACTGATCAGATGTGTGTGTGTCTTTTCTGCACTGAGACAGATCACAAGGGACATCGCATTGTTCCTTTGATAGAAGAATATGAAGAGAAGAAGGCTGGACTGGAAAAGCAAGAGGGTGAAGTTCAGCAGATGCTCCAAGAGAGACAACTGAAGATTGAGCAGCTCAAACAGTCAGTGAAGCTCAGCAAGGAAGATGCAAACAGAGAGACAGCAGCCAGTGTGCAGGTCTTCAATGATCTGATAAAGTCTGTTGAGAAAAGTCTGGCTCAGCTCATTGAGATGATTGAAGAGAACCAGAAAAGAACAGAGAAACAGGCTGAAGGCTTAATCAAAAAACTGGAAGGGGAAATCTCTGTGCTGATGAAGAGAAGTGCTGAAGTGAAGCAGCTCTCACACACTGAAGACCACCTCCAGTTCCTCCAAAGTTTCCCATCCCTGACCCCTGTTCCTTGCACCATATACCGGATAGACACCAGCATTCACTCATCATTTAAAGAGACTGTGAGGAGAGCTGTGAATCAGCTGGAGGAGACACTCACTAAAAGGATAAAGAACATGTGTGCTGCTGTTGAGCTGAAAAAGATCCAGCAGTTTGCAGTGGATGTGACTCTTGATCCTGATACAGCACATCCTAATCTCATCCTGTCTGATGACCGGAAACAAGTCAGTCATGGTGATGTAAAACAGAATCTTCCAGACAAACCAGAAAGGTTTTTTCCTAGTACGGTCGTTTTAGGAAAGCAAAGTTTCTCTTCAGGAAAATTTTACTATGAAGTTCAAGTTAAAAACAAGATTGATTGGACTTTAGGAGTGGTTAGAGGGTCGATTAACAGGAAGAGAAACATTGACCCACGCCCTGAAAATGGGTTCTGGACTATAGGTCTGAGAAGTGGATATAAGTATATGGCCTTAGGTAACAACCATGATCGTCTCTATCTACAGTCAAGCCCTCAGAAGGTGGGGGTGTTTGTGGATTATGAAGAGGGTCTGGTCTCTTTTTATGATGTAGACACTGAAGCTCTTATCTACTCCTTTACTGGATGTAAATTAACGGAAAACCTCTGCCTGATCTTTGATCCTCTTACTAATGTTCATGGGGATAAAGACTCCGTGCCCCTGATCATCTCTCCCGTCAATCACACTGATTAGATGAGACAAGAAGAGTTTATTTGTACTGCACCTCTCAATAACAATGTAATGCTATATATGACAAATAAATCAAGCATTACACTAATCATCCACCACAGCACCAATGAGGCAGTGGGCCCCCCCACTGCCTCATTGGTGGCAGTTTTCTAATATTACAATTACATAGGCTGCACATCATGGTATTGTCTGTGCTTCATAGGCAATATTGCTTTGCTGGTCCGTAGTTTTCTTTGTTACATGCGTCAGAGACTTTTGGTGCAATCGATAGACAAATTCACCACAAAAAGCCAGTCAGGAAGATTTACAAGAGAACTGTGAGGCTGAGAGAATGAAACAGGACTGACTGTACTACCTGACTGTAAAGACTGAGCTCAACAGTGGGGATATTTTAAAGATGAGGGAAACACCATATTTCTACTGTCAGTTCTATTTTTGTTTTATTTTATAGTTAATTACATTTATACTTTTGATAGAAAAATTAAATACAAGACTGAGGCTGAAACCAAGTTCAAAAGTCAAGTTACTTTTAATTCTTGCAAGAAGGAGCAAATCAACAGATACACAGCGACAAACCGTGGACAAAGTAATGCTCAGGCACCAGGTGGTGGGCTGTTTTTCCTCTGGAGCCCTCCCCGTGCTTGTCTCCGTCCACCACCGCGACCTTTACATTCTCTTAGTCAAAAAAGTTCATAACACAGGATGGAAATTTACTGCTTCTTGACCTTTTAGCTTTGTGGCCTCCACTCTACAAGTGTGGAATGCAAGAGTGTAATGCACACACTTATTTTCATTACTATAGTCATAAAAATAGTCACGCTAACCATTCTAACACATACTTTAATAATATAAAAGCACAATCACCACTAAACCAAATATAATGCTGCAAACTGATAATGCAATTGTAAAAATGAATATAAGACATTAGTATTACTGGTTATAGGAACATAAAATGAATAAGACTTTTGTATTTTCCCATAAACTTTATATTGCTTATATTTTTTACTTATATTGCTTAGATTCTGCACTCTTTATTGCTGATTTTTTTATATCTTATTTTTTCTTTTAAATATTTGTAAAGTATATATATTTGTCTACAAATGCACCATCTGAGTTTGATGCAGTTGCGATTTCTTTGTTTGCATAATGACAGTAAAGTTGTTGAATGTTGAATCAAAGAGCTCAAATTATCTGTACCCGACATACTACAACATTAAAATGTTACTCGCATGTTAATACATCAGTGCACCAATAATCACTCTGAAAGGGGCCATTCAGCATGAGTATTGTCGTTATTGATACTTTAAATATGTTGATACGCAATACTTGCTTTTAATAAAATAATGTTTTAAATGCCGGTCTTATGTTTGCAATGCATTGTTTTACATTGCAATATTGTTACTTTTACTTAAGAATCTGTACACTTCTTCTACCACTGGTTATTACTGTCATTAGCTGTAAGCCCCCATCATGGCCATCAGGGGGCATGATTGTCCTGGAACTCTCCACTAAAGGATCTGATGAACTGCTTGCAACAGAAATGTTCTGCATCAGCTGCAGTTTGCTGTTAAACCAGCAGCTCTGACCACTATTCTTCTGTCAGGATGAGCTCAGCAACTCATACAACTTCAGACAGAGTGACCACACAGCACTGATGGAAAAAGTCACAGAACTCACACATGCAGCACTGAGAAATCATACGCTGTAAAGATATCCAGCCACACTGATTTCCAGCTTGAATTTACTCTTAAAAGATTTTACTGGTGATTTTTCAACTCTGCTAAAAATGAATTCTCTTTTCCTAATTCAATAAGTAGTATTGAAACTTGCTTGGGCTTCATAATTGTTTTTATCGTTCAAAATCAAATTTGCATTGTCACTATATTGCCATTGCAAGTTGTACAAGGTTCAAAGTGTATATAGAACATGACTGACAGATAATACAATTATAAAACAAAACTCTCAAGGTGGTCTCTGTTTTCTTTTAGATGAATGTACTTTAATTCAGGGTTGATAATTACAATCTTGCCCCTCCCTCATTACCATCATGGAGATGCTCTTAAGCAAGACCTTCAACCCCAACTGCTCCATCAGATCAGACTGTGGTTGTACTGGGCAGCTTCTGCTGTGAATGTGTGTAAGTGTGTGAGTTCCTTCTGTTTTAAAATGGATTAATAATGTGAGTGCAGTGAGGGTGGAGCAACACTGGAAGAACAGGGGGAGTGTTTCAGCGTCACAATGAGGAAATGAAAGTTAAAGAATCTCACAGTTAGTGGAGAGAAAAGTAAAGAAAGAGAGCTGGCTTCTTCAAAACTTTTAAAAGACCTGCACCAGTCTCATATACACACAGGTGAGTGCAGTACATCATATTTACTGTGTTTAAGAACAACAACGGCAGTTTCTTTGTTTTTATTGGCTGCTGGAAGAGTTTCAGTGAAGTAAAGTTTCACTTGAACTGTCTACTAGTAGCACAAACTGTCCAAAAATGTTTCCACTGCGGTTCAAGATACTCTTACACTGAAAAGACAAAGAAAGATGACTGATTGTGTTTAATACTTGAACTTTTGCAAAGTAACAGAAGAGTGAGGAAGCCAATATGTTTTATCAGCATGGTGTCAGCTGACAACAGTCTGATCTATAAAGACATTGTGAACAACAGGAAAATATAAAGCAGATCTCCTGTTATAGATGCCATCTAATAAAAGATGTAGTCCTGCATATAATAACAAAGACAAATA
This sequence comes from Scomber scombrus, assembly GCF_963691925.1. Classification (NCBI taxonomy): domain Eukaryota; kingdom Metazoa; phylum Chordata; class Actinopteri; order Scombriformes; family Scombridae; genus Scomber; species Scomber scombrus. The sequence goes on from NC_084991.1 coordinate 4,437,696, forward strand.
TTAAGAGACATGTGCATTTTATGTGTTTGGGTTCAACATTTCCTGTCTGTCCTGGTGTTATTTCATATCGACACCTGATTTGTGCAATCTAATGTAATTCAGCAGAACTTCTATAAATAACACCATTGTTAAGCTTTTTAATGTACATATCTGATTTAAAACACTGTTTTAAAACCTATTATTCCAGTTATTCAAGTTGTATTTATATTAACAAGTTACACATTAACAAGTTTTTCTCAATGTCTGGTTCGGTTTTTAGACATGTCTTCAGCCAGCAGTCTCCTCTCTGAAGATCAGTTTCTGTGCTCCATCTGTCTGGATGTGTTCACTCATCCAGTCACCATACCATGTGGACACAACTTCTGCAAGAACTGCATCACACAACACTGGAATACTAATGTCCAAAATGATTGTCCCATGTGTAAAAAGGTTTTTAACACCAGACCTGAGCTGCACATCAACACCTTCATATCTCAGATGGCTGCTCAGTTCAGACGGTCAGTTCAAAAGAAAACCAGCAGCTCAGAGCAACAACAAGCAAAGACAGAAGAAGTTCTTTGTGACGTTTGCACAGAAACCAAACTGAAGGCTGTGAAGTCCTGCCTGGTGTGTCTGACCTCCTACTGTGAGACTCACCTGGAGCTTCATCAGAAAATCACAGTTATGACCAGACATAAGCTGATTGATCCTGTGAAGAACCTGGAAGACAGAATGTGTAAGAAGCATAATCGCCCTCTGGAACTGTTCTGCAAGACTGATCAGATGTGTGTGTGTCTTTCCTGTACTGAGACAGATCACAAGCTTCATCACATTGTTACTCTGATAGAAGAATGTGAAGGGAAGAAGGCTGATCAGGGAAAGAAACAAGCTGAAGTTCAGCAGATGATCCAGGCGAGACAACTGAAGATTGAGCAGATCAAACAGTCAGTGAAGCTCAGCAAGGAAGAAGCAGACAGAGAGACAGCTGCCAGTGTGCAGGTCTTCAATGATCTGATAAAGTCTGTTGAGAGAAGTCTGGTTGAACTTATTGAGATGATTGAAGAGAAACAGAAAAGAACAGAGAAACAGTCTGAAGGCTTCATAAAAGAACTGGAAGAAGAAATCTCTGAGCTGATGAAGACAAGTGCTGAATTGGAGCAGCTCTCACACACTGAAGACCTCCTCCAGTTCCTCCAAAGCTTCCCATTCCTGAACCCTACTCCACCCACCAAAGACTGGACAAAGGTCAGAGTTGATTCATCATTTAAAGAGACTGTGAGGAGAATTGTAGATCAGCTGGAGGAGACACTCAGTAACAAGATGAAGAACATGTGTGCTGCTGTTAAGCTGAAAAAGATCCAGCAGTATGCAGTGATTGTGACACTTGATCCTGAAACAGCACATCCTAATCTCATCCTGTCTGATGATGGGAAACAAGTCAGTCATGGTGATGTAAAACAGAATCTTCCAGACAACCCAGAAAGATGTTTTCCTTCTTTGGCAGTCTTAGGAAAACAAAGTTTCTCTTCAGGAAGATTTTATTATGAGGTTCAAGTTAAAGACAAGACTGACTGGACTTTAGGAGTGGTTAGAGGGTCGATTAACAGGAAGGGAGACTTCAGCCTGCACCCTGCAAATGGCTACTGGACTATAAGTCTGAGAAATGGATTTGACTATGGAGCTTTTGATGACACCCATGTTCCTCTCTTTCTGAAGTCAAATCCTCAGAAGGTGGGGGTGTTTGTGGATTATGAAGAGAGTCTGGTCTCTTTTTACAATGTAGATGCTGCAGCTCTTATCTACTCCTTTACAGGATGTAAATTAATGGAAGAACTCTGCCTGGTCTTTGGTCCTCGTACTAATAATGGTGGTAAAAACTCCGCCCCCCTGATCATCTCTCCTGTCAATCACACTGATTAGATGAGACAAGAAGAGTTTATTTGTACTGCACCTCTCAATAACAATGTAATGCTATACATGGCAAATAAATCAAGCATTACACTAATCATCAACTTAAAGTATACCACCACAGCCCCAATGAGGCAGTGAGCCCCCGCCTGATAAGAAATGTAAAATATTTTTGTTCTTTGTTTTTTAATATTACAATTACATAGGCTGCACATCATGGTATAGTGTGTGCTTCATAGGCAATATTGCTTTACTGGTACATAGTTTTCTTTGTTACATGCGTCAGAGACTTTTGGTGCAATCGATAGAATAGGCAGCAAATTCACCACAAAGAGCCAGTCAGGAAGATTTACAAGAGAACTGTGTGGCTGAGAGAATGAAACAGGCCTACCTGACTGTAAAGACTGAGCTCAACAGTGGGGATATTTTAAAGATGAGGGAAACACCACATTGTTACTGTCAGTTCTATTTTTGTTGTATTTTATAGTTAATTACATTTATACTTTATATTGCTTATATTTTTTACTTATATTGCTTAGATTCTGCACTCTTTATTGCTGATTTTTTTATATCTTATTTTTTCTTTTAAATATTTGTAAAGTATATATATTTGTCTACAAATGCACCATCTGAGTTTGATGCAGTTGCGATTTCTTTGTTTGCATAATGACAGTAAAGTTGTTGAATGTTGAATCAAAGAGCTCAAATTATCTGTACCCGACATACTACAACATTAAAATGTAACTCACATGTTAATACATCAGTGCACCAATAATCACTCTGAAAGGGGCCATTCAGCATGAGTATTGTCGTTATTGATACTTTAAATATGTTGATACGCAATACTTGCTTTTAATAAAATAATGTTTTAAATGCCGGTCTTATGTTTGCAATGCATTGTTTTACATTGCAATATTGTTACTTTTACTTAAGAATCTGTACACTTCTTCTACCAATGGTTATTACTGTCATTAGCTGTAAGCCCCCATCATGGCCATCAGGGGGCATGATTGTCCTGGAACTCTCCACTAAAGGATCTGATGAACTGCTTGCAACAGAAATGTTCTGCATCAGCTGCAGTTTGCTGTTAAACCAGCAGCTCTGACCACTATTCTTCTGTCAGGATGAGCTCAGCAACTCATACAATTTCAGACAGAGTGACCACACAGCACTGATTGAAAAAGTCACAGAACTCACACATGCAGCACTGAGAAATCATACGCTGTAAAGATATCCAGCCACACTGATTTCCAGCTTGAATTTACTCTTAAAAGATTTTACTGGTGATTTTTCAACTCTGCTAAAAATGAATTCTCTTTTCCTAATTCAATAAGTAGTATTGAAACTTGCTTGGGCTTCATAATTGTTTTTATCGTTCAAAATCAAATTTGCATTGTCACTATATTGCCATTGCAAGTTGTACAAGGTTCAAAGTGTATATAGAACATGACTGACAGATAATACAATTATAAAACAAAACTCTCAAGGTGGTCTCTGTTTTCTTTTAGATGAATTTACTTTAATTCAGGGTTGATAATTACAATCTTGCCCCTCCCTCATTACCATCATGGAGATGCCCTTAAGCAAGACCTTCAACCCCAACTGCTCCATCAGATTAGACTGTGGTTGTACTGGGCAGCTTCTGCTGTGAATGTGTGTAAGTGTGTGAGTTCCTTCTGTTGTAAAATGGATTAATAATGTGAGTGCAGTGAGGGTGGAGCAACACTGGAAGAACAGGGGGAGTGTTTCAGCGTCACAATGAGGAAATGAAAGTTAAAAAATCTCACAGTTAGTGGAGAGAAAAGAAAAGAAAGAGATCTGGCTTCTTCAAAACTTTTAAAAGACCTGCACCAGTCTCATATACACACAGGTGAGTGCAGTACATCATATTTTCTGTGTTTAAGAACAACAACGGCAGTTTCTTTGTTTTTATTGGCTGCTGGAAGAGTTTCAGTGAAGTACAGTTTCACTTTAACTGTCTACTAGTAGCACAAACTGTCCAAAAATGTTTCCACTGCGGTTCAAGATACTCTTACACTGAAAAGACAAAGAAAAGGGACTGATTGTGTTGAATATTTAAACTTTCGCAAAGTCAAACTAACAGAAGAGTGAGGAAGCCAACATGTTTTATCAGCATGGCGTCAGCTATCAACAGTCTGATCTATAAAGACATTTTGAACAACAGGAAAATATAGAATAGAATAGAATGTCTTTATTGTCATTGCAGAACACACAACGAAATTGAGATGCATTCCTTAAAAGTGACCTGTTAGAGATGATATCTGATAAAAGACGTAATCCTGCATATAATAACAAAGACAAATATCAAAAGACAAACATGTGAATAAATGGGAAGTGATTTTCAGTAACTTTTTTTCCTGTTATTTGTATGTGTTTGGGTTCAACATTTCCTGTCTGTACTGGTGTCATTTTATATCAACACCTGATTTGTGCAATCTAATATAATTCAGCAGAACTGCTATAAATAACACCATTGTTAAGCTTTTTAATGTATAGATCTGATTTAAAACAGTGTTTAGACTGAGATATAAGGTAAAGGTCAAAGTCATGTGTCAATCTTACTACCAGTTAATATAGTTGTAATGTAGTATTACAATTGCTCTAAATAAATAACATTTAAAACAGCAGATAACCAGAAGTGAGAGTTGGCTAATTACACTATTGAGCTCATCATACACAATCTTTTACACTTCAGAAGTAGCTAAAGAGGTAGTTCACCTATTAACCTATTATTCCACTTATTCCACTTTTATTTATATATTAACAAGTTACACATTAACAAGTGTTGTCTTTTGAAGATTAATTTTTCTCAATGTCTGGTTCAGTTTTTAGACATGTCTTCAGCCAGCAGTCTCCTCTCTGAAGATCAGTTTCTGTGCTCCATCTGTCTGGATGTGTTCACTGATCCAGTCACCATACCATGTGGACACAACTTCTGCAAGAACTGCATCACAGAACACTGGAATACTAATGTCCAAAATGATTGTCCCATGTGTAAAAAGGTTTTCAACACCAGACCTGAGCTTCACATCAACACATTCATATGTGAGATGGCTGATCAGTTCAGACGGTCAGCTGTAATGAAAAGCAGCTGCTCAGAGCAACAACAAGCTACGAAAGAAGACGTTCTTTGTGACGTCTGCACTGAAACCAAACTGAAGGCTGTGAAGTCCTGCCTGTTGTGTCTGACCTCCTACTGTGAGACTCACCTGGACCTTCACCAGAAAATCACAGTTATGACCAGACATAAGCTGATTGATCCTGTGAAGAACCTGGAAGACAGAATGTGTAAGAAGCATGATCGACCTCTGGAGCTGTTCTGCAAGACTGATCAGATGTGTGTGTGTCTTTCCTGTGCTGAGACAGATCACAAGCTCCATCACATTGTTACTCTGATAGAAGAATGTGAAGGGAAGAAAGCTGAGCTGATAAAGACAGAGTGTGAAGTTCCACAGATAATCCAGGAGAGACGACTGAAGATTCAGCAGATCAAACAGTCAGTGAAGCTCAGCAAGGAAGATGCAGACAGAGAGACAGCAGCCAGTGTGCAGGTCTACAATGATCTGATAAAGTATGTTGAGAGAAGTCTGGCTGAACTTATTGAGATGATTGAAGAGAAACAGAAAACAGCAGAGAAACAGGCTGAAGGCTTCATAAAAGAACTGGAAGAAGAAATCTCTGAGCTGATGAAGAGAAGTGCTGAAGTGGAGCAGTTCTCACACAATGAAGACCACCTCCAGCTCCTCCAAAGCTTCCCATCCCTGACCCCTACTCCACCCAGCAAAGACTGGACAAAGGTCAGAGTTCACTCATCATTTAAAGAGACTGTGAGGAGAGCTGTTAATCAGCTAGGGAAGACACTCTCTACAAGGATGAAGAACATGTGTGCTGCTGTTGTGCTGAAAAAGATCCAGCAGTATGCAGTGGATGTGACTCTTGATCCTGATACAGCACATCCTAATCTCATCCTGTCTGATGATGGGAAACAAGTCAGTCATTGTGATGTAAAACAGAATCTTCCAGACAACCCAGAAAGATGTTTTCCTGGTTTGGCCGTCTTAGGAAAGCAAAGTTTCTGTTCAGGAAGATTTTATTATGAGGTTCAAGTTAAAGACAAGACTGACTGGACTTTAGGAGTGTTAAGACGGTCGATTAACAGGAAGAGACTTGACAACCTGTGCCCTGCAAATGGCTACTGGACTATAACTTTGAGAAATGGATGTGACTATGCAGCTTTAGAAGATAACCAGGTTCCTCTCTCTCTGAAGTCAAAGCCTCAGAAGGTGGGGTTGTTTGTGGATTTTGAAGAGGGTCTGGTCTCTTTCTACAATGTAGATGCTGCAGCTCTTATCTACTCCTTTACAAGATGTAAATTAATGGAAGAACTCTGCCTGCTCTTTGGTCCTCGTACTAATGATGGTGGTAAAAACTCCGCCCCCCTGATCATCTCTCCTGTCAATCACACTGATTAGATGAGACAAGAAGAGTATATTTGTATTGCACCTTTCAATAACAAGGTAATACATGATAAATAAAAAATCATTAGACTAATCATTTAGTTTTCAAGAAAGATTCACTGACATGATGATTAACGTAGTTATTGCTTGCTGTATTATGTACATTTTTTTATGTCTGTACAAATCTGTATTTATTTATTTATTTATTTTTTCTGTAAAAAATTAAAACACAGCGTTGATTGAATGAGCTGTTTTTCAAAAATCACTGTTGATCATGAAAGCAACAAATAAAAAGGGTTTAGATTTTAACATGTTTTATGACTAATTAATAATTGTACAATGTTTCTTTAAATTATGAACAAATTAAATCAAATGGGGGAAACATGTTTGTGTGTATGTCTGATATTTTCTAGTACTCTATATCAATATTGCTGAACATTTGATATCAAAGACTGGAAGGTGTTTTTATTTGTATAAGATCATCAAACATTTTAGCACAGAAGTATTTTGACTTCTACTCCACTGCATTTCATTGGATATGTGTAATATTTATTTACATGTGACTTAAAGCCACTGATCAGGTGGATCAGTACACATAAATAATCATTCTGGATGTCAGTATAGTTATAGCTGGTAATGAAGTCTCTCTCAGGTACAGTATGCAATACATTAATATTTACAGATTACCTGAGAGATACAAGCCCAGTCTGACTTATTCCCTCTGTGATGGGCTTTATAACTGCATCATTACCTTAGTATTAAATATGAAACTTTAAATAACTGCATAAAAATATGAACATAACTGAAATATCTGCATCTTGTAACTATCAAAGTAAAATTACTTCAAACTCATATTCTATATTGCAAGATTTTGCTATTACACATGGTAACTATTTAAAACTCAAGTTATGTATTTAATGTAACATGCAAAAAGCATATTTTACAGCTACGTCTTCTTTTGTGTTTTCTCCACTAATCTAACCTAATCTAATCTAATCTAAGATGCCACTGTTAATCAAATGCTGATATTTTATGTGGAAATCAGTTTAATTTTGTAAACCCAGTGTAAAATGTAATCTGTCCATCTTGTAGTAAAGTCACCATAATCACCTCTAAACTGTGAGGAGGCTACAAAACAAACAAGTGAGGAAGTGGATGAAAAATAAGAAGAGAGGAGTAGTTTATTTTACCGCAAATGAAATGAAAGTAACTCAAGTCCACAATACAGCAGCAGTGAAGACACACACACCTCATCCCAACCTACATCTGTGAGTCCAGACCTTTACTGCAGAGCCTCTGTACAGCCGGTGAGTACAGCTGATAACATTCATTGTACTTTAGACAGTAATTAAAATGAAATCAGACAATAATCACACAAGAAAAAAACAATATCAAAAGGTCTGACATGGTAGTTTTTCCGGCGGCAGTCTCTTCCGGTATATACTGTTTATTTCTGTAGTCATTTTCAGCTGTAACTGTACCGTTTAAATATATATAACTAAACACGATGGTCCGACCTGTCTGATGTGTTTATTTTATGTACTGCGTCGCTTTCTTACAATATGTTTGTTTTGTGGCGTCATCGGTAAAAACCCGGAAGACAGTTTTAAGTTGTCTTTTTTTTTTTTAAATATTTGTGAAATTGTATTGAACAGGACTGATCTATGGTTGTTAGTCAGAGTCTAAAACTGTGGGACGAGTTACAATCGCACACATTTAAAAACCTAAACACTTCTCCATCATGTTCTCCACGCTTTCTCGTTGCGCAGCAGGGGCGAAGATCCAGGGGTATGCCCAGAGCACTCATAAGGACCAATTTGTTTTGGATGGTTCACATGCGCATTTAAAATGTTACTGCATTGTATGATTACTGCAAATATTATTATTAGTAGTAATGATTTATTTTGGTGCCTATTAACAATTTTCAAAAAGAAAATGCTTACAGTCCTGCAATGAGCGTCCATGCAGTCTCTATGAAAACCTGCGGTGGCCACACTTTTGCTGCACTTGTGTTCTCAAAAAAGTTGGGAATAGAGTAACTTTGTGCGATGACTTGCAGCGAGAGAAAACCTGCAGCCAATCAATACACAGAGTCATCTGATGTGTCGACCTATGTTTCAAATAATTTCTTCCTGCACGAAACACATCAAACAATGGAAGATAAACTTATTGTGGCTGTTTCTGCACATCACATACTGTACAGCAATATATTTTACAATTATGCAGAGAGAGATGCACTACAAAAAGAAGGTTGTATGGACAGAGGTCACCAGTCTGCTTGGTGTGACTGCTGAGAATTGAGCTGAGATTTTATAGTTGCATATGAGTCAGTATTTGGATCATTTTCGTGCACCAGCTTGCCTTTTATGCTTCAAGTTCAATCACCTTGCACACAGGTGATGGAATAGGCTGTTTATGTTGGGTACGTGCGTGACATCATGATCACTCGTGGGTTTGGAAGACAGGATGTACCCACAGACAAGCAGAGCAGCTCTTTTTCCTCCTGAAATTCACCAGAACAACAGCTAGAGCAATGCCTCTCTCTCCATGACGCAAATAATCTCTTATCAGGGATCTAGACTATTTATAAGAATCCCTTTCCTGTTATACAATAAAGTTTAGCAGAATGACATCTCTTTGGCAACCTATCTAATTTCAGAGAACATCAGATATGTCAGCAATGTTTTTGTTTCACATCAATAGTTTATTTTGCAGCATGTCGCTTTCTGCTGCTCTTCAGTTCTTTGGCATAGTAATGAGGGATTAATTCAAAAGGAAAACAAAAAAAAAATCATTTTTAATTACATTTAACTCAGGAATACTGCCTCAACTGAAATGTCTTCAGAAGTTTCACTCTTAATCACAATTGTTATAAACTCTCTCAGATTCAGCCAACAGCTGATTGAAGTCACCGCTCAGAAAAAGTAACATCTGATCAACTTTCAGTTGAGGGTATATCTCAGTTGTTTTTCTCACCATTAAATTGTATACGTGACATAGGGGACATTAACCCAGAAGTTAATGTAAATGATTGGTTCTATTGTCTGTGATTTCAGTGTTTTTATTTGACTCTTTCACTTCTGTTCTTAGACATGTTGGCAGCCAGCAGTCTCATCTCTGAAGATCAGTTTCTGTGCTCCATCTGTCTGGATGTGTTCACTCATCCAGTCACCATACCATGTGGACACAACTTATGCAAGAACTGCATCACAGAACACTGGAATATTAACACACAATGTCAGTGTCCTATGTGTAAAAAGGTTTTCAACACAAGACCTGAACTGCACATCAACACAATCATATGTGAGATGGCTGATCAGTTCAGACGGTCAGCTGTAATGAAAACCAGCAGCAGCTGCTCAGAGCAACAACAAGCCAAGACAGAAGAAGTTCTTTGTGACGTCTGCACTGAAACCAAACTGAAGGCCCTGAAGTCCTGCCTGGTGTGTCTGACCTCCTACTGTGAGACTCACCTGGAGCTTCACCAGAACATCACAGGCATGACCAGACATAAGCTGATTGATCCTGTGAAGAACCTGGAAGACAGAATGTGTAAGAAGCATGATCGACCTCTGGAGCTGTTCTGCAAGACTGATCAGATGTGTGTGTGTCTTTCCTGTGCTGAGACAGATCACAAGCTTCATCATATTGTTACTTTGTTAGAAGAATGTGAAGGAAGGAATGCTGAGCTGGTAAAGAAAAAGACTGAAGTTCCACAGATGATCAAGGAGAGACGACTGAAGATTGAGCAGATCAAACAGTCAGTGAAGCTCAGCAAGGAAGATGCAGACAGAGAGACAGCAGCCAGTGTGCAGGTCTTCAATGATCTGATAAAGTCTGTTGAGAGAAGTCTGGCTGAACTTATTGAGTTGACTGAAGAGAAACACAAAACAGCAGAGAAACAAGCTGAAGGCTTCATCAAAGAACTGGAAGAAGAAATATCTGCATTGATGAAGACAAGTGCTGAAGTGGAGCATCTTTTACTCACTGAAGACCAACTCCAGCTCCTCCAAAGCTTCCCATCCCTGAACCCTGCTCCACCCACCAAATACTGGACAGGGGTCAGAGTTCACTCATCATTTAAAGAGACTGTAAGGAGAGCTGTGAATCAGCTAGAGATGACACTCTCTATAAGGATGAAGAACATGTGTGCTGCTGTTGAGCTGAAGAGGGCCCAGCAGTATGCAGTGGATGTGACTCTTGATCCTGATTCAGCACATCCTAATCTCATCCTGTCTGATGATGGGAAACAAGTCAGTCATGGTGATGTAAAACACAATCTTCCAGACAACCCAGAAAGATGTTTTCCTGGTTTGGCCGTCATAGGAAAGCAAAGTTTCTCTTCAGGAAAATTTTACTATGAGGTTCAAGTTAAAGACAAGACTGATTGGACTTTAGGAGTGGTTAGAGTGTCGATTAACAGGAAGAGAAACATTGACCCACGCCCTGCAAATGGCGTTTGGACTATAAGTCTCAGAAATGGATGTGACTATAAAGCTTTTGATGACACCCTTGTTCCTCTCTCTCTGAAGTCAAAGCCTCAGAAGGTGGGGGTGTTTGTGGATTATGAAGAGCGTCTGGTCTCTTTCTACAATGTAGATGCTGCAGCTCTTATCTACTCCTTTACTGGATGTAAATTAATGGAAGAACTCTGCCTGATCTTTGGTCCTCGTACTAATAATGGTGGTAAAAACTCCGCCCCCCTGATCATCTCTCCTGTCAATCACACTGATTAGATGAGACAAGAAGAGTATATTTGTATAGCACTTATGGTATATTTTAGTTAATTACATTTATATACTTTATATTGCTTATATTTTGTACTTATGTTGCTTAGATTCTGCACTTTTTATCACTGATATTTTATATTTCTGTCTTATTTATTCTTTGTAAATATCTGTAAAGTAACTATGTGTGAAGTCTTATATACAAATGCACCATCTGAGATTGATGCAATTGTGATTTCTTTGTGCTTGCATAATGACAATATAGTTCTTCAATTCTTGAAATAAAAAGCTCAAATTATCTGTAACTGACATGCTACAGCATTAACATGTTGCTCATATGTAAATACATTAATGCACCAATAATCACTCTGAAAGAAGCCATTAGCATGAGTAAATGCAGGACTTTTGCTTGCAATAACATTTTTACTTTGCGATATTGTTACTTTTACTTAAGAATCTGGACACTTCCACAACTGGTTATTGTCATGGGCTGTAAGCCTCCGTCATGGCCACAAGAGTGGTCATATTTCTATACAACCACACAGGTGCCATTCAACATGCTGATACTTTCACACTGGTTAGTTGTATTTTTGTTGTATTTTAAAGTTAATTACATTTTTGATACTTTTTTATACTTTACATTGCTTATATTTTGTAATTATATTACTTAGATCTTGCACTCTTCATCGCTGATATTTTAGATCTGTCTAATTTATTCTTTTTAATATCTGTAAAGTATATGTGTACAGTTTTACATACAAATGCACCATCTGAGTTTGATGCAGTTGCGATTTTTTTGTGCTTGCATGATGACAATAAAGTTATTGAACGTTCAAGTTCAAATTAGCTGTAACTAACATGCTACAGCCTTGAAATGTTAATCAATGAACCAATAATCACACTATTGTTGATACATAATACTTATGAGCTTTTAACTTACTTTTTTTTTTTTTTAAACGCAGGACTTTTGCTTGCAATGAATTGTTTTACATTGCAATATTGTTACTTTTACTCAAGAATTTGAACCCCTCTTCTAACCCTGGCTATTACTGTCATGAGCTGTAATTCTCCATCATGGCCATCAGGGGTCAGGATTGTTCTTGAAATCCCCACTAAAGGCTCTGAAGAACTGCTTGCAACGGAAATGTTCTGCATCAGCTGCAGTTCACTGTAAAATCAGCAGCTCCAATCTCTATTGTCTGGATGAGCTCAGCTACTCATACAACTTCACACAGAGAGACCACGCAGTCATAGAGCTCATACACGCAGCACTGAGAAATCATACAATGTAAAGATTCTCAGTGACACTGATTATCAGCTTGAATTTGCTTTTAAAAGACTAAACTGATGCTTTTGCAGTTCTGCTACATATGAATACTCGACATTTTTGCTAACTGCATTTGCAAGCCATGCTGCAGTGATTCATATTTTTGAATGTATTTTTCTTACTTCCCAGGCAGCTGTCGGTTTGCATTCATTCATTCTGTAATATATTAATCAACAAGTAGCTTTAAAACATGCGTGGACTTCATAATCTCTAGCAGTGAGCATCATGTCCATGTTAATTATTCCCAGGGTTATCTTAAGTTCAGATAAAATATAGCATGAGCTTTTAAAATCAATGTTAAACTGCTTTGACACTCACTGTTAAAAATTTCATAAATTGTATATAAATGTATGTAGTATGTATGTGTATGTATTATATAGATTATATGTACACAATATATAACAAGAACACTGTAACTTTGAAAAGTTACAGTGTTCTATGAGGATATGACTTGTGTCTTTCAGTTTTTAGTATTTAACTATTTAACTGCCACTGCATTTTATCTTCTTATCTGTTTTCTCCATTTATACCGATATCTCACCACAAGTCGCCACTCTTAATCCAATGCTGATATTTATGTAAAAAATAAATTTTATTTTGTAACCTTGGTGTTACCTTAAAAATCCCCTTTAAACTTTAAGGAGGCTACAAAACATAACTGGCTGACCTGCATGAATAAGTGAATGAACACTGGAAATAGAGCAATATTTCACAGTCATATGTTTTATAGTTAATTAAACTGAAAGTAACTCAAAGTGTCAGCACAGCAACAGTGACGACAAACCTCCTCAATAAGCAAATAACAGTAACTTCAAGCCTTCAGGTCAAATATACAGCAGACCCATTGGACAACCGGTGAGTACAGTTAATAATATTCATTGTATATTATGGTAATCAAAAGGCAGCACATTCATAATCAGCAGAACATTCATGAAAGGACAACAATGCCTAAAAGTCTGACATGGTAGTTTTTTCTGTTAGGGTATTGTGAGGTTTTCTATTAGTTGTCTTCCAAGATATTTTCTTTCTCACATGTTGTTACCAGATAAACTGAATTATTGCCCAGTCCTTCTCGGAACAGGAGATTTACCCATGTTGTAATATTCACTGTAATTTCAGTGATTTTATATGACACTTTCACTTTTGTTTCTTAGACATTGTGATATTGTCGATTTAAGAGAGTCCCAGAACTCTGTTATCTCATTGTTTTAATTTCAAGCTTTCACTTTTGTTCTTAGACATGTTGGCAGCCAGCAGTCTCTTCTCTGGAGATCAGTTTCTGTGCTCCATCTGTCTGGATGTGTTTACTGATCCAGTCGGTCATACCATGTGGACACAGATTCTGCAAGAACTGCATCACAGAACACTGGAATACTAATGTCTCATGTCAGTGTCCTATGTGTAAAGAACTTTTTTACACAAAACCTGAATTGAGGGTCAACACATTTGTATCTCAGATGGCTGGTCAGTTCAGACAGTCAGTTCAAAATAAAGTCAGAACAACAACAAACAAAGACAGGAGACATTCTCTGTGACGTTTGCACTGAAACCAAACTGAAGGCCTTGAAGTCCTGCATGGTGTGTCTGACCTCCTACTGTGAGACTCACCTGGAGCCTCATCAGAGGATCCCAGACCTGAAAAGACACAAGCTGATTGATCCTGTGAAGAAACTGGAAAACAGAATGTGTATGAAACATGATCGACCTCTGGCACTGTTCTGCAAGATTGTTCAGATCACAAAATGCATTGTGTTGTTGGAGGAAGAATATGAAGGAACAAAGGCCAATTTGGGAAAGACAGGGGCAAAATTTCAGCAGATGATCCAGGAGAGACGACTGAAGATTGAGCAGATCAAACAGTCAGTGAAGCTCAGCAAGGAAGATGCAGACAGAGAGACAGCAGCCAGTGTGCAGGTCTTCAATGATCTGATAAAGTCTGTTGAGAGATGTCTGGTTGAACTTATTGAGATGATTGAAGAGAAACAGAAAACAACAGAGAAACAGGCTGAAGACTTCATAAAAAAACTGGAAGAAGAAATCTCTGAGGTGATCCAAGTTGAAGCGAAGACTGGCTGGACTTTAGTAGTGGCCACAGAGTCTGTCAGCAGAATAAATCTCTCAGAGAATTGGTGTTGGTCTTTTTGCTTGAAGGATGAAACACAGTACAAAGTTGCTGGACCAAAACCTCCACTCCCTTAATTATTTGCTCTATCAATCATACTGATTAGAGTAATCATAATAGGAGTCATTATGTAAACAACTAAATCACTGTGTTCAAATTCTGGCTAATTCTGGTGAATTTTAATGTTTGTTTTTTGATGTGTTTCTCATAACTACAGAAAAACCCCAGGCTACAAAATATTTGTTGTCTTTCACAAGGGTCACCATGTCAGTTTAGGCAATCATGGTGCCATAAATTCTTGCCGTGTCTTGGCTAGGAGACTGGCAACACTACTAGTATGACCCTGACCAATCATCGCATGCTGCCTTTCACAACCTTGCTCGAGTTCATAGGTTGTTGGGAAGGAGGGTCGAGACACTGTCAATGATGGCTTCAGAATCACTGTATGTGATGCTGGGGGTCTTGTGTTCTGAAGAGAAAAAGAAGAAGAAAAAAAATGATTGTGGACCAATTCTTGGGTGTCATGAAGAGGACAGTTGGGGCTGTCTATCATTAAAAAGAGAACTTGGGGTAATGCATGTATTAACATGTCAAGAACATTACATAAATGGAGCTACCAGGTTCAAGGTCAAGGTCAAGGTAACTTTATTAATACCCAAAGGTATATTTGGTTACAGTTTCAGGAGAAGGCATCTCAACATTCAAACAGATACATACATACAAACTTCAGTGACAGCAGACAGTTAAAACACCACGAAAACAGACAGGGCAGGTGCTTGCAAGGCTAACTGATCAGGATTAGGAAAGTAAAACAAGATAGAAAAGACCACTAAAATACCTCTAAAAGGTTCACTGAAGGTCTTGTGAAGAAAAAAATTATTGGGATTTTGTAACTGTGTATTCTGGTAAATGAAGTTACAAAAATTAATATCAGGTGGTTTCACTATGACTGAAATCAAGTAAACAGTTCCAGTTGTTTTCCTGGACCACCGCCTATGAAAAGTGAAAGCATTTGCGCTGTTTCTTGCCAACATTGATCTTTTTTGACTCCGTTAAGGAAATGTAAAAAAGGCAAGATACGACTGCTCAAAGAACCTCTCCTTAATTCCTTTGTTCCACCAGACATTAGCAACAGCAGCATCCCTCTTTCTCTTCACCATGTTTACATATGTGCACCAGAAAGCACTATGTCATCCTATACCTGTAGGTCAATGTCAAGGAATCCATCCTAAGCAATTGCCAAATTAGGCATGATAATACAAAATATTCTGACATACTAGACTAGTCGAGGGACATCCCAGATGCCACATCGCTATTCTTTGATTGTGTCATACTAAAAGGGTCAAAGACTCCACATTAGTCGTTCCCTATGTTTTTATTCGGACCTGAAGCTGGAAATTTGTTGGCAACCACAACATTACATCAGTGTCTCATTCATCATCAGTAATGATATTTGAGGAACATATTGTGTGAGACAGCAATTATTACTAGCATATGGAGTTACAGGTCACTGTTACTATCACTTTTAATTCAAAGGAAACCTTCCTTTTCAAACTCAAGCAAACACACAGTGGTAGTCTGTACAGTCAGTCCCCAGCTCTGTGAACTGAAATTATGTTCTCAAATCATGCTTAGTGTTCTGCTGTATTGCCTGGGAACTTATATCCCTAAATTGAATTCCTTGTCAAATATAGAGTATTCTCTGCATGCAATATTATATTTGGCATGTGTACTGAGCTGCAATTATAAAGGGCCAATAAAAAATAAAAATAAAATAAAAGGTTATGACGTAGTACTCCTTGTACTCCTCTAATTAGTTGTGGGAGTGGATGTTCTCTCTAAAAATGTTTATTATTTTAGGAGTTATGTTATTTAAGTGCTGCGTCATAGGCAAACTGGTTTGAACAGCCATCTAGAAATCTAGGTTTAAGGTCACAGGTACTTAACTGTGTGTGTGTGTGTGTGTGTGTGTGTGTGTGTGTGTGTGTGTGTGTGTGTGTGTGTGTGTGTGTGCGTGTTTCTGTGTGCGTGATTTTGTGTGTGTGTGTGTGTGTATGTATGACTGTGTGAGTGCACGTGTTGTGAGTTTAAACTATCACTCCCCTGCACCCCACTTGGAATCGGATGAAGTGTTCTCTGACGTTTGGAGCTTACACTGAATTCATCCGAGGCGGTGGTGTGTGTTGTTTTACGTCATCAAGATGTCAGAGTTCAAATTCAGCTTGTTGTGGTGTTATCGGACACACCACTTTGATCCCAAAGCAAACTGGCAGAAACCTTAGGTAAACATGACACTGCAACTGTTAAAATATTATTTATTAAAGAAATTTGTATTTTACCCATTTACCCATCAGCTTATCGATACAATTAAGTCAATTTTTAGTTCAACAACTTCTGACATTTCAGGCTGATTCTCAGGACTGTCCTCTGGCCAAGGTAAGCTTTAGTACATTGTAGCAATCAAATGAAGCTCAGCTGGCCCTAACAGACATAATGTGACATTTTGTGAAATATCATTATGTGCTTTCTTGCTAACAGTTACATAAGATGTAACTCTAACCCTAACCACACTCTCATGTCTGTAGGATACACATGATGCTGTAGTCTGCAGCAGCTTAGTTTAAAGATATAGGAAAAAGGTGAGAACAGTTAAACTGGTTCTGGTTATGTGTTTGTATAATCTGTGCAAAAACCAAAGTGTAGAAATGAATTGACTTTCTAACTTCTTGCTGTCTTGTCATAATCATGAAGTCACCAGGCAACCATAGACAGACACTCCAAGAAGTCACTGCACCTGCCCAAAACAAAACATTTGTGACTGTATCTCCATAGTCACAACCATTGTGTGAATGATCGCACAATGGTTGAATGGTTTTCCTGTTCTCAAAGGACAAACATGTTCCGATATTAAAAACTCAGGTTTGGTTTGGTTTCCACATGCGGTTCAAAAGTAAGACATTTATGTAACAAAATACCCACATATTCATAAGACTGAATAACTTCAATATCAGTATCATTAAAGCAGGATGTAAAGCAGGAAGATCTAATATGAAATTACATTTTGTGTTGTCAGCAATTTGTACAAGTTAACAGTTCTGCAGAGATGTCTGAAGAATATTAAAAGTAGACTATAATCTCAAAACATCGAGTTGGTGAAGAAGTAAATATGCATACAAGGTTGTGTCATCTGCAAAGAAATTGATATATTGGATTAATTATACTGTTTACATAGATGGTAAATACACAGTATATACCTGTGTACAGACAGGTGACAAATTAAAGGAAAAACCATCATAAAGTGTATTAATAAGGTGTTCAGCCACCATGTGCTGCTAGAACAGCTTCAATGTACCTTGGCATTGATTCTACAGTCTGTGAACTCTACTGGAGGGATGAACACTATTCTTCCAAAAGATATTCCTTCATTTGGTGTTTTGATGATGGTGGTGGAGAGCGCTGTCTAACACGTCGGTCCAAAATCTCCCATAATTGTTCAGTTGGGTTGAGATTTGGTGATTGTGAAGGACATAGCATATAATTCACATATTTTCATACTCACCAATTCATTCAGTGATCCCTCATGCCTTATGGATGTGGGCATTGTTATCCTGCAAGAGACCACTCCCATCTGGATATAAATGTTTCATCATAGGTGATGATGATCACTCTGAACAACTTTGTATTGATTTGCAGTGACCCTTCCCTCTAAGGGGACAAGTGGACCCAAACCATGCAAGCAAAATGCCCCCCACAACATGATAGAGCCACCAGATCCCCTCACTTTAGGCCTTGGTGTTCTCTTGGTTTGTGCCACACATGCAGTCGCCCACTTGTTGAGAATATGGTGAAGGATGACTCATCTGACCATGTCACTTTTTTCCACATCACTGTAGACCAGTGCCTGTGGTTTTTGCACCACTGAACTCTCAAATGTGTATTCATCTTTGTAATGAGGGGTTTATGCACTACCACCCTGCTATAATATCCCGCTCTATGTAATTGTCGACGAACTGTTCTTGCTGACAGTCTGACGACGTTCTGGACTGACATTCTCAGTCACCTGAGAAGGAGTTCTGTTTTCCTCACATATCAACTGTGTCATCAACTGTGCGGTGTTGATCTAAATAAAGATGTCACTTTAGTCACTGTTCCTACTGAAGCAGTAGCAGTCCTTGAGACTGAATCTCCTGCCAACAATGAACCCTCTTTTAAAGTCACCTGAGTCTTTTCTTCTTGTCATCTTGATACAAAAATAGAATAAACTTGACCTAATCAGAATTTGTATACATGACACAGAGCATGATTGGATTGCTTAATAGTACCATGCAGTACACTTGTGTGGAAGCATCTGCATTTGTTATGTGTTTCACTCATTTATTCAGGTTTTTCCTTTAATTTGTCACCATCTGTATGTATATACAGTATATTTGTGCAATTCCAAAGATGCACCTTGCTCTATCAATACAAGGCAATATACTATATCTACTGAAGTTGCCCTAACCATGTACAGCAGATCATTGCACATTTTAGAGTTAAAGAATTGTTCTTGTATTCAATAAATAAATACTGTGGTGACTGTGGCTCAGGAGGTAGATCCATCGTCGATTCCCTGCTTCTCCAGTCCATATGTTGATGTGTCCGTGGGCAAGATACTTAACCCCAAATTGTTCCCGATGGCTGCACCATTGGTGTGTGAATGGTTAGTTTCCCTCTGATGAGCAGGTTGGCATTCTGCGTAGTAGCCCCTGTCATCAGTGTGTGAATGTGTGTGTGAATGGATGAATGTGACATAGAGTGTAAAAGCGGTCAAAAAGACTAGAAAAGCACTATATAAGTACAGTCCATTTATTATTTTTATTTCTTATCTGTATAGTAATACATGGCTACTCCAATTATTAAAGGATTTTTATATATGGAGGTAGAGCTGAGACCATCAATACAGTATAGCTTGTGTTCTATATGCTGTAATCATGGGATGTGTTGTGTTTGGATGAGCTGGCTATGCAAGCAGTGGCTGTTAAAGTGACTGCACCTTGCATTACTGATGGGTGTGTTCAAACAAATGCACTTTTGTGCCTATAACCACACCTAACAGTGATGTCACGTTGTAAAGAATATATAAGAAGACAAATACTTGAAAGTTCTGAACTTTGACAATGGCACTGAATACATTTTGGTTTGGTTTTACACAAGTCACCATAGACATAGCAGAGAATCCAGTAATCCAGGTTTTCTGCTAATAACCAGTGCGAGAAAAAGGTTGTGGTCTGTGAGGAGGCTATGTGTGAGACTGCACGTATGCTGCTTCACAGCTTCACAGCTGGCAAACAGACCAGGAGGAGCAGAGGCTGTGTGTGTGTGTGTGTGTGTGTGTGTGTGTGTGTGTGTGTGTGTGTGTGCGTGTGTGTGTGTGTGTGTGTGTGTGTGCGTGTGTGTGTGTGTGCGTGTGTGCGTGTGTGCGTGCTTGTGTGTGTGTGTGTGTGTGTGTGTGTGTGTGTCTAGGTGGATTTGGATATGGGTGGGTGTGTGTGTGTGTGTGGAGCATGGTGTGGAGTCACGTTCTTCTTTGCGTTATGGAGACACCAGATTGTGTGACATCACTGCCCGCCTGACAGGTTTTCCACAGATTAGTTTCCTCTGGTCTGTCAACTTATCCACTCTGAACTTTAGAGACACACACACACACACACACACACACACCCACAGATACCACAAGTCTGGTGATTGTATTATTGGCAGCAAATCCTATGCAATGTTAAGTAAACTAAAAACTCCAGTGGTCACCTGCAGAAAATGAAACTACATTTTTGTGTAGTATGTCCCCATGTTTTAGTCATTTATTTATCAGTAGGAACCATTGAGCTTGGACTTGAGAAAAATAGACCAGAAAAGTCAAAAAGTATTGAGAGTCGAGCAACTTGTCCTACATGTCATTTCTTTACTAAAGTTGACACATAGCCTGAAACTAACATATTACTTAAGCCCATTACTTTAGTTAATTTAGTCCATTCCAAGCATTTTCATTTTTTCGATTTTTATTGAGCTCCTGAACCTCTCACAGAAGGGCGTCATATTGCCAGCCCACATCACATCTCACTCTGAATGATACGTGACCTCCAACACATTCTCACTTTGGAGTCTGTCATAGGCTTCTTAAACCTTGAATTCCCATGTGAGAGTTTGTTGGTTCAAGGCTCTGTCCTCTTTGTTTATTATATTATTCCTGTCATTTTGTTTATTCTGACACTTTAAGTAGAACTCTCTGAATGCTTTCTTAAGAAGCACCTTATTTCTTGCCAAGAGAAACTCTTCTTCTGCTTTCATTACTTTATATCCTGACCTTGTTGAATATTGTCATTTTGTATGCTTATCAGTTCTATATGAGAACGGCTTTCCCAACACGTACTCTTGGTAGAGCCCCTGGAGTTGTTGTCACAGTGCTTCATTTTGCTGGTTCAAGGCCAGTGTTGGGAAAGTAACTGAAAATTAGTAACTAGGTACAGCCTAAATCACTTCAGTTCAATCCAGCTTCACAAACATTAAAGAAAGACAACTCAACTCGACCAGCTCCGGGTTTTACCATAGATCTAGAACTTAAAATTATTATTTAAAAAAAATATATTTATAATGTTATAATGTTATATACATATATATTAGGGCTGTCAAACGATATTTTTTTTAAAAACTGCAAATAATCGCTGAATTTCAATAATTAATCATGATTATTCACATTTTTTTATGGCATGCTTAACAGTTTTTAAGTCCATATTAACAATGTCAAGCAATTAAATGTATCTTCATTGAAAATCAAATGAATGCAAAGAAAGTTACTTTATGAATTTGACTTTTAGATTTATTTCAAATCTAAAGAAGTGAGGTAACACAACGTCTACTTCAAAAATATAGCGCGTTATGATTGGTCCTTAATCATATCGTGATCAACGTGTTAGCGCTGACAGCCCTAATATATAGTATAACCAAGCCCCCGGGAACATCACCGGGCTTTGAAGCCAATTTGACATAGTGGCCAAACTGTGTCATTACAATGTCACATGATGCTATTGCGATTGTGAAAGAGAGGTCTGTAAATGACTCGTTTCACTATCAGATCTATTTGGTTCGATCACATTTGGAAAATCTAGAAGAGCCACATGATTGAATTGTTTTGTTTCCATTCAAGTTAGTTGGAGGGCTTAACCGAAAGTAGTCGGTTTGGCCAGTGGAAGTCGCTAGCGTACCTGCTCTATGGGCCCAGTGATCTGAAAGATCTGGGTCATTTTAAAACCCAGAAGCTGAACTTTTTTGGCTTCATGCGCCAATGAGTAACTTTCATAGGAATGAACGGGCCTGACTCCAACACTGTATCCAGTTCTCTTTATACGTCCGTGGGTATATCTCCAGAGACCAGGCTTATGTTTCACCACGAGTTGGTGACAATGACGTGGACTTTACACTGCTGTCTGACACATGATAAGGTCGGATGATGTTGTGTTTGTGTTGTGTTTGTGTTTCTCTGCTATCCTCTGCAGCTGTGCACTTTTTTCACATGAAGCAATGAGTAATGAGTCCATTTAAATGTACTGAATTATTAATATGAAAAAGTTACTTTACTAGTTACCGCAAAAAGTAGTTGAATTACAGTAACACGTTCTTTTGTAAAATGTTATTTCCAACACGGCCTCTTGTGACACTTTTATTCCATCATTAATCTTCTACAGAGTCTCCATATTCCAGAGCTCTTTACTTCACCATTTTGCGCTCTAATCGCATCTCAATGCTTTTGCTTTTATATTTTGATGCTCCTTAAGCTCCTGCTTCTCATTGGGTGTCATTCTGGAGCCTCATGACCTCAGTTGCCTCCTTCATTGCACCACACACCTCAAGAGCATGTTCATGTTGGAGCTTTTTGCAGAGCTCCTCAAATTCTGGGCACAGCGCCTAATTTTGTTTGCTTGCAGCTACATGCTCCGTTTTGATTTCATTACACCTGTCATTCAAGGTTTTGTCATGTAGCATACTCTTTAGCTCCTGAATTTCTTGTCTCAAAGCGTATAGTTTCACTCGATGGCCTCTTTCGCGTCTTTCATTACATTACACATTTCATCCATGGCGTCACCTTAATTTTTGACATTTTCACAGATGTACATCAGTTCTCTTTTTAATGTAACATCTTTTGCTATGGAATCCTTTTTTTCCCCTTCTTTGGACGCTTCATGATTTCCACCAAACCAATCGACATACAGCGAACCCAGAGCTTGCAGAGAGCCTCGGGCATCTGAGGCCCCTGTTTGAAATAGAGCCCTGGTGTGGACCCCAGGATGACTAGTTACAGCTGGTAAGGTCAAATGTTTACCCAATTCATGCATCTCCATTCCTGAGCCCAACAGTGTGGAAACAGCTTAGAAGCACAGACCGAAAATAGTCTGTATGTTACGTAATCTTTGCTCTGCTAAGCCACAAAATAATGGAATGCTAAGCTACCTAACAGCTAATACTGATTTTTGTTTCAAAATCAATCAGATTTCTCCTTTAACGATATACAAAACTCCTAAAAATTTAAATTATAGTCTTTAAAGATTTCATGAAATTAAACCCAATTTTTGACACAATGAATTGCTCTCAATTTTTAACATTTCAGTGTATTTATATTCTGTAATTACCTCTTTATAATAGTTGCTATTCAAATTTCCTTCAACCACAGACTCCACACAAAAGTATAGCTAAAGTATCGTGTTTTAAAGAGCTGCCATCCTGCTTGTGTAATGTCATGTTCAACCTGAGCCTGCCCAATAGAGTCGGGGAGGTGGGATAACAGCCCATGGGACATATCCTCTTAACTTGATAGATGATTGTTCCACCACCGAAAGCTGAGTACATTTTTGATACTATTGAGTAACATCTACAAAAAACTACAGCTATTTTAGTCACAATAGAGGGAAACCAGACAAAACCAGCCAATAACTAGCAGCTACAGGTGGTCGTGAATCGTTTGCGTCTTTCATCAGAAACTACTGTGGTAACTCAGCTGGTCTGCAGTATCTTACGGAGGTTTGATAGCGGCTGTCAATCACAACTGTTAATCATGACGCCACACCCAATTTTAAAGTAACTTAAAAACTTAAAAACACTAAAACTTATCACTCGTGCTCCCAAAACCACTCTTTCACAATTTGAGCCCGATGAATCCTGGCATTGTCATCTTGGAATATGCCTGTGCATGCCCGTATGAAACCAAACTTAAACGTTTGGTGAAATCAAATCGTAGAAAAACAACAGTAGAACTCAGGGCTAATAGTGAAAGTAAGAGCATTTCCACACGCACAATGCGAAGGGAACTCAAGGGATTGGGACTGAACAGCTGTGTAGCCTTAAGAAAACCACTAATCAATGAGGCTAAACGGAATAAAAGGCTTCAATTTGCTAGGGCGCATAAAGATTGGACTCTGGAGCAATGGAAGAAGGTCATGTGGTCTGATGAGTCCAGATTTACCCTGTTCCAGAGTGATGGCATATTCCAAAATGACAATGCCAGGATTCATCGGGCTCAAATTGTGAAAGAGTGGTTCAGGGAGCATGAGACATCATTTTCAAACATGGATTGGCCACCACAGAGTCCAGACTTTAACCCCATTGAGAATCTTTGGGATGTGCTGGAGAAGGCTTTGCGCAGTGGTCCGACTCTCCCATCATCAATACAAGATCTTGGTGAAAAATTAATGCAACATTGGACGGAAATAAATCTTGTGACATTGCAGAAGCTTATAGAAACAATGCCACAGTGAATGCGTGCCGTAATCAAAGCTAAAGGCGATCCAACGAAAGTGTGTGGCTTTTTTTTTTGGTGCCGACTTTGTTTTTGGCCAGGCAGTGTATATCAACTGAAAAGAACTGCTTAAAATGTCAGAAATCAATTTGGGGAAAAATGTATTTGATGTGTATTTAAATTTTCTGTGATCTGTGATCAAGATGTTTTGGTTTCCGGTTTGGGCAACTGTCATGTTTTCCATCTTGATAAACTATGTTGATGTTCTATGTTCAATGCATAAGGGATTCACAGGAAACAGATACACCAATTCTTCTGTTTTACCTCTGAAGTAGATGCTCAAGGAGTGTTTGCTGCTGTAAATCCTCACTGGAGCACCAAATGTGTGTAAATCCGCAACTGAAAATAGTCCCCATGACGGTATTCTTAATTCTGTTTGAGTAACATTTACTAAAAACTACAGCTGTTTTAAGGAAACTGTCCTTTTTTTCAAAAGTGAAACTTTTAAAAGATTAATGACTTCAGTGGGACCCAATGGGCTTGGGATATTGTGAGACAGGGTAGAAAAACTATTAATAGATGAGCTAACACATTGCTGGCTTTTTGTCTTTCCTGGGATTTGCTGACAATAATAAAAAATATGGAATAACACCCTATATAACTGCTCCATATCAAAACCACTGTTTTTTCAATTTATTCCTTGGTCTTTCCCACCAAACTGTACATTCTCCTGATGCTTCCCTAATAAGTGTTATGTAATGAAGCTGTTTTGGCAGGCTGTAAATACGTCCTTAGAAATGCATCAATCCCTCTGACCCTTAAAAGCTGTGAACCTACTGAATGTCTAAATTTACACCACGCTATTACAGTCAATCACTGTACAGCTGCAGGGATGTGGGGCAGGCGGTTACCTCCCCGAGGCACTCAGAGCATGGAGACAAAACGTATGATCACAGCGTCATGTCTCATTTTCCCCTAACATGAGCTGCCTGAAACCTTCCCTCTTGGAATTTGTGACATGTATACCATATTCGTTTCCAACCTTCCCTCAGGTGGAATTTTTGACATGTGTAACATGTAAGTTCCACCCACAAGTCCAAGTTTAAAACAGGCATCACTGTAAATGATGTTAAAAGCTTATGATGGTCAAAACGCATATGCCTCCTGTGGTGGTGTATTATTACAACCACAGCCTGTTCTGTCTCTGTGTACATTCAAAATAAATGAAAAATGACAACAGGAATCCTTGTCTGTTCTTGTCGATGTGTACTTCTGTTTGTATTGTCTACAGTGAGTCTACATGCAGCCATCTCCAATAGTTCTTGTATGAATATTTGAATGTGAACTTCTCTGTAGGTGTTTGAGGCTTGCTTGGATCCGTATAACTGCCCTGTTATTCACCAAGGACACTAACCTCTTTCTCTTGTTAAATTCCCGCCCTCCCACCGCTGCCAGGTACAGTAACACGTTCTTGCTCAAGCCACTGACTCACTTCCATATTCCTGTCTCTGCAAAATCACCTAGACACAGAATAACTTGAGAACGTGATTCCTGAAAGGAGGTCAAGAATTTAACTGGGGCAAAGGGCAACAGTGATAGTTGATAAAATGAAATTACACGAGTACTCAGTTTGTTATCCATGCTCAAGAGATATGAAGAGATATGCATTAAACAATGATTTCATATGAGCATAAAGCTTAAAACAAAAATGGGCATGGTAAATGGTGTAATATGGAGTCAAATGAAGCCATCAACTTAATTAAATACCTTTTAAAGATTCAAAATGTGGATTGTGATTCAGATCTTGCTAGTTGATCCTGGGGTATGCTGTCTGGTGACTGATGAGATGTTTCCTGGCTGTGGTAGGTCTCTGTCTAGTGGAATATCAGAGTGCACCCCCGACAGAGAAACCTCTCCAATGATGGCTCCAAATGCGCTCATCCGTGTCTGTTGTCTTGACAGTTTCCTGGCTTCCTCCTGTGGCTGCCATAGTATGTCTGGCAGCAGACATTCGTTTTCGTGGTGTTTCATTTCAAATCAAACTTTTTTTTATTTTTTTTATTTCACTGAGAGTTATTTCTTTTGCACGTACAGCTTTCATTGCACTTGTGATCTCTTGCCATGTTTTGCACTCTTCTGTATCTGTAACCCCACTGTGCACATTTGAAAATAAGATATTCCTTAGGTGGCATTTTCCATTCCTTATTTTGTTTCTTTTCTTTTTTTTGTCTAAGTTTAACATTACCCAAAAAAATGCTATGTCTTGTTGGTTTGGTGTATTGGAGTGTTTCCTTATGTTAACTGAAAATTGCCTGACCTGCATCTAAAAATCAACATACACAGGTGAGTAAGAACTGACTCAGCTGTCAACACGTTTCATGAATCCCACAAAGGATTTGCTCACTTGCCTGTTAACATTCATGCATATGTCTGTGGACGGGGAGAGACTATCCCAGACACCCAGTCAGAGGGATATTCAGCCCTGACCTGCTGGGATTAATCTACTGTAATGTCATAGAAAGTTTTGCAACCTTTTAAAGGGTACTTAGTCTCATCTGAGTGAATCACAACTTCAGGAGAAAAGCTCACTCTTGGCAATGCAATGTTTTGATCACATTTTATGACACTGACTGCAGTAGATACTTTAAATGTCATAGTGTAGACAATATTTCTTGAACCGTTACAGTGGATTCTGATAGCAGAAATGTTCTGTTATTGTAAGTGTCAATATGAACTACGTCAGTCCCTTCAAAGACAAACAGCACCTTTGACATGATTTGGCTCCAATGTTCAGACATCCTCTGCAGGAAAAGCAGATTTTTACACCCGCAGTTGCAGGAAAGTGATGGTTTTTGAATGCGGGGTACCCTTAACCTTTTCATGACTTTGAAATGTGTCACCATCATTATTACAACTACTCTTTTTACAGGCAGGCTACTGAATTCAATGCTGTGCTGGTCAAAAAGGATACTGGCAAATGTAGGAAGCCGATAACTTATGTAGAGGTACAAAAGGAAGGTTGAGAAAAGTAGTTAGACAAAGGTGAATCCTGGTTTTCGATGTACTGTAAGTCTAGTTGCTTGGATCAGCTTTACTACAGTGCAGTATCTCAAGGTTCATTCACTGTAACAGCAGTACGCACTGTAAAAGTGTCATTGAGCAACTGGTTCCTTGTTGCAGTAATAATTAATGTGAGTGCCAAGCCAGCAGCTGAGTAGCAGCAGAGCAACCGAGAGCCTTGAAACAAATCTCTAGTCCTTCAGTTATCTTAGCGTTACAGCCCAAACTGTTGTCAGCTGACCGATAACTGGAGTGCACACTGTTCTGTATATCTACACCGAGTGAGTCACTGATATGTAGAGACAACGTATCTAACCGTAGCTAACCGACTAATGAGCTACACTCTTATTTAATCATTCCTTCATAGTTACAGTAGCTTTACTACTAGCTTAAATTTCAACCTTTTATCTAGGTTGTCCAACAAAATAACACTGATGATGTCATCGGAGTGATCTTCTCCAGTCAGGCTTGACACTTCAAACGTATGAAAGAAAAACCTGCGTTATAAAGAGTGGGCATGGAATTTTACAGATGAAGGCATTGGCACTAGTTTTTACATGTGGGTCAGTGTTCTGGATGCATGAGTACACAGGTGACGCAAAAAAAAAAAAAAAACCCATTCCTTTTATTCATATCAATGTGAATGAGCAACGCGAGAATCTTTTAGTTACACTTTCAGGACTTGGTGCATGTTTAGTGTAGCTGAAAAAGTGATCTGCTGTTTCAATCCTTGCCAGTTCCTCTCAATATGAATATCAGCTACATTCCAACGATGTCAAATGTGCATACAGTATGTGCATTTATGTCCAACAGGTGTTTCAGTCCAAAGTACATGCCCAGACATGGGTTGGCGATAGAGTACATATCAGTATGTAGTTGTTACATAAAGCTCGACCCTGAGACGTGTTGTATGTTGGAATGCAAATGTTATGACAGTGTAAGGGGGTCAGTGTGGATCCAGACGCCTCTGCAGACAGGTGTGTGGGGACTCTGTTTATACACTCACACTGATGGACAGTGGCTGGTCTGAAATACTTTGCCACCATTTGGTATAATGTGGTTGCTATCTTTTTCATGACATAGCAAAACAAATTTTTTTTTAGGAGTTATAGGATGGCTGGTTTGCCCAGGGTCCTGCTAGCCCATGATGAACTATCCATGAATGATCACTCTGCAGTTATACACAAGAACCATGCTCATTAACGCTCCTGTCCAGCAACAGTAGGAAACTTTCTGTCTACCTACCTGCCGATTAATAGAGAAAGTTAGCTGGAGAACATGGGTGCTAAAGCTGGAAAGCTACTTAATAGTTAATGCAGACAAAAACATACCTCATAGGCCAATGGAAATCAGCCTGATGACTTGACTTGATTTTACGTTTTCACTGTGATAAAAGCAATATAGCAATCATATTCATTTTATCCTAACTTTAGAGTTGTGTTTCTGTCCACTTGATTAGTTAAAGTCCTACTTTGTTTCTAGCTCCGTTTTGGTCTCCACCACTCCTAAGGGAAATATCTGTCTCTTTTGCTGCTAAATGCTCCACTATATTCACCTGCTAGTGTCTAATTTTATCTGTCTACTGTTTTTGTACTGGGCAGGTAGCCGATAGTTGTTTCATCAGAGCTTTTTCACTGAAATCAGCTGCCTATGATACAGTGATGTGATGGTGGAGTGGTGAGAGTTAACATAAGTTAAAGTTGTGGGCCTTAAAATCAAAATAATGAGGTAAATGATCCTAGAAATGCTCTATAGACCTGAGGGGAACTGCAGAGTTGGGTGATTAGTCTCTATTAGTTTGTCATTGGTCATATTAGATATTAATTAGCTTAAGTTTAATAGGTAGTAGTGTTCCAAAGTTTGATTGACATATATTCTATATTTTCCTGATAATGCAATATGTTTTAAGTATATTATTGTATTATATACTAGCTGCAATACCCCAGATATATGGTATACTTACTGTCTGTAATAGTTACCAACATACTGACAAAGATGTATGCTGATGTGTGGAAAGGGCCTGGAGGATTTGAACTAATTAGCATGACTTTGAATGGCTATCATTTTGGACATTAGACAGGAAAAAGATCTACCTTGTTTGCAGCATTTATCTACAGCAAAATCCAAGACCTCTATGAAAGCTGTTCAGAACCTGAATTTATACTGAGAAGGACAAAGATCTAGACTTGCACCAGTTAGGTGGATCTAAAGAAGTGGGCCACAGAGCTTGTACAAAATTCCTGTAGAGGAATTCCTTCGCCATCTCTCTCTTCATCCACTTTTCCTTCCGTAATGTTAGTGTCACACTTCTGATTTACACTTTGTATATATGTCTGCATTCCACTGAAACATTTTACTGGCCTTAGGTTGGTGCAGATCTGCTGCGTGTAAAATGTTGTTGGATATTTCTGTGTTTTTCCATCAGGCAACATGAACCAGATCTCCGGCCTCCTGTGAGTTTTCACGAGGTTAGAAATCACTGCAATAAGTCATCTATCTACAGTCACTTGACCTCACCAAGAATTCACTTTGTGGTTTTCGGTAAGCGAGCTTTTGACGCACAACATCATTTGTTTGCTTTCAATAACTTGGACCTTGTTACTTTGTTTTGCTGACAAAAGGCAGGGGGGATCTACAAGAATGTTGATTTAATATAATATTCATTTCATTAAAACCACCCATGACTTCATCACCTCAAGACTTTGAAAAAACTAAATTGTAAATGTGAGAATATATCCATCACTGGCATGTGACACAATTTCTGCAGGTTGACATACATCAGCTGCCGGCAGGACGATATGACATAACTCATGCTAGTGGCCTTTGTTGTATTTGTTATTTAAATAGCGATAAAATGTAGGGGCAAAGTGATAACAGCAAGGAGCAAGGACGAAACATAAACACTGAGAAGAAATGTGTCTTTCTGATTTGTGTAGGTAAGTTTTAAAAGCCTTAGAAGGGCCTTGTGAAACCGCCTCGAAGTGGCGAGAGGGAGCATTGCAACTTCTGGGCCAAATTCTGTCCCTTCAGTTTAAATTCAGCTGATTGCAAGGAAAATGTATTTTAAATTTAGCATGGCTTTAGGAATGGCAGTGTCAGTTAGTCAGTCTACCTCTTTGTGTATGTTCAGACTAAAATATCAGTAAAAACCGTTGGATGTATTGCCATAAAATCTTGTAGATATTCATGGTCCCCAGAGGATGGATACTACTAACTCCGGTGATCCTCAGATTTTTCCTCTCGTTTAGTTTTTTTAGTGAAATGTCTTGACAACAATGGAATGGATTACCATGAAATTTGGTACTGATATTATTGGGCAAAGAGGATGAATCCCAATTATTTTGGTGACCCACTTTTAATTGGTTACCAAGCGCTACAAGAAGACCAAAGTTTTTACAACCCTTCTACCAACAAACCCACAATGATAATGTTTAAGTGCCCAAAATATCATTTTATTATCTTATAGTCATCTACCAAGTGTCTGGTATATCGGGAGTAGTGAATAAGTGGATGAGGGTTTGATTTTTGACACAGTTCGTGTTAGCATTGTCATTCTGAGCATATTGCCATGTTAATTTCAGCATTAAAAACTACTGCTTGGCCGTCGCAAAGCATGAGTGGTTAGTAAATGTTTTTACACGCTATGGCCTTCATACTGACTGTCACTAGCTCTTAACTCAACTGAAAACCTATGGTTCATCCCTCCCGTAGAGTTCAAGAGACTTGGAGGACCAATAGAAATGAAACTGTTGTGGAGACACCTTACAGAGATGTTCGTTTATCTTAATTTCTCCTCTCATTTATCATCCATCTGTAGCTTCAGTGAAGTGGTGGAACAAGCAGAGCATTGGTATGTGATGATGTGGTCAATCAGTGTGGAAAAAATGCCTTCACTGCTGTAACTTTGAAGCCACTTAAGGAAAGCTTTGAAGGGAACGAGTGAAACATTCAGATTCAAACGGTTAAATCAGCCGAATGTTCCTGCTGCCAGAGAAACGGTTTCAAACATTAATAAATCTGCTCTTGAGTGGTAATGTATGAATTCTTAAAACCTTCCATGTCTTCCCTCTCCTCATTTTTACCGGATGCTGAAAGAACCAATAGCTGATCTGCTGTTCACCAAACCCCCTGTCACTCATTAACTCTGTCCAGTCGGTCGACCTTTACCGCTAATGTAGCTGCTGTCAGACCATGACCCGATCATATGTTTCTTAATGTTTCATTCACACTTCCCCCTGGCCCCCATTAGAGCTGTCTGTTTTGTCATTCATTGAGTTAATGATTGACTTCTTTGGGGACAATTGGGTCACAGCAGTTTTTTAAGGGCACAGTAATGTGGAGGAGGGTGGTAATGAATAGAAAGGATCTTTTCTATCTTTTCTAAGTGTACTGAATAATATATCTTTAAAGAGAAATTGGAACCTCATTTGGGTATAGTGAGAATTTAATTTCTATTATGCATGCCTTTGTGAATGCATACACACACACATACACTGAAATCATGCTCTATACTCCATCTTACTACAGTATAGTTCTTTATTTTACAGAGTGAAGGACAGCGTCAAACAGTAACATTTTAACTACATTTCAGACTGTTTTTCTTTTTTTGTGTAGGACAGGAACAGTGGAAAAGATGAGATAAATAGTCTTTGGTGACATACAAGTATTAACATACAAAGATAACTTAAATACATAACTTTCTTTAAATAATTTGGCGGGATATATATATATATATATTCACAGATGCACGCAATTTTCACAGTCATCCTGACGCCACATGGAGTGCACTGACATCTTCAAACACACTCACAAACAATCTCAAATACATTTACAAGGGTAACCTCATCCATCTTTCACAATTTCATTACAATGAGTGAAATTCAAGTTGTGAGAAACTATCGACACGTGTTTTTTGCATTAAAGTGCTTTCCTGTGACCCTAAAGGAGATCATGTGATCAGTAAATACAAACCTACTGAGATCTACCAGGATCTACTGTATCTTACAAACCTAACAAAAACATTTCACAAACCAACTCTGCACTCATTCCTGTGTGTCTTTGCAATAGAGCGCGACAAGAGCTCTGGATGTTTTTTCTTGACACGTATGGGGAGGTATTAGCGGTCGTGCACAGTTTACTCACACAACTCGATGTGACGCAATGTCAGACGTCACAAGAACATACTGCGCAAGAAGACTGTGGGCACAATGGACCAGAGCACAGATCAAACACAGGAGATAAGTGTCCTGATAAAGCAGCTCAAAAAGAAATAGGACATTTTTTAAAAAGTAGAGAGATCCACCAGGGTTTTCAGCGTTTGAAAAGCCTTTTAATGATCCGTCACGAGACATTGATTAGCTCCATTACAGCAGAGAGAATGGCATGTTTCACCTCAGCAAGCCTTTGAACAGATTAGACTTAAGACTAAGGAACCACCGATTATTACCCTGTGAACTCAAGGTGAGAGGCAGGATGGGGCAGAGAGACTAAATATAAAAAGAAACAGTTGATGAAAAAGAATAAAGCAAAAGACACAAGGAAAAAAATCAGGCATACACAGATTAAGATATAAAAGAACACATTATTATATGATGTAGATCACATACTGTAAAATCACTCAATTTGTCAAGTATTGCCAGGTATTTGGTGAGTTTCAACTAATGCTATTTTTTTAGGAATACCAATTTTCATGTTTGTGATATCATATACAGAGCAACAAAGCCTAAAATAGATACTCGTGTGATTGAAAAAAGTTAATTTAAAAAAAATATTAATTTAATCTAAGTGAAATCAAAAGTCGGCCAACAGTTTGGCCTGTATTCCTACAATAAAAACCCTCTGCATGTTAAGATCAGACTACCACATAGTAAAGGCTTGGAATAGATGTTTACAACTATGTAAATAATATGTATTGTAATTGTGTTTCTCTACAGAAATGTGAATTTTATAGAAATGTTTTGCAGTTTAAGTCAAATTTTAGGATTCTTGATGAGGAAAGCCTGACCTCAGTTATTCTCGGTGTAACATCCACCCACCATTTCAGAGACAGACACAAATAGAGAAAGGGAAATGTCAGGCCATGTATTTTTGATCCTACTCTATTTTTTTGTGTACATATTTGAAATTGGGCATTCATGCACCTATAATTTTGGTCCCTGTGGTCTCTCATTGGAAACCCACAATGTAACAGTAGCGCTTTTGGCCTCAGGACTAATTTAAACCCATTTAACATACAACATGTGAACGGAATTTCGTGTAAAGTACAAGGTGTTGTCAAGTACCGCCTATGGGAATTGTAAGTGGTAGTTGTCGTTTTGTTATTTATTCTGATTACAAAATCCCTGTAATGTAGACAACTGTGTTTTATTTAAAGACTACACTTGTTGTTAAGGGATTTGCAAATTTCCAGATCCCTATTATACCTTCCAACTGGGCAAGGTATGGAAATAAAGGCATTTGAAAGTCTTTCTCTCATTTGAAAATGGGGTTTTCCAAAAACCCCTGATTGGCCCCTGGCTTTTTTTTGTGGCTAAGAAGTACAGTGAGTTCACCCAAATTACATTTCTCAGGTACCCCTGAATGTATTATTACAAACTTAGTTTTGGTTTTATTTGCCGAGGCAATAAAATAAAACCCGTTTTGGGATTTCTGTTTTTTAGATTTCAGCCTCCCCCCCCAACTTATTGGAGAACATTGTATACAATAAAAGTTAATGGAATTTCCATGGTGCTCATAGCATTTTATTATTTTTAAGTCAACTGTAACATCTATTACCAGAATAAGATGTCAGCTTGCTCTGTAAAATCTGCAAAACATAAGGTGAAATTATGGGAAATAGGTTTTATTGTAATTTTGTTAAACTGACCCCTTCAATATCTGCAAACTTGAAGGTTGCATGTCTCCAAATGTGTTACAGCCACATGTCTTGCTCTTTATATTTATGTATTTTTGTTGAGTTTGCAGACCATGGGAGGCTCAGGGCCCCCCATCCCCTGTTGTGGCGGTACATAAGACTGAAGTGATTAGGTCAAGTTATTAAACTGCTGTCAACCCAAAGTCCTGACTTGCAGGGAGAACTTATGAATCACGTGAAAGGGCTAATATTTCATACTTCGCCTCCAGGGAGGGAAAATGCCTGCAGTGGTGCGACGGAGTACTGAACCATGGCTCCAAGGTTCACTTTGCCACCTACTGAGTCAGCCAACCAGCCACTATAATGCAACATTGAAACTGATCCTTTGTGAACTCAGTTTCTCTGTAGATTCCTTTCAATGCACTGGGTAGTGACCCTCTTCTTTTTTCAGCAGAGTTTATGTGGTTAGATCCTGACTCAGACTGCTCTTAAACTCTGTAACCCAAGTACCATGGCGGGTTTCAAATGTAAACTGTGGTCCTGAAACATTAAGTCCTGCTGTGTGACATTCTTGGACCAACGTGGTATAAATTCCCAGTATCAACTGAAAACTGGACTGTTCCTGGGATGTCAGTGTTCATGTTGACATTGTCTATGCAGGTGTAATATTACCTGGGAGTTCCAAAGTTGGGGGTGTGATGAAGGACAAAAAGGGGGGCAAAAAA
Source organism: Scomber scombrus (assembly GCF_963691925.1). Classification (NCBI taxonomy): domain Eukaryota; kingdom Metazoa; phylum Chordata; class Actinopteri; order Scombriformes; family Scombridae; genus Scomber; species Scomber scombrus. Next base: position 4,472,638 of record NC_084991.1, read on the forward strand.
AAGAGGTAAAAGGGTTCATTGGGTCATTTCACAAGGTCTTTGGGGATACATTGGTTTTGACAGGGCTCTGGCACTGAGTGCAAGATGAAATCCACATTAGGGGCTTAAGTGTTTGATCAATGAGCCGAGGGATAACCACCGCTGGGGAGGTCAGTTGGCAGACAGGACCAGGCCATTGGATGGTGTTGAAGACAAGCCGTCATTCTTACATTAACAGGATTAAGGTGTCAAACAGAGGCCTCTTGGCTTCTTTTGAGCATTCAGGAAAGACGCTGAAGAGGCCTGACGATCCTTCAAAAGGCAAGTGTTCTCAGGGTGGTGAGAGAACTCAAACAGGGGGTTATGATCTTGAATTTGAATTCTTTTCCTCAAATTCGTTTCTCAGCACAAAAAGTAGAGAGGCACAACAGAGTATAATTGTCACTATGAGATAGATAAACAAAAGTTATGGTCTACATCAAAATCTAATGCAACAACTATCAGTAATACATTAAAAGATAAATAAGTGGAAATATAGATAGACTTGCTGGGGGTATTTGGAGGAGTCAACTAACTCATCCATAACTATGGGGGCTCCTGGGGTTGATGGGGGATGAGTCTTCCCTGCCATTCTGGCCAATGAGCTGATAGAGCCGGTGACTGAGGTTCTGCACTTGGCAGGTTCCCAATACGCAACCCACTCTCATCAGCTGGGCATGTTGGGGGTAGTGGTGACCCCCCCTCGATCCTGAGTGGGCATGGCGACGAGCTCTCGGTGCACTCCGCTCAATCTGCGAAGCGTCAGCGGGCTTTGCCCATGCCAGGCTGGGAGAGGCTGTTCTCACTCCTGAGGCCGGGGGGTGTCTGAGCAAACTGGAGAGCCATTTTAGGGATTGGCTTGGTGCTGAGGAGGGGACGGCGATGTTAGTCTGGCCTCCTGAAGCCAAGGCTGTATCCTCTCTCTGGTCGATGAGCTTGTTGAGGAGATCCAGCCTAAGGAGAAAAAGGAAATCAGGTGAAAATGAATCCTGGATGTATGTGATTCTCATTCATTTACTGACACACCGCCAATAACACTGTCCAAATACATAGAAACATATTAGTTATTAGTGCATCCATGAATAAAATATAGATAAAACAGGATAAATAAGTTTGTGGATAAGAAGTCGAGATTAGTATCCACTGGTCAGCTTTGTTACAATAACAACTTAAGTTGCAAGGGCAGCTGGTAATTATGCAGTAATCCGGTTGGCGGTACAAAGCAGCTTTGATAAACACATAATTTTTGCCTACTGTCTGAACACAGTGGCTCTCTGCACAGTCACCCATCCACGTGGACATCATGCTCATCTCTTAATGCACAGTGTAAGAGTTAATGGCTTTTCGCATGCTGACTAAAACAACATGTGCTCTGAGTCAGCCTCAATTATTACATTATACAATCAAAACCTGCACCTCGCTGCATTTTAATGCCCAGATGGGTTTCAACAAACAGTAGCTATGGGAAATTTAGCAGGGCCAGCTAATTCTCCGTGGTGCTGATGGGCTCCAGAAGAGAACATCATCTGATGCTAATCTATTTGTTTTAGGATTATATTTTTATAGTAGAAAGTAGTTCCAGTAAAAAATGTTTACAGTGATGTCTGTGGATTATTCATAGGAACCAAGATATTGTTCTGGGAAAGAGAAGTTGCATATTAATTGTTCCAGTGTCACTTTTCATCGCTTTGGGCACCACAGACACAATTAAATTGACTTCTATTATTTTGGGATGGAGGCAGATATCACAAATCCTGATATCTTACAATTTGGCCAAATAAAAACTAATACAAACTATCACTTAAAAAAAATACTCCAGTGAGATCCTTTGTGAAAATGGCTGTCTAAGACTACACATAAGAGTCAATGACCTGTTAAGATGGACATGTTATGCAGTACGGTGGACCAGTGGGTACAGGCCGTTCAGCAAACAGTGCCGACCAACTCACCATCTGTTCATTGTTTGACAGAGACAGTTGCTTCTCACAACTTGACCCTGCAGCTCCTCACTGAACTGTCACTGCTGTGTTTGTACAGCACAGTGTGACTCCAGTCCCTGAGTGTTAACCCATCGCCACTGCTGATGCTGAGGAGAAGTAAATAGCAAAGTGCTGTTGTCCCTGGCAGCCAATGGACAAAAAGGACAAATATGTTCATTTTTAGAAATAGCTTCTTCTTTTGTAAATAAAGCCTCAGGGCAAATATATCCATGTTTGTTTGTTGAAGAAAAAAAAATCTTCCACAGCATCAGGTTTGGCACTTTTTCCCCTTGTTCTCAGAGGCAGCAGCCACTGTTGATCTAATTATAAAAAGTGTGTTCCACTTGTGAAATGCTGACTTGTGTTATTTCACCACGAGCACTGGATCCTTACTCATGCTAAGAGTTTAAAATGTGAGACATCAAAATGCCTCTGTGGTTACAGAAAGCTTCTTTTACAGTCTGTGCTATGGTGGGTTTGGGATTCCTCTCTGAAATGTGATGCTTTTGGTTTATTCAGCCAGTTCAGCTACAAGCTCACTGCTGGCAGGTCTGGTAGTCTGTAGAAGACCTGCTGTTCAACAGTGGCAGTTGCTGAATAAATAGTTGTGTAATGCCACAGTGGCAAGCACTATTTCCAGGACGGACTTGGTGTGCCGTGGTGCCACATCACCAAGTTACACCCACCTGGTCAGAAGTTACATTTGACTGTACTGGAAAGTTTCTCACATGGGTCACAAGGCCCTGCACCAACTTGCCCTTCTGAGTCTGACTTGGATGGGTGCCCCATTTGTATGTACACTATCATAAGAATGTTTAAAGGTTTAATTTACAACTGGTGACAATTTATGTATTTCTTATTCTGTCTTTATTCTTCTATACGACCAGGCAGAATTGTAATTTGTAGTGTAGGCTACTCCTTTTTATGTTTTGAATTCTGGACTTGAATAGTTCAAAGTAAGTGCAAAAGAGACTTATTCTGTCAAAAGTGGAAACACTTGTTGTTAGATAGAGGATATGAGAGATTAAATAGACAACCCTGTAGAGAAGAGGTTGTAATGTAAGAGAAGCTGCCACTTTGGAATCCATGACATCAGCGCTTTGACCTCTTTATCATTGTGGTTAACATCCTTGGGAGCTGAATGTGGTGCACTTATTTAACTAATGGCCCTGTCAGAGCAACTTAGACAGATAAATACTGCTTTTTGTTCCTCAGCTTTGTTCCTGGTGAGAAACACACAAGTCTATGAGTTATCTCCCTAACTGCTGTTTTATGAGGTCAACCCAGTTTAACATCATCTCTTGCAACCCTCACGCTGGACCAGGCTTTGCAGTTTTGCACGTCTGCATCTAAGTCTACCCCAAATAAGGATGCTGTCCTGAGGCCTAACCATTCACCGTAACGACATCTGAACTGGTTGGCAGATGGCCACATAGACCATATGACTGTACTACAACAAAAATTACAAAGAATTATACCTCTTGGAAGAGTGAGGATAAAGGTTGCTGATGATGTTTGTTCCATGAGGTAGTTCAGGGTCTGAGAAATGAAGCAACGGCATAAGTGCTTTAAACTTGCATTCTCTTTAATGGCCATCAGGTGGCGACTCTACTAGCTTAAAAAGAAGTACTGATTGTATGGAAGTCTATGGGAAAATGAACCTATTTCTCACTTGATTTATGTGTTTATGGTTTCAGTTGCTAGTTTTAAGTCTTATTCAATACTGAATGATGTTGATTTTGTAAATTATTGTCCCATTTAACTTAAATTTGATGATAAAACAGGGTAA